>NC_046156.1:89270221-89587721 GCF_011064425.1 Rattus rattus
GAAACTGGTAGGTTACTGAAATTGAAGGAAGAACTAAATCCAAGTAAAGTGAATGTTAAAAAGAAAATAGTTATTATTTTGGGATGATATCTTCCCTGCCATGCAGGGAAGTCTCAAGTTTAGGGTGGCTAAGAAACCTCCTGACTCAGTCTCCTCTTGGGCGAGACATGCTGATAAAGATGCTGAGATTACAGTCAAGAGACGTGTTTGCCCTTTCTTCTTGCTATTGCCATTTTTAGTTTTCTAAAACTTTGGGTTTAATTCTTTGGATTTATTGGTCTTAAAGATTGAAGAATCAAAACGGGGTTGGAAGAGTTTTCAAGGGCAATTTTTTCATGAGGATAGAACGAATGAACTGCAAATATCAGAAGTACCCTGGAGGAGGGAGATGAGTAAGAGGGAAGTAAAGAGCTGTTAGTTAGTGTCCAAGAGGCAGATTCAGCAGTAGATGGGGGCAAACACTCCTATGATGAACAAGTAGCTATATGACTGTCTAGAAGCCAAAGTCAAAAGGAGAATGATAGTAAGAATTCAGAGGATACATAGTCATCAATACTCCCAGCCTTTTTGAACTACTTAACAAAAGCACATACTATATGAATGGGATTGTTTTTTATGGCAGCATTTATGTGGACCATAGTTTCTGTTTTGGCAAGGATTAGATAAGTATTTCTTAAGAATTTCATATGGGGGTCTCAAGCCCCTTCAGCTCTTTCAGTTCTTTCTCTGATTCCTTCAATGGGGGTCCCGTTCTCAGTTCAGTGGTTTGCTGCTGGCATTCGCCTATGTATTTGCCATATTCTGGCTGTGTCTCTCGGGAGAGATCTACACTCGGTTTTGGACTGACCCTGGACTCTGACCTCATAGGTAGCAATGAATAGCCTAGTAAGGGCACCAGTAGAAGGGGAAGCCCTTGGTCCTGCCAAGGCTGGACCCCCAGCGAATGATATTCTTGGGAGGAGGGTGGTAATGGGGGAAGGATGGGGAGGGGAACACCCATATAGAATGGGAAGAGGAGGGGCTATGGGGATGTTGGCCTAGAAACTGGGAAAGGGATTAACATTTAAAATGTAAATAAGAAATACCCAATTTAATAAAGATGGAAAAAATGAAATAAAATAAAATACAAAAAAAATATAAAGAATTTCATAAACTCACTGTTTTTGATAGCTTAGTAGTGCTCCATTGTGGAAATGTACCCTATTTTCTCTGTCCATTTCTCTGTTGAAGGGCAGCTGGGTTTTTTCCAGCTTCTGGCTATTATAAATAAGGCTGCTATGAACATAGTGGAGCATGTGTCTTTGTTGTATGTTGGAGCATCTTTTGGGTATATGCCCAGGAGTGGTATAGCTGAGTCCTCAGGTAGTACTATATCCAATTTTCAGAGAAACCACCAGACTGGTTTCTAGAATGGTTACACCAGCTTGCAATCTCACCAACAAGGGAGGAGTGTTCTTCTTTCTCCACATTCTCACCAGCATCAACCAACCAGACCCCAACAAAGCTCCCAGGGACTAAGCCACCAACCAATGAGTGTACGCATGGAGAGACTCGTGACTCCAGCCACATATGTAGCAGAGAATGGTGTTGTCCTGCATCAATAGGAGGAAAAGACCTTGGTCCTGTCAAGACTCTTTTCCCCAATGAATGGTAATGCCTGGGCGTTGAGGTTGAAGTGGGTGGGTGGGAGTGAAAGCACCCTCATAGAAGCAGAGTGAGAGGGTATAGGAGAGGGGGGAAAGGGTATAATATTTGAAATGTAAATACATAAAATATCCATCATAAATAAAATAAAATGTATTTCTTTAAAATTATTGGTAAAAGAATGTGTGTGTGCGTGCGTGCGTGCGTGCGTGCGTGCGTGCGTGTGTGTGTGTGTGTGTGTGTGTGTGGTGTTTCGTTTGTTTGATGTTTCAGGCGGGATCATTTGATGTATCATATAATGCCAGCCTGAGAGACCACATTGGGCTACCCAATGAGAATGAATTTCTGGCCTCTCTCTTGTTGCCTCAGCTTCACACCCTATAATATCTTCGTTGTGCCCTCATTCCTGGCAGCCCCCCTCATTTTCCTCATCTCTAAGACAGGCATGGTTGTAGCCTGGTCAATCTCTACTTCGTAAGCTATTGCTTAGCTTAGAGGTATGAGATACCTACTCTGCTTCAGTATTTCAATGTTAATGCTTTTCCTGTGAATTTTTCCGAATGAGCCTAATTGAAAAGATTTAAGCTAGGAAAGACCTTTTGATATTTCCAAAGGATTACTACATGTCATAAGGTGCATTTCTATTCTCTTTTCAAAGAACAACTGAAACTTAAGACAACAGAAGTAAAGACATTATCTGGTTTGAGAAACTTCTTCAAAATTCATATATTAGCTAGCCAAATTTTGCATAAATTTAAAAACTCTTAGCAGACCCTTGCCTACCATACTCTGGTATATTCTAAATTATATATTTGGTGTTTATCTTTAGTACAAATGCACACTTTTATATCATGGTACTTCTAATTAGTATGGTCTCTTTTATCATGAAAATTTATAGATTTTGTTAATTATTTTATTATCATAAATTTATTAAATGACATTGTATTAATATCTTTGAAATTGTGTATAAATGAAAAAAACTGCAGAGAAATAAAGTCTTTGATATTCTAGGCACTAGTTTATTTTTTTTATTTTCCTTTAGCTTATCCAGTAAAGGACAAATGTTTTAAATTTTAGGTTAAATATAAAAGTTGTTTTTAAGTTAAGTGTTTCATAATATACTTTAACAAATGTCAAAAGATTATTTTCCAGAACAGTGTGAAAGTAAGCTAAAGCTGGAGAGTAATTAATAATGAGGCATTCCTGATATCAAGATTTAGCATATTTCATTGAGGGTGAGAATCCTGTCATGAGCGGAAGCTGAACTACCTTCTCCTCTGTAACATAGCGGTGACCCTTGTCACCGCCTTGCTTTGCTTGGAAGAATTAATTGACAAGGTTTGAAAACATTATGCAATTTCCACATGGCAGTTCTTACTAATTTGACAGCTATACACTGCTTAAGTGTTTAATCCCACAAATGGAAAAGTGGTAGAATCAAGTGCATGTTCAAAAGAAAGCCATACTAGACCAAAACCCAAAACAAAACAAAAATTAAGAGACCACACATGAAACATGTAAGTCATTCTAAAGCTATGGGGTTTAATATTGTTAAGAAAACAGTTGAGAACAGAAAGGTGCATTTAGTATCATCTTGCACACTTGTTTCTTTTGTATGATACCCACAAATTTTTGTCAACTTGCATACAAAAATGCCTAACGTCTGAAATTCTGTGTCAGGTAGACATAACGTGGCAGTAGCCAGTGTAAGTAATACAACTTTCTAATTACCAAGCTTTCCAACTGAAACTATTGAGATCACATTAGAAGTAACCACCTTTACTGCTGTTTGGATATGTGTAAAACTTTTCTTTATTTCCTCTGGCTACTCTGATACATAAAAATATTTGTGGTAACTATAAAATAATTAAATTAAGATGTGCTGTAATTTTATTTGAGAAAGTCTAGGATTTTTACATTTCCATTCAGTATTCCATAGGAAATTCTGAAGTGATTAACCATGCCAGAAACAAAGAGAATTATTTGGTGTAATAATTTTGGTTTCTGTTTGTGTTTGTGCAGGCACGTGAATATGCATGAGCACACATACATGTCACATGTGATTGTGGGAGGGCATGTGCACGTGTATGGGAGAGATATATGCATTCAGTTGTTCCATGTGTTCATGTGCGTGGTATACTTTCCTTAAATGATCTTTACCGTGTTATAAAAGACAGGGTCTTCCACTGACCCTGGAACTCAGATCTGGCCATAGTAGCTGACAAGTGAACAGCCAGGCTCTTCTCATCTATGGGATTAGAGACATGCAGTACCCAGTCTAGACTATATCCTTATTTAATATGGGATCTCTATGTCAAACCAAGTCCTCATGCAGGCCTCTAACCACGTTAGAGCCTGAGACACCTTTATCCCTCTTATCAGTTTTGCCAGTTTTTCCATAGCTTTAAAACATGATGTCATCGCTTTTCTTCTACCTCCATTGTTCTGCTTATAGATATTCCTTATTTACTTATTTTTGAACAAGAATAAAACATTGCAATATTCTTATAAACACTACTGAGAATCATAACCCACCCATTATATGTACCATGTGTGTATTAACTAACTTTATCAATTGTTCAATTATTATTAAGTCCCAATTAAATACGACACTTACTGTCCTCCTTTACCTGACCAGCACCCTCGCAAGAAAATGAAATGTAGTGAAACTGAATAATTTGTTAATTATTGTACAGCACAGGTAGATAGATCAAAGTTTACAGTGTTAGCCCACACACTTTGCTGGGTTTATTATTCATAGATTATTTGGCATATTTGCTAACTGTCATATTTGCTGTACTAGATGGAGAATCCATGTCAAGTAAGCCCATAGTAAAAAAGTCCAGTTAAAAATTATAATATATGCCCCTATTCAATATGGCATTTCTCCTTATAAGATATTCAGCAACCCTCTCCAGACAGAAGTACTGCTTTAAAATTAAAAAAAAAAAACTGTCAGTCAGTATAGTGTGCATGTCTCTTGATTTTACCCATGTCTAAGCGAAAGAACTCCCGAACAGAAGAATAAAGAGGTCCTGAGGAAACCCTTGTGAATCAGTGATTTAGTTCTTGCTGAACAGATTCGTTAGGAATATGAGAATGATGTTAGATGAGGTAAATGTTCAGGGCACCACTTGCTACCATGACTAAATAAACAGCAGAGCTGCCAGTGGTCTGGGCAGAGAGCTTACCTTGCAGCTACAGAAGCTGATAGTTTAAGATGGGATTTTAAAGACATGGTTGAAAAGGCTTCACATGATAATGTTCTAGATACTGATAAAATCATAAAGGGAGAAATTAGAGGAAGTTAGGGGTTTACTCAGGAGACTTGATAAAATACTGTATTTCTCTAAAAATCATTTCAGTAAACCAAAGTCATAAAAAGAATAAAGTTCTACTGATATAAATAAAATGCAGACCATATATGTTAAGAGCTTCTTTGGGTTATGATATAATTAAAAATAAAAGCTTAGAATTAAAATTTCCTGAACAGAACACCAATGGCTTGTGCTCTAAGATCAAGAATCTACAAATGGGACTTCTTAAAGTTGCAAAGCTTCTGTAAGGCAAAGGACACTGTCATTAGAACAAAATGCCAAGGAACAGATTGGGAAAAGATTTTAACCCATCTTACATCTGATAGAAGGCTAATATCCAAAATATGCATAAAACTCAAGAAGCTATACTCCAGAGAACCAAATAAAATGGTATACAATGCTAAACAAAGAATTCTCAACTGAGGAATATCAAATATCCAACATCCTTAGTCATCATGGAAATGCAAATCAAAATAACCCTGAGATTCTACCTCACACCAGTCAGAATGGCTAAGATCAAAAACTTGTGTGACAACAGATGCTGGCAAGGATGTGGAGAAAGAGGAACACTCCTCCATTGTTGGTGGATCGCAAGCTGGTACAAAAACTCTGGAAATCAGTCTGAAGGTTCCTCTGAAAATTGGACATAGTACTAACTGAGGTCCCAGCTATACCTCTCCTAAGCATATACCCATATACAATGACACATGCCCTACTATGTTCACATCAGCCTTATTTATAACAGCCAGAAACTGGAAACAAGCCATATGTCCCTCAGCAGAGGAATGGATACATCTACACAAAATGTGGTACATCTACACAAGGGAGTACTACTCAGCTATTAAAAACAATGACTTCATAAAATTCATAGGCAAAGGGATGGAACTGGAAAATATCATACTGAGTAAGGTAAATCACAAAAGAAACCTACACATGGTATGCACTCACTGATAAGTGTATATTAACCCAAAAGCTCAGATTACCCAAAATACAATCCACAGACCACATAAAGCTCAAGAAGGATGCCCAAAATGTGGATGCTTCACTCCTTGAAAGGGGGAACAAAAGGAGGAGATACAGACACAAAGTTTGGAGCAGAGACTGAAGGAATGGCCAATTAGAGACTGCCCCACCTGGGGAATCAGCCCATATATATACGCCAGCAAACCCAATCCCTATTGGGAATGCCAAGAAGTACATGCTGACAGGATCCTGATATAGCTGTCTCCTGAGATGTTGCCAGAGCATGACAAATATAGAGGCAGACTCTTGTAGACAACCATTGAATTGAGAACCTGAGAATGTAGTCCACATTGAAGGAGTTAGAGAAAGGATTCAAGGAGCTGAAAGGGTTTCCAATCCCATAAGAACAACAAGATAAACCAACCAAAGCTCCCAGGGACTAAACTACCACCCAAAGAGTATACATCAACAGACCCATGGTTCCAGCTGCATATGTAGCAGAGGATGGCCTTGTTGGGCAACAAAGGGAGAAGAAGCCCTTGGTTCTTCCAAGGCTAGGTCCCTGAGTGTAGGGCAATGTCAGGGTAGGGAGGCAGGAAGAAGTGGGTAGATGGGTTGGGGGACACCCTCATAGAAGTAGGGATATGATAGGAGGGTTATGGACAGGAAACTGGGAAAGGGGATAACATTTAAATGTAAATAAAAATATCCAATAAAAAATAAAATTAAAAAAAAAACGGTGACAAAAAAGGTAAGGTAGAAAATAGGTGGTCTGTAATAGAAGGCACGAAAGTGAAACGATACAGATACAATTACCTGATTGTTAGCAGAGGTGTCAAAAGCATACACATGTGAAAAACACAGCCCATTTAGCAATATGTTTTGCCCAGACTGGATAGCGGCCTCAGAGACAGTTAAATGAGACCCACTTCTCTCACTTTGGCTCAAAATAGTTCCTGTTGTGTTAAAAACGTTACTTGACAGTTGAAAACACTGGAAATGCTGAAGGAAAGATAGGCTGAGCCCTTGGAGATGTTAAGGACGCACAAAATTCCTTACTAGAACCGAAACAGAACAGGATATAACCCAAGTGTTAACGAGTGGGTGTTACATGGAATTAAAGTTAAGTGCAGCAAAATGACAGACTGGATAGACAGCCTACCATGGGATGATATTACTGATGCTCAGTGGTTCACAATTAGAATGTGTAAAGAACTGAAAAAAAATTTTAAAAAATAAAAAGAATACCTATCAATAAATGGGCCCATGAACTGAACCGACACTCCCACCCCAACGAAAAATGCAAACCACTTGTAAATATTTGTAAAGGGATCAACATTCTAAGCCATCACGGAAATTTGATGCAAAGTTTTTTGATATTCCTAACTTATACCATATAGAATGTCTATCATTAAGAAAAAAATGGCAGTAAACGCTACTGGGTGTTCAGAAATGAAGAACCCTTATTCACTTTTGCTTGGACTGTAATTCAGCATAGTTCCGATGCAATTCACTGTGAAGCCTTTCCCCATGGGCTAAAATGGGATCTGCGGTATAAACTATCGAAACTAATCCCAAGCAGACGCCTAAAGGACTCAAAACTTTACCACAGAGAAACTTGTGCATCCATATTCATTGCAGGTATTTTCACAAGCAAGGATGTAGAACCAGGCGAAAAGTCCAACAACGAATGAATGCAGAATGAAAACGGACTACATGTACACACAGTGATTTCATTTAGCTTTTAAATTATATAGTATATGATTTAGAGAAAAAAATGAAAAGAACTGGAAAATATTGCTTAAAAATGTATGCAGGGTTTAAAAAGCAAATCCTTCATATTCTCTGTCAGATGTTGATCATGGATTTTATGTTACAGATGTGCATTTAAGTGAGAGTAAGTATAGATAGAAGATAGGAAGCTACCGAGTGACCTGTGAGATGAGTTTCTTAAAAACAAAAGAAAAAGGAAGAAAACCATGAGTTCTACAGAAAAAAACACATAAAGCAAGAAACACGAAGGTATAAGTGATGGGTATTGAAAAGTGCAGCTGAGAAAAAAAGGCAGAGTCTGGGAGGGATGGCATTGTAACTGAACATGTAACATTATGTAAAATTTTACGTCATTATCTCCTCAATACTATACCTTTATAGCATTTATTTTGTGTGATACTTGATGAATAATTTTTAGTTTAAATAATGACAAAGGGGTTCTATATACAGACTTTACAAAGATTAATTTTAATTTTAAACTAGTTTATAGTATATCTAAACATCTAGTAGTGAAACCATATTCAAATTCATGTACAGCCACAAAACACTCCTGGAAGACAAATAAATCTTGATCAAATAGACCCAGGTGTACAGTGATTGTGTCACTAAAATTTCAAAATAAAAAACAAAAACTATGAGAAGTAATGAGATTTATTTAGGTTAACTAACATAAAATGTTTACATGATGTCAAATTTATTGGTTATAATACATGTCTTTTACAAACATAAAAATCGTTTTTCCAAATGAATTTGAAATGTGATAGCACTAGAAGGACAAAGATTAGCAAAAGGACATTTTATTATATTTATTATTTATTATGTTTATTATATTTATTCATGTTTTTACCATGTAGGTCCTAAGTAGGACAGATAGTAAGTTGCCATGACTCTTCATTACTTTTTTACTAAATGGAAAATTTGAAAAAAATCAATGCTGTTTTTAATTCCAGCACAAATCCTATTTCTTGAAATCATTCCCTGTGTTAGGATTCCTGGCTATGTAATCGAACGCTATGGCAAAAAGCAACTTGTGGCAGAAAAAAATAATATATTTTAGCTTACAACTTTCAGGTCACATAGCATCTCCATTACTGAAGAAAATCAGAGCAGGAACTCAAAGCAGGGTTGGAGGCAAAATCTGAAGCCGAGGTCACAAAGAATCTCTTCTGACTAGCTTGCTTCCCAGGCTTGTCCCCTCCATTTACTCACAGAAGCCAGGAGCACCACCCCAGGGCCAGTACTGCACACAGTGACGCGGGTCTTCTCACATCAGTCACCAAGCAAGTAAATGCCTCGTAAGTTTATAAACATGCCAATCCTGTGAAAAAATTACCCAATTAAGATTCTCCCTTTCAACTCAGTTAAAAGGACATGCATAGTATGTATTCACTCATATGTGGATATCACCATAAAATATGGGTACCATGTTAAACTACACAGATCCCAAGTCGCTAAACAAGAAGGAAGGGCCAAGAGAGGAAGCTTGGATCTCACTTATAAGGGGGATTAAAATAGTCTAAGAGGCAGATGCAAGGAAGTGGCTGGGAGCGAGTGGTGATAGGGAGGAGAATGGGGGTCTCAGGATCAGGTGTGGGGAAGGAGAGAGGGCCATGAAAATGAATGGAAATCTGCAACTAATGGTGGTGTGGAGCTGGGGCATATCTTAAACAAAGTCCTAGGATAAGGAAAGTGCCCAAGAGTCAATGGGGTTGACCTTAGCTGTTACTTACTATACTAGAGATCTAGAATCTGAAGTAGCCACTTCCCATAGCCAGACAGAAACCCAATGGAGCAATAGAGACACCAGCCTACCATCAAAACTTTCAACCTCAAATGTATCCTGTCTAACCAAAATGCAGGCACAGGGGAGGAAGCAGAGACTACGATAATGGCCAACCAATAACGGGCCCAAATAGAGACCTCTCCTCTGGGTAAGCACCATTCCTAATACTATTAATGATATTCTGTTGTGCTTGCAGACAGGATGTCTTCTGAGAGGCTCTACCCAGCAGCTGACACAGACAGATACGGACACCCACAGCCAAATGTGGATGGAACTTGGTGACTCTTGTGGAGGAATTGGAGGAAGGATTGTGGGCCCTGAAGGGTATAGGAACTCCATAGGAAGACCAACAGTGTCAACTAAACTGGACCATTGGGGCTCTCAGAGTCTGAGCCACCATTCAAAGAACATGCTCAGACTGGACTTAGGCCTCCCCACTCATATGTAGCAGATGTGCAGCTTAACCTTCATGTAGGTCCTGAAAAACTGGAGCAGGGGCTAGCCCAAAAGGTGTTGCCTGTACATGGATATGATCTTTTAGATGGGCTGCCTTGTCTGGCCTCAGAGCCAGCATGAGTACATTACTTGAAGTGACAGGGTGGGGGAATTCTCAGTGGGACTCCCCAATCTACTCGGAGGAGAAGGGGAGGGGGGAGGGGGAGGATTGTGGAAAGGCGTGATCTGGAGAGGGAAAGTGATGTAAAGTGAATAAGTAAAATAAATAAAATTAAAGAAAGAAAGAAAGTAAAAAAGAAAGGAAGGAAGGAAGGAAGGAAGGAAGAAAGAAAGAAAGAAAGAAAGAAAGAAAGAAAGAAAGAAAGAAAGAAAGAAAGGAAAGGATTTCTTGCTCAGAAGATTATAAGCCCTGTCAAGTTGACAATAAATACATATATAAATAAAATAAAAAGTTCTATCACAATGCCTCTATTGTAAATATTTCTTGCTATCATCTATTTATTTGGTGTGGGAGACATAATCCAAGAAATATCTTCTACATGCGTTGAAATAGGAAAGATAGGATCCATGACTGTTAACACCCTTTGAAACTTCTGAAATGACACTGTTTAATTTTTACATTTTTATTACATCTCTCAGAAAACCCATATTAAAATCAAGACCCAGTGGTGCGTCTGTAGCATGCTGGGCTTAAGACAGTGTGAGTCGCCATCACAGTCACTGAATGCACACATTCAATGTGTATATTGATACCCGAATAGTTTGGAAAATATTTAGATGCTGTAGACATGATCATATTGTGAATGAGGAAAAGGTAATCTTGTACACTTTGCCTCCTTTTCCGTGAAGCTTTGCTTATTGGATTTCTACTGTAAAATATTTCTTCACGTTAGACACTTAAGTATGAAAGCAATCGTGTTAGACTGCTTTTCATTTACAAAGTGCACTGACTCATTCCACCCAATGTCGCTATAGTTTATCACAATACATTAAACTGACTACAGCTGAACTCTTTCATGGCTGCTGAGTTTGGTCTGCTCAGCGAATACGTGCAGAGTACACACATTCACCGTTAATTAGTGAGCGAACAGTCTACTCAGGCAAAAAGCAAATCTTTGGCTTATTGGAAAATTCCTCTGAAGCATATACACCATAATATGTTTTTAGCTTTTGTTGTGAGATTTCCTGACATTTTCTGATAATGACTAAGGGACTTTTGGAATTTAAGTCACAGAGACTTAATTGGCTTAACTGACTTTGTGCACACAATTGTTTTACATTCAGTTCAACTTTAAATATATATTTCTTCATAGAGACTGTAAATTATGTATTGTGAATATTATACTACTAAAGTCAAGAAATAAATATGCATATTTGATCTACTTAATCATAAAGATGCAATAATTATACACTAGAATAAACCAACGTCATAGTAGAAGATAATTTATGTTATTAATCCTCTGTAAAACAGATAGATCCAGTTGAAAATAACTTTTCTTAAGAGAACTTAAGATGTAAATGCATGTTTGCATATGCATTTATAGGAAGTTCTTTGACTTTTAGACTGATGGGTAAATCTTTTGGAGTAGAAATTATTCTTTATTTTAAATAAAGGGAGAGACAGTCTAACTATTTCCGTGTAAGCATACTTCCCCAGTTCTCATTCACAGCATTTCCCTGGAGTGCCCAGTTAGAGCTTTCACTTCCGCTCTATCAGCCAAAATGCTATGAAATGGAATGAGGAAGGATGCTTGGGGCTTTTCATTTAAGGTCACGGGGAAGGCTGGATGTTGTTATGTTGCTATGATGTGCTATGGAGGGATTTATTTATAATCTAGAGCACACACATCCACAAATAGCTCGGATCCCTGTGGTGCTCCCAATAAACACTTAACATATTCTTCTCAGTTTACAGTAGGACTATACACAGAGCTGTCTTATAATGCCCGGTCATCTGAGTACCCATATTCTGTAGCTTGGTAAATGCTAAAATACTGACGGTTGTAGTTGCAAAACCCAATTAAGAGCGTTGGCCAAGAAGATTATTATTCCCTTGTCATTCTAGATAGAGTAATCACACATTGCAAATAAAGTGTGCAGAGAGGGTATGTGTTGTGATAGAACCACGGCTCATGTCCAGACAGACCACACTGAGGCAATGCAGCTCCAGGTCTGAGAGGTTCAAGGGGGAAGTGGACAAAAGGGGCGACAGAGACAAAGAGGAAAGAAGGGGTGAAGGTCAGGAAGGGTCTGCCTTTTATTTAGTCTGTGATATAACCGCTCACAGGTAAAGGTGAGAGGTAAACCAGTGGACACTGGGAGTGTCTGACCATTGCCATAGCAACAGATTCGCCAATCCTTGTTGCCTATGGCTGATGTCACCATCATCACTGGGTTCGGAGGGGATATGTAACCAACTGTAAAGCCGGTTCCAGATATCTACAGTATGTGTGTTCAAAATCTGGACTGCCACACCCTCTCAGCTTGAGTGTAGCAGCAGTAAAGGTGTGTCATTTTACTCACGTGCAAAAGAAATGGCTGTTCAAACAAGATTATGTCTAAATTCTGTGCAGATTTTAACATTTTGTGATGTTGTAAGTTTGATTAAATTGCGAATTGCTATTTTTATTGTTAAATTTTTACTTATTTTATTTACTGTTTTATTATTTTGTTGTAGACTTCATATTTTCAATGTGATATAAACATGATCTCAACGTTAAGACCAGAAATTGTAACTAAAACTTGTACTTTCCCATGGTTATCTTGTTATATTTGTTCTCTCAATTATGAATATGTGGGGGATGTTTTGTGCATGTTAGTACATATATTTATAGAGGCCAGAGACATCATATTCACTTAAGCTCGAGTTTCAGACAGGTTGGAGTTGGCACGTCCAATGCCTGGAGTTGAACTAGGGTTCTCTGGTGGAACAGTATGTGCTTTCAAATCCTGTTCTATCTCTCCAGCCTTCACATTAATCTCCTTATCAGCAATTTTCACAAACGTGGCCAGGATGTATACTACTGTGCTTGCTCTCCTTACAAATTCTTTTGCATCCTTATCTATCAATAAGCTAGCAAAATTATTTTGCTAATAATTTGAGTTGATTATTTCCAAATGCTAAAAATAATGATGACACGCTGACTGTTTTTTTTACATAAATATGTGTGTTTGCTTTTATAAGTGTGTGCAGAGGAAAGACTTGATTATTTTTCTATACAGAGTATACAATGTCCCAAGGATCCATTATGTTTGTAGGTATGTATGAGTCTGTAATTACTATGAACATAAAAATGACATGAGGTTTTCGAAATAAGTAGCAAATAATGAACTGATAAAAACTGTATGGTATTGGTACAGAGACAGACAGATAGACCAATGGAACAGAATTGAAGACCCAGAGATGAACCCACACACCTATGGGCACTTGATCTTTGACAAAGGAGCCAAAACCATCAAATGGAAAAAAGATAGCATTTTCAGCAAATGGTGCTGGTTCAACTGGAGGTCAACATGTAGAAGAATGCAGATCGATCCATGCTTATCACCCTGTACAAAGCTTAAGTCCAAGTGGATCAAGGACCTCCATATAAAATTAGATACAATCAAACTAATAGAAGAAAAAGTGGGAAAGAGTCTCGATCACATGGGCACTGGGGAAATTTTCCTGAACAAAACACCAATGGCTTATGCTCAAAAGATCAAGAATAGACATGCCTATCATTGACTCATATAGCATGGTTGATTTAATATGCTTTTAATATTTTATGATTTCTGTAATAAAACACTTGACCCATAACCCTTTCAGGTGTGTAAAAGTTGAAATAGGGAGCATTAAAATAAGAACCAAAGAACTCTTCCCCCTCCTATCTAACAATGCTCCAAGCCAACTAGCAAAAGAAACAACAGACAATGAATTATAATTTCTCCTTTAAATTAAACAATATTGGAGTAACTTTTTTGCCCTTATATTTGGATGATATGCTATTTGAGCTCTACTATAGGAATAGTACAAATGATTGAATATGAAAACAGTTCTAAGATTCTCTTTAACTAAACGAATGGCCATGTGTATCAGCATGGAACATTTTAAAACATTTTAAAATTATCGATTCTTCATATTTTCCAGAGAAAAAGTATGATACACTCATCCCCAGAAGATTTTTTTATTGCATTTAGATTGATACAAAGCACAAATTTCTTTAATCTGGCCATAGATATTTGTCTTCTGTTGCCAGGACCAATTCTTGGAGTTTTGGATTTGATTATCTTTTAAAATCCTCATACAAAGACATTATAGGCTAAGTAGTAAGCGAGAGACTTGCAATTGTGATCTGTATGGAGTTTATCCTCATGCGAGTTGGGTATGCACGTGAACCAACCAAACTGGTAGTGAAAAGGAATGGCAGGTGGGCTCTGTTTTAGGAATGTAGTAAGCATTCTTATTAACTTGTCACACTCAAACCTTTGGTAATTACCCAAGCTTTTAGATGTTAGCATTTCATTCATTTTCCCATGGCCTTCTTAACATATACAGCTAACCAGCTGCACTAATCTTCTAAGATCACATTTAATAAAGATGGGCAACCTAAGGACCTACGTGAGAAGGCAAGGTTTTCACTTACCTTGCTCTCAGACCTCATTGCCTTCCCTAGCTCCAGTTTCCCACCGGAGAGTTGGCCTGGTGGCACAGCTGCCTTGGCTTTCTTTGATTCTCTACCTGATTAAGTATTTCTTCGACCACAGTGCAGGAACATCTATTGCATTTTGATATTTGTTTTAGCATTTGCTTCTAAGTGAGCCTAAAACTAAAATATATGAATGCATGCATTTGAATAAAGATAAAACTGGAGAAGGACAAGATGAAATGTTCACAGATTCCCTTCCTATCATTTACACTCTCCTTACTCTGGCATTTTAACTGTGACCTAAGACCCTGACTCAGAAAGCAGCTATGTTTGCATTCCTGGCATTTTGGAGGAAGGTTAATTAAGCACATCATCAATTTTTTTATAAATCTCGAGATATTTTATGCTTCTTATCTCTCAATTTCCATCTCTACTCCCTAAATGCATAGGTGTTTATGGTATATAATACATATACATTTTAGTTGATATTTATAAATAATATATTTCATTTATTTATTTCTAATTAACAAATTGATCTTGTTTTAAACATTTACTTGAAGGGGGAAAAATAGTCTGAAAGATTTTCCAAATAGGTGTGGGCACAAAATCACACCTTAATATGACAGGGCCTGAAATTATTCTTAAACTGTCCATTTAGTGTTTACTTTTAAATTTTTTTCTTGATTATCTTATTTATGTATATTTCAAATGTCATGCCCCTTTCCAGTTCCCCCTCTGAAAACCCCCTAGCTCCCCTCTCTTCACCCTGCTTCTATGAGGTCATCACTTCCACTTAGTACAACCACTTATTGCTAAAATGAGTTCCTAAAACTTTTGGCAGACTTCAGAATTATAGATCCTTCTTCATCCATCCTGCATATTTAACTGTAGTTAAGTCAAGAGTACATTTTTTGGGGGGTGTTAATGTCCATATTTATGCACATATGTGTTTAAATGTCTGGCACCTCAAGGCCAGAATTTGGTTTTAGTGCTCTTCCTAACTCCTTCAACCAATTTTTGAGTATTCTGGAGCTGGCTTATTTGGTGAGAGAATCTGGCCAGAAAAACCACAGGGATCCGTTTGTTTATAGGTTTGTTCTCAGGTCTCGGCAGGTATTCCAGGCACACTGTGCAGTACGCCACTTCTTACGTGGGTCCTGGGAATCTGAACTCACATCTTCACATCTGCAGAACAGGTACTCTGCTGTCTGATCCAACACTTAAGCTGCTCCCACGACCTGTTGGCAGTATTTACCAAAAACATTAAAGTATGGACTATAATATACTTATAACTATGATATATAATACAAGTGGCTTATCAAGAGGAGGTAAATACTTCATATAAGCATGATTCGTTTTTATTCTTGGTGACTTTATTCTTCCGTCTGTAAAATTTATCTGTGACCATTTACCTTTATATCATATTTACTTGGTTACAGTAAAAGAAATGGACACTATATTTAGTAGGTTGGATTTTGCAGTAAACTTAAAAGAAATTTCCCTTAAGCAAACCGTATGTGCTGTGGAGGAATATACACACTGAACTGAATTTTGCACTTCCTTGGGCGAACATACATCCTCGAGTGAGGACTATACATTTAAACCGCCCGACAGAAGTGAAATCAACCGTGAGGTTGGTGCCTCTGACTCCATTGTGCATTTCTCACTGTCTGTTTTGAGTTCACATTTTAAAATCCCAGAACCCAAATGATGAGAGGTGACCTGACTCAGTCTCTGGACAAAGACTAACTCAATCTCTGTCACTCCACTCTGCACATTAGCAAACACTGTGGCTGCCCCATTCTGACTCCTCTGTGAGTACCTCACTATTAACTATCTTGCATTTCTAGCATTCGTCTCTTAAAAGTTACACGAAATCATTGAACAACAAAAAGAAAACAGTTTGGAATTTTCCCCTGACACTCCATGGGATGCCTAGTGTCCTGTAGGCACTGTTTGACAAAGTTCTGGTGCCTGGACAGTCTGAAATGGTCCTTCATAGCCCTTGCTGGAAATTCAATGCACATCTTTTCCCTTACATATGCTCCTAAATGTTAAAGGCCTCTCTCCAAAAGCTAGAGCTGGGATAGCAAAAGGTAAACAAGAATGAAGTCTATAGCAGAAAAACAGAATTATGCAGAAAGTTGAGTCTTTCCTAAGAACTTACTATTTAAATAATATTTAGTTCACTAATGAGTGTTGTAGTAAGCATGAGATAGAGGATTGGAGAAAAATTATTGAAGAAAACCTAGAAAAATTTTAGAAACTGACAAGCTGTAATTGACTTGCTGGTTTTTATTGTTCAACTTTAGAAACACGGAACTTACAGAAATAGGAAGATATTTTGATTGTATAAAGCGGACAAGCATATACCTTCCTGAAGACAAAAAGCAGTTTAAAGGATCCTGATGTTCTTCTTCCTGAAGATAGGGGAATCATATTGAAACAAAAAAGGCAAGTTCAGTGAATTTGCCTTCCTGAACAACCCATGACCAAACTTCCTGACAGACTGCCCTTGTTTTTTTTTTTTTTTTTTTTTTTTTCTTTATTTCTTATATACATTTTGTTATTCCTTTCCTGGTTTGCAAACATCCCTCCTCCCCTTCTCCCCTTCTTTATGGGGTGAATCATCCCCCCAACAGTCTAGTTCACTGGGGTTCAGTCTAGCAGGACCCAGGGCTTCCCTTCCACTGGTGCTCTTACTAGGCACCTATGAGGTCAGAGTCCAGGGTTCCATGTGTCTTTAGGTATTGCCCTGAAGCTCTGGTTGCTTGGCCATAACAGAGTTCTTTTCTCTCGATTCCTTCAGGGTCCTATTCTCAGTTCAGTGGTTTGCTGCTGGCATTGGCCTCTGTGTTTGCTGTATTCTGGCTGTGTCTCTCAGGAGTGATCTGCCCTTGTTTAAGCAAAGGAGTTGAACAATATCTTAAGAATCAAAGAAAAAGGATGGTGGTCTTATTACAAATATAAGAGAAATATATAGGAAGGAGAGGAAGAATTAAATAAAGGTTAGAGATTGAACTTTGATATAAAGCTAAGTTTGATGTAATAGGTAGTAGGAAATAACTGTTGATCTATTAATCTTATGGCAAACTGAAACAAAATCAAATTTAAATAGAGTCGTCCTGTCTAGCATTTCTGTAACCACAAGGCCTTATGACACAAATCCTACGGAAGAAGATATTGAGTTTAAAGAAGACTGATTTTATCATAATGTTAATTTTTAGTTCTTATTAAATTGCTGTTTGCTTGCTTTGTTCCTCCTTCAATATTCTTATGTAACCAAGGAAGACTTTAGAGAATGTATTATGAAGAGCTGTGTAATCTATGAATAAAATTTTGAAGGAATGATTTTAGATGTAAATAAAGCTTGAAAGAGACAAAAAATGTCAGAATAGGAAATATCATGCCAAGATGTGCTTCCTTTCTGACCTGTCTGTCATGAAGACAATGACCCATGTCCAATCCTTCCTTCCCTTGATGCTCCTGAATTCACTATTCTCCAGACCCCACCCTCAGCCAAGGCTGGTCCCAGCAACTGGGGTTCTGTACAGTCTTTCACACTCAGAGACACCAGCAATATCTCCCAATAGCTACTATTCTTTTTCTGCTCCCTATTTCCCCACCACTGTTATAAAACACACTAATTTAAGAAACACAATAAAGATTCCCGATAGTTATAGCTTTCAACATTCCTCAGCCTTCAAATTTATATTTCATTCTAGTCTTTTTGAAGTCTAGAAGTTTGTCTGGAATACCCATGGCCACTATGTAGTTACGAAATGATGAGAAAAAATAAACTATTATTTTCTATATTTGCCACTTGAAATAAAAAGACTGCATCCTAGAGCCTTAATGGATTATTATCTAAGATTGAAGACCATAGCTGTTTGAATTAAAGAGTAGGAGTGCATAGTGTATCTAGTAGAAAGGAAGCACATTCATTTTCCTGTTCCTTTAACTTTGAAGAGTTACAAAGACAATTGATAAGTAGGACTCAGGCATTGTTTCAGACCAAAGCTCTTACCGGTGTTTTCCCACCTTTTGCTTTTCCTCTATACTCACCAACTTAGAGCATCAAGTTATCTTATTGATTCAGACAATTAATTTTCTCTTGTTCTTTCTTCTATAATAAAGAGAAGTGAGATTTCCCTGGAGTGAACGGTTCATGCTGTGGGGAATACATATTTTTATTCTAACTGGGTTTTCACAGATGCACTCTCAGCCGATTCCACACCATTTAGCACGATTTGGTGAACACGTTTTAAGAATCACGTGCAAATTTCTGCCAGACAAAAGAATCTTCATATCCTTCTAAAGAAAATTTATAAACGTTTTGGGTGCTTTTGGCTCGCTTAGAAGACATGATTTGGGTTCTTTAAAATAAAATGTCTCCAGATTTTGAGTACTGAAAAGGTGATTCAGAACACATTTTTATACTGTTACAAAGTCTGAAATGACTTAGTTTTGTTATTGAATAATCATCAATAAGAATAATGAACAGCAAAAACATAATAATTACTTTATAATAAGTAATTTTTAATGAATAATAATCAGTGGTAATTTAATGAATTTACTAGTAAGAAGTTATGTTTGTTTTGATTGTTTTTGTGGACCGATCCCAGTAGTTTGAAATCTTTTCCACCGTTGTTGTTTAGGAAAACCATGCAGTGATCATTTATATTATTTTTCCTATTTTTAAGAAACTGAGTTGTGGAGCCACCCAATTAGACAAAGATTTGTGAGTAGCCAGGCCAAATGCAGCAAATACATGGCAACAAAATAACAGGGACTTGGAAGAGGAATCAGAAAGGACTAGACTTGAAGGGCCTCGAGACCCCCTTGGCAACAATGCCAAACAACCAGATCTTCCGTAACTAAGCACTTAAAGCTATACATGGAACCCTGGGCTCCAACCTCATGGAGCAATTTAGTAAGGGCACCAGCCCTTGGTCCTGCTAGACTGAACCCCCAGTGAGCGTGATTGTTGTGAGCAGAGCATCAGGTTTTACAGGAAGAATAACATTGAAATGTAAATAAGAAATACTCAAGTTAATAAAGAAAAAAACATTTTAAAAAATGAAAAAAAAAACTGAGTTATGTTAAGTGCCTTGAAATATCAGTGGACTCAAATCCCTCTTCACTTTGTGGTAATTTTTGCATCAAGGAGCAGGGTCGCCTCCTCTGAACAGCTACAAGTGGATGTTTCAGAACCCACAGTGTTGGATATGTACACCTGACCACACGTAAAAATGAGCCAACTTCCCATTTCTTCCTCTAAGTGGTGAACATGATTCCTAACTCACTATTAACGCAATAGCATTGCTCACAATGACTATTCATGGATTTCATGTGATCAATATGTCATTTTACATGCATAGTTACTCATTTATAACTCAGAATTGGTAAAAAAATTCTAATAGTTTTACTCTAGCATAATATTTACAGCTATTTCCTAACTTATCAAAGTCTTTGTTTTACACCTAATAGAACTTTATTTTGCAGCTAATAAAGATATGATATAAAATTCAAAACTAAATATTTACTGTCATTTGTGAACTACTTTTTTATGTCGAAGACTAAGGACAGATAAAGGAAACAGTAAGAAAGAAAACATCAAACTTAGATTTTCTGCACTAGAAGACATTCAACGCTGTCTTCTAATAACATAGTAAATAATAAGGTTCATAAAATAGTTTGCATTAGGTATACATATATATGGAAAATAAATATGCATAATAATGAATAACAGAGAATGTACAAGCCAATGTATCTCAACATAAAAAATAGTATGTTAGAGATCTATATTTTAAAAGTATTAATCTAGAAAGAATGAAAAATAAATATTTAACTTTAGAAACATTGGAGACTAATGAGATGACTCAATTGAAAAGGATCTTAGAGCACCTGAATTTAGACATCTATTACACGTGTAAAAACACTTGTAAAATTAATACTGAGCCAGGTGTGAAACTGTGGTATCTTTGGGGCTCTCTGGAAAGCCTGTCTGATTAAATGGTAAGCTGCAGTAAATGAAAGTTTCTGTATCAAAAAACTGGTTGAGGATATCAACCACAGTATTGGAAAGCTCCATGCTCAGAAATAAAACAGTACACCAACATAAATCAGAGTTTATATTTTTGTACTATTGTTTTGTCTGGTTTTTTTACAGAGAGAGAACATGAAGTTGGGTGGGTAGGTAGTTTGCAAGGATCTAGGATAAATTTGGTGAGGGGAATCATGTGTTCTAAAGAAATTATAAGAAATTATCAAAAGATACTTTTAAAATTATGAAAGTAAGATAGAAATTGATAGGATTTCTGGCATTAATTTCTAACCTAAATATGCATACATACATACATACATACATACATACATACATACATACATGCATACATGCATACATACACGGCACACACACAGGGGTGGAGTGGGGGAGAGAGAGAAAAACACCACATTTTTTGCTTCTGTTTTCATTTGTTTCCATCTGCTGTGTTGTAATTGTTTAACTTCATCAAATACTAGCATGTTTGAAATTCTAACTCAAAAGTTAGAATTGATTTGTTATGACAAGGCTTTCATGGATTTGTCTTATAGGGCCCCAGAGAGCTTTTACATCCAGATACCACATAAAGAGTTTACTGCCGGAAATGGGTCTTCTCCAAACACCACAGACTGAGTCTACCAGTGCCTTATTCTTTTCTCTTTTAAATTGAATATCTTTTTATTTACATCTAAAATGTTATTCCCTTTCCAGTCTATAAGCCCCCTATTCCATCCCTATCCCCCTTCTTCTATAAAGGTGTTCCCACTCCTCAACCACTACTCCTTCCCGCCTCACTGCCCTAACATTCCCCCAAAGGCCTTATTGTTAAGCTTCCCAGTATCTGGAACATGTATACAGAGGTTTTAAAGTCTTTTCTGTTTGCGATATTTCACTGGAGCAACCTCTACAGACAAGGAACAAGTCCTACATATGACCTTTAATAATCAAGTAAACAAACCTTCATGCTACTGCACATGCACAGGCATTATAAATGGTACAACACACACTTGAAAGATAAGGTAGCCCATTCTTTTAACCATCATCCCTTAAGACCATCTCTTTATTTCATTTGATTTTCAACTCCCAGAATATTCATTAGTAGCAAGACATTTAGAACCAGTTGGAAGCTTCAACATGTAAAATTGATTTATACACAAAGTGATTATTTATTCTTCCTCATGCACTGTAAACCAGAATCAGAAAATATTTATGAAATCTGTGAAAGAAATTATTTAATTAGGTTCAAGATATAATTTCATTTCATAGTACTCTTCTTATTCTTGTTTTGATGAATGAAACTACAGGGATAAAATTAACGTGAAAATAAAGAGAAGATTATGACTACAATAATCTTTTCTATTGTTACTACAGCCTTTCATCATTATATGTTACAGTATACATGAATAAATAGAGAAGGAAAAGATATAATATTTAATTTAACAAGAAGAAATTATTACGTTAAATAACAAAAGTAAGATATTAATGTTAAGACATAATCTTCTACAAGAATAATTATAAGTGATAAGGATAAATACAAAATTAAAATGTCCAATGATGTATGTAAGCATTCTCCACCCATTATTAATTAAAAGACTAGTATTTGTCTTAAAGAATAATCTAGGCACAACCATGTAAGATCATTAGTACATATTTAATCCTGAATGAGAACAAAATTGGTTACACTGATTTTCTATAATTTATTTCACAGTCGCTGATACTTAACATATACTAAGATAAATGTAAATTTTATTTTCTTTGCATTCCCTCAAATATATTTCTAGGAATGAGTATAATCAAGCTATATTTTTTCTATTACATGTTACAGTAAAATTCTGTTATTGTTTTTGACATTAAAATGTATAAAGTAATCATTTCATATTGAGGATATTAAGCACCCATGTGGAAAAGTCAAACTCAAAACATGGTAACATTGAAAGTCAGATGCTACACTACTTTTATTTTCTCACATACCTCCTGCTTCCAAATGTCGTAAAGTATGTTGTAGCCAATGGACAAATCAATGAAAAAAAAAACCATATAAGTATGAATTAAATTATTTACTTCAAAAATGGAAGTGCAGATGATCAAATGATATGTCGTAAACACACCGGCCTTCTCGAACACTGAATTATACTGGAACCTATCTGTGGATACGTGAGTCCATCAGGAGGATTCTTGTAAACACTCGCCTACAGTTGGACACAAATCAGTGCCTGTGGTTTCTGCTCTGATGCAAATGTCCACCTTAAATGCCTTCTCAACAGCTAATGAGCACAGGATTCTAAATATTATAAATACAGATAACATATGATTACATCAAATCTGAAAAGAGCAGTTCCTCCATATCAGGTAGAAATGGTGATTATTACCGAAACAAATTAAAAACAAGCAAGGTAAGCAAGTATTTTAAGGTTTTGAAATGTTAAAGTGAATGTATAAATGAGGTCTAACTATATATCCTTTTTAGAAAATGTAACTTTAAGTCTGATACATTTGTCTTTGTTTTAGATGTTTACATTTATTTTTATGCTGTGTGTGGATGTTATGTCTGTATGCCTGTTGATCATATGTATGTCTGGACCCTTAAACAACAGAAGGGATCATCAGATCCCTTGGGACCATAGTTATAGATACTTGTGAGCCACCATGTGAGTGCAGGGAACAAACCCAGGTTCATTGTAAGAGCAGTAAATGCTTCTAACTACTGAATCATCTCTCCAGTCCCAAATATGTGCTTTTTAATAAAGACACAATTAGGAAGCATATGTCATACATTATAAATAAAATTGGCATATGTGCACTAGGCGATGTGGACATAAATATTCACTGTTTAACTGAAACACAAAAACAAACACAGGAAATCATCTAACCTCCTGTAATGATATGACTAAATACATAGCAGTGTGACTTAACAATGCAGTGTGATACGTTTATGAAATTATATTTGGATTATTACTATCAGAAACAAATATAAAAAGAAAAAGAGGTGTAATCATCACAATAAAGTATCACTTATAATTACTTGAAGAATAGTCAATATTTTAAAACATTCTCCTCAGTGAAGAGCACAGTTACAATGCAGGTTTTAAACGAGGAAAGGGAAATATTCATATAATCATCTTTAAATCTAAAGAATAAGAGAGGCAGGCTCCTGGTGGAGGTGTTATGGGGCAGGAGAACAGCCTCAGGAAATGAGCTCTTAATTTAGTTCTTTTGAGGGGAAAAACAAAACAAAACCAACCAAACATAAAACCAACAACTATGCAACTTTTTAAAAGTTATTATTTTTTAATTCTTTTTACAGTCCAGCTGTTATCCCTTCCGGTCCTTCTTACTCATCACACACCTCCTTCCCTGTCTCCAAGGAAATGCCCCACTCCCCACTCCAACTGCCCCTGACAGACTCCAAGGTGCTCCCAGTCTCATAAGAATAACGTGCTGTTTCTCTCGCTGAGGCCAGAAGGGGCAGTCCTCTGCTGTATGTGTGTCTGGGGGCTCTTATCAGCTGATGTATGCTGCCTGGCTGGTGGCTCAGTGTCTGAGGGATCTCAGGGGTCTAGGTCACTGAGACTGACGGTCTTCCCATGGGGCTGCCCTCCTCCTCAGCTCCTTCCAGTCTTTCCCTAATTCAACAACAGGGCTCCCCAGCTTCTGTCCAGTAGTTGGGTGTATGTATCTGCATCTGACTCTTTCAGCTGCTTGTTGGGCGTCTCTGAGGGCAGCCGTGCTAGACTCCTTTCTATTAAACACATTTAGCATAAGCAATACTGTGCCTATGAGCCTCCCCTGAGCTGGATCCTAATTTGAGCTGGTCACTGGACCTCCTTTCCCTTAGCCTGTCCCATTTTTGTTCCTGCAGTTCTTTCAGACAGGAACAATTCTGGGTCAGAGCTTTTGACTGTGGGACGGCAACCCCATCCCTCCATTTGATGCCCTCTCTTTCTACTAGAGGTGGACTCTACAAGTTCCCTTTCCCCACTTTAGGGCATTTTATCTAAGGTGCCCTCCTTTGAGTCCCAAGAGACTATCACCTCCCAGGTCTCTGGTACATTCCAGAGGGTTCCCCAACCTCCCTAACTGTTTCCATTCTTTGTGCTGACCCCTCAGGGCTTCAGTTCTGTCCTCCAATACTTGATCATGTTCCTCTTTTCCCCTCCCTGTCCCCTCTTCCACCCAGATCCCCCCTCCCTCTGACCTCCCAAACACCCTCCCTGCCTAAAAAATACACACACACACACACACACACACACACACACACACACACACACACACACACACACACAACGTGACTGCTTTGAGTATATTAAAAAAGAGAAACACTCCTCCACTGCTGGTAGGATTGCAAACTGGTACAACCACTCTGAAAATCTATCTGGAGGTTCCTCAGAAAATTGGAAATAGATCTACTTGAAGACCCAGCTATACCACCCTTGGGCATATACCCAAATGATGCCCCTCCTTGCCACCGGGGCACATGTTCCACTGTGTTTATAGAGGCCTTACATATGATAGCCAGAAGCTGGAAACAACCCAGATGTCCCCAAACAGAAGAATGGATACAGAAAATGTGGTTCATTTACACAATGGAATGCTACTCTAGTAAGAATAAGGACTCATAAGTTTTGCAGGCAAGTGGATGGCAGCAGAAAATATCATCCTGAGAGAGAGGACTCAGACCCAAAAGCACAGGCATGGTGGACTTTCTAAAAAATAGATACTGGACAAAAATGTACAGAATTACATAGGACACAAGAAGGTTAACAAGCTGAAAGGCCCAAGTGAGGCTGCCTCAATCCCGCTTGGCAGGGAGAAGAAAACTATGTAATTTACCTGTCATTGCAAACAAAGTTTTGTTTAGATTACACTTTAATTTGAGGTTGCTCCAGCTGCCAGTGTATATTCGAATATTGGTTGCATCTCAGTATGTTGCTTAACCAGGATTCCAAAACATGATTCTCCTGTCACAGGTGCCTGAGTAGATAGGAGTGAATGTTTGCTGAGCCGTAGTCCTTAACTGCTCTTAAATTCTGTATGTTTCTGTGTGGGCTTTACTCCTTGCTGTTGCTGTTGCTGTTGTTGCTGTTGTTGTTGTTGTTGTTGTTGATGATGATGTTGTTTTAGTAGAGTAAATGATTATGTAGCAGGAAGTGAGAATTGAGAGGAGTAGGGGATGCAAAATCATATAACCAGAATATATTGTATATATTTTAAAAAATTATTTTTGTGTATGTGTGTAGGTAAATTCTTTGTGTATGCATGGAAAGCAATAAGCAATAAACAATAAAGCGAAAAGATGCCTTGATACTGAGAGGAAGCAACAGGGATGTAGGCAGAAGGAAAGGAAAAGTGGAGATGTTTTAATTATAGTTTAGTTTCAAATTTTAAAAAGTAAATATTTTTTACAATTTTATACTTACCTATACTTTATCATGAATATATTTACTTTTGTGGCCCACTCCTATTGTCAACTCCTACAGACCCCTTTCTTCATCCCTAATTTTATATCTCGTTTTTGTAGCAGTTGTTCCCAGGTAGCCGCAGCAGCTCTGTGACAGGCTTACATCAGCCTTCAAGTATCTGATGAAAACATTCGTTCCCCTCCTTTCTCCAGCTGTTACAGGTTTTCTTTTCCTTGTTCATGATGTTCCCTGATCTTTCAAGGGTGTCAACTTTCTGCTGCCCTATACTGAACTTGTCTTCTTAATCTGAGATCTAAGCAACAGAAAGAATGGGGCAGAATGCAGTCTGATACTGTAGAGAACTTGACTTTAGTTTCAGTGTACTTTAGTGTACTTTTCAGTGTACTTTTGTACACAGATATATCAACGATCCAAGGAAGGGTGTTTGAGTTAAAAAAAAAAAGTGGTCAAAAAACAAATAAATAAATGCCAGGAAGCACACAGAAAATATTAAGAGACCAGAGCTTTCTCAGGATAGACCAATTTAAACACAATTGCCTAACATATACTATGGATCATATCTGGGATGGCAGGAAAGTGAGGCAGAAGGCCATATCAAGATTCAGGGAACATTGACTGGATTCTATTCAGACATCCAACAAGAATAAGCATGTCACAAATTGGATGTAAATGTTTGTCACAGAAAGGACAATATCATGTCCAAGAACAATCCAGGTAACACAATGCACCTCAGGTAAACTGCCCTCTGCATTTTCCCTGGCGTCTGTCTTACAGCTCTTCAGGAATAAATCACCATGGGGGCAGTCATTACTGTGTTCTGATTAGGTTGATATAAATGTGTCATTTACATGGGAGCACAAACTCTAATTATTTTGGGAAGTTATGAATATTGTAAGTACCTATTGGAAAAGGAGGCTTTAATGTCCAATGCTGAGAGTTATGCTGTAAAAGTATCTGCTGGGGCTGAGTTTCTCATAGCCCATTGTTCCCTGTGTTATTAACATGTGTGGTTTTTTCTAATGGTTTCCAATGGCTATCAAGTGGAGCCACCATAGTTGTAGATATAAGAATACATCTTTAAATGAAGTTAGAAATTATGCTGATCCAGTAAATTGACAGTGCTCTGCTTCTATGATCTATGACTCCATTAAAGACCTCCTACTACAGGACGCACCTTCCTCCCTGCACATTTTATTGATATGAGTTCAGTCTCTGTGTGTGTGTGTGTGTGTGTGTGTGTGTGTGAGAGAGAGAGAGAGAGAGAGAGAGAGAGAGAGAGAGAGTCTTTGGTCTGGTGCATATTAAAATGTACTGTGCTCATTTGAAGGCCAGACGATCATTTTTGTGTATCACGTTTTGTGCTGAATTCAATTTTTTTCCTGCTTTTCTTTTTGTTTGTTTCTTCTTTATTTTTTTAAGAAAAAGTTTCTTGTTGGCCTGTAGCTCACTAAGAAAGCTAAGGTGGCTGACTATAAATCCCTAGGAATTCTCCTGTCTTCTTCCCAAGAACAAGTAATACTAGAACATAGGAAGATCCAACATTTTTTTTTATTACCCACAGGTTGATAACTACTCATTTAAGGACTACCTGTGTAGTGTTTAGGGAGGTAGAGCTATTTTACTCTCTCTCAGTGATTAACATATACTTTCTAGTCCCATGTGATATAGTTCATGTCTCACATGTAGTCAGGAGAGCCATGAAGGTAGTCCAACACAAAGTCCGTAAATTTATTTAAACATAGATTTTTTCTATTACAATTTTTCTTTCTTTGTTACTCAGTTGTGTGGTTCTTGAGCAGGAGCTTTGCGATGAAGTTGTTTCAACTATACCAAATGTTTGAATATACATGGGAGAACCAACAGATTTGCATCAATATGTGTAGGGTAAATAGTCTTGAAAAGAACTCAAGAAGCCAGGACAGTCAGTTGGAGAGAATATTTCAAAATATCCTGGTGTTACACTCTACCACACCAAAAGCAAGTGGACAAAATGATGTCTCTATGTACTCTAACTTTGAATGCAAATGTATCTTCACCTCTTCATGGTGAATCGCACTGAACAATAACTAGTGAAGGTGACTATTGGTTTGAGACTATTGACTTTGAGACTTGCCCTGCTTTGGGGAAAGGTAACTGTAGGTAGAAACAGACAGACCACTTAGGACAAAATTGCCTCTCCTTTAAGAGTCTTAAATAGTGAAGAAGAAAAGCGAGAGGTTAGGACTGCCAGACAAGAGGTTCTCTAATTCCCTGCCACATTCCACATCACACCTCATACCTTTCCTAACCTCTTTAAATCAGGGGTTTCCGTTTAAGAGTCATTGCCATTTGTTTTTATAGTTCTTGAGGTTTTTTCATCTGTTTTTTTTTTTTTTCATTTTATTAACTTGAGTATTTCTATTTACATTTCACTTGTTATTCCCTTCCGGTTTCTGGAGTCAACATCCCCTAACCCCCCTCCCCATCCTACCCCCATTGCCGCCCTCCCCCCAACAATCTAGTTCACTGGAGGTTCAGTCTTAGCAGGACCCAGGGCTTCCCCTTCCACTGGTGCTCTTACTAGGATATTCATTGCTACCTATGAGGTCAGAGTCCAGGGTCAGTCCATGTATAGTCTTTAGGTAGTGGCTTAATCCCTGGAAGCTCTGGTTGCTTGGCATTGTTGTTCATATGGGGTCTCGAGCCCCTTCAAGCCCTTCCAGTCCTTTCTCTGATTCCTTCAACGAGGGTCTCATTCTCACTTCAGTGGTTTGCTGCTGGCATTCGCCTATGTATTTGCTGTATTCTGGCTGTGTCTCTCAGGAGCGATCTACATCCGGTTCCTGTCGGCCTGCACTTCTTTGCTTCATCCATCTTGTCTAATTGGGTGGCTGTATATGTATGGGCCACATATGGGGCAGGCTCTGAATGGGTGTTCCTTCTGCCTCTGTTCTAAACTTTGCCTCCCTATTCCCTCCTAAGAGTATCCTTATTCCCCTTTTAAAGAAGGAGTGAAACATTTGCATTTTGGTCATCCTTCTTGAGTATCATGTGTTCTGTGCAACATCCAACATTTTTGATATGGGTTTTGGGGTGGTAGTCTGGTTCTTATGCTTGCAAAGCACTTTACTGGCTGAGCCATCTCCCAAGCCAGAAATTACTTTTAAACTCTCTCTTTCTGTCTCTTTCCTACCAAGACAGCCTCTTGTTTAACCCGTTGTTAATGTTTTCTCTTGACTAATCAAAAGGAGCTGATTATCTGCACCAACACACAGGTCTTCTATTAACTATTCTTACCTATAACTAATTCTAATAACCCTTACCTATAACTTATCTTTAGCCAATTATACCTATAGTCTAATGATAAATTTGTCAAAATATGAAAGACCTTGTTGTTTCAAAGGAAATATCCCAGAAATAATTTCTAAATACTCTGCCTACTTCTTATAGGGTAAGAATTGGCAGAATCACAAAATTAATTGTCATCAAATTAACCTGAAAACTCTACATATGAGGTTAATTTCTACATTCAGTTTTCGAAATAGTGTCTAGAGTTTATAACCAATAAAAACACAGCAAAAATGCATTATTACCTGCTGCAGTTTGTATACTTTGATACTTTGTGTTGTATATTACTACTCTAAGGAGTTTATTATTTCTTAGAATTTATTGTTACAGGTAGAAGCTATAAAGTGGACCTGAAGATCCAGATAGTATAGGTCCCTTTTCATTCTGACTGTCAAATATCCAGGTTCTCTCCTATTAGAACCGAATTCCCCATGCACATCACCACCAGAGCCCATGCTATGAAAACAAATCATAACAAAACAAACAAAAAGTTAAAAGGGAGAGAGCAGTGAGCAAGAGTCATAACGCTTCCAACAAAACTCGAATTTCTGTGAAGAAACATTTCAATGATCGAGTAACAGTGAGCACGCAGAGTTGGGCAGGAAGCTTCCCCAATTGTGTGAGTATGCAGTCTGAATATGCAGAAAATAATGGTGCAAAACAGAAATGTACAGTACATATATTTCATATATTGCACATATATTATCATATTGAACATGATGTGTTGATTAGATAATCAAGACTCTTTAAAATTGAACTAAATGATGATTTTAATATTACAGTATTTAAGTTAAATAATTTATAAAATACTTAGTGGTATCTCTAACCCAAAATAAGTTCATTTTTGTCCTATATAATTTCCATTTTTAAAAACTGAACAGTAAGCACAGTTAGATATAGTGAATAACTAGAAAATATATTTAAAGTTTCTTGAAAGTTTGAGCATATTTTCTTTTTAAAAGCGATGTTTCTTTTTCATAAATTTAAAAAATTTATAAAGGCATATGTTTTTACTGAGGCCATGTGATATTATCATATAAACTCTAAATGGTAAAGAAAAAGCTAGATACAAGCAACCTATATGGAAAGGGTAAGAATATCACAGTAGTTTATCAACACACACACACACACACACACACACACTCACTCACACACTCACACATACATATACACACACTCACACACTCACACATACACACTCACACACACACTCACAGACACACACAAACTCACACAGACACACACACATGCATGCACACACACACAAACACACACAGACACACACACACATGCATGCACACATACACACACATTCAAGCACATACAACTTAGCCAAATGCTTAGAAATTTTCGAGCAGCCTTTATGTTCCACCCACTACTTAGTTTAATCTTTCTCCCTCTGAGGACTCTATCTCTACTTCAAACATTGTCTGTTTTCAGGATTTCAGTTTGTATTAATTTCTACTGAGGTGTTAAGCTACAGGGCCATGGAGAAGTTTGTTCATATAACTAAGAATTTCGCTCTTCATTATTATGTTCATGTGTCATTGTTGTTTTAAATATCTCTAATAAAAGTTTGCTTTATGTGCTTTATAAAATAGATTGTAGACTATGATGCAAAAATAAACCACCATTTCCTAACTGGACAAGCATTGCTACATTCTCTTGTAATGGTTGTTTACAGTAGTGATAACAGTGGAAGGAAATTATCCCTCTGAGGTCTATCAGTTTATTCCCTACCTGTTCTTCTCAATTTATACTTTGCTTTTATTTTCAAATTTCCAAGTTGAAAATACATCTATCTTTTCACATACATAATTTCATTACCAATACCCAAACACACTCCTAAATTTTTCAAGGGTTCAGTTTGAATTTGAATAGTTTTCATCCTATAAAGCCAGCAGAGTGGGTGTTCAAATGGAACTACAGGGACCTGATTTGCATGAAGTTTGTTTAATTTATCTCCTTGAATGTTCATATTTTCTTAATTTTTCATAGCAGGTGATATATTTCTTAATAAGAAATAGTTAGATTTATGCTCCTGGACATCAAACCGAGTCCTGCCTTTTAAACATTTGCTTTAAACATTTATAGTGTTCCTTTGCTGTGCTAAGCACTGTTCTTGGAGCCTGAAATATGGCACGAGGGAAATCAGTTGAATATCCTGTATCAGGACTCTGGACTGTGTTATTTGTAGTAGATTATCAAAATTAAAGTTATATACTTAACCACTTATAGTGTATATAATGGAAAAAATACCCAGGATTTTTTAACATATGAGGTCTTTAGTAAGAATGGATTTGTTCGGTGAACAAAAGTGACTTTCTTCTAAAATTTTAGGAAAAAGAAATATTTCATGATGATTAAGAAATTTTTAAATTTGTTTCAAATATTAAAGAAAGTTGTAAGGCAAATAAATAAATTAATATGCCTTTTGAGGAGAGATACCATGTTTTGGAACATCAACCAGAGAATATCCAAATTTCCAATGTAATAAACCTAAAGTATCACATCATAGATTCTTCAAGATGCAGTCTGCACAGAAAAGTTTAAAAATCCTATAAAGCCATTAGAGAAAGGGGATTGAAAACAGCTAAACAAATAGAATCAGCATTAGCAGGAACACATCATGTTCTTAAAGTTACTAATGTTGGCTCCAGAAATTTTGAATAACATCTTGCCTGAAGATATATAGAGAGACAGCACACTGCTGTGCTATTTGAGTAGTCATTGAATCTGAAAAGACTACCCACATTTTAATTTTTCACTTATTATTGTATGTTTAAAAGGTAAACATCTTTTTACTGACTGGTTAAAAAATCTTAAATTACCTTTCACCAATTACTTGGTTTTACCATATTGAGAAAACACTAAGGTAATTTGTATATAAATATTTTTATATAAATATTGTTGGAAGCATAAACCAAGCAATATTGCTTTCATTTTTTAAAATTTTTATTGATTCTTTTGTAAGTTTCACATGTGCAACCCAGTTCACTGTTCTTGGAGCCATTGAATTACTCCTTCACCTTTGCAACGGGCCAAAAAAAAATGAACACAATATCCAGCTATCAGACACAGAGACACAGACACAGAGACACAGACACACAGACACATACACACAGACACACACACACACACACACACACAGACACACACAAACACAGACACACACACACACACACACACACACACACACACACACACACACACACACACACCAGCACACACACTTCAAACACCAAAACCAAAACAAAAACATAGGATCATCTGTATACATCAGTGAGTCCCAAAACCCCCTCTGTCCACATCTTCACTTCCAAATGTTTTACTGCAATAAATTTTGGCTTCCATAACAAAATACTGGAAAGTCCTGGTTGGGTTCTATTGCTTTGTCTACAGAAATGCACCTTTGAATTAGCAGGATCTAAATTTATGTGACCCAGCATATTAGATGATGGAGATTTTGGGTGGTCCTATTCAAAGCCCTAAGAAAGCCTGTTGCCTCCTGGTTCTCCCTTATTCTTATGACAGGCCCCAAGCACTGCTCCTCTTTTGCTACCTGCAGGAGGCAGGGAGTCTTCCACTCTTGCCCTTGGACAGTGTCTTAGTCGGGGTTTGTTTTCTTGCACACAATATCTTTACCAGGAAGCAAGTTGTGGGGGAAAGGGTTTATTCATCTTACATTTTCCACATTGCTGTTCGCCACCAAAGGAAGTCAGGACAGGAACTCACACAGGGCAGAAACTTGGAGGCAGGAGCTGATGCAGAGGCCATGGAGGGTGTTGCCTACTGGATTGTTTCCCCTTGCTTTCTTATAGAACATAAGACTACCAGCCCAGGGATGGCACCACTTGGGCTGGGCCCTTCCCCCTTGATCACTAATTGAGAAAATGCCTTACAGCTGGATCTCATGGAGGCATTTCCTCAAGGGAGGCTCCTTTTCTCTGTGATAACTCCAGCTTCTGTCAAGTTGACACCCAAAACAGCCAGTACAGGTGGACTCACCTGAGTCCACTGCTCTAGCAGTAGCGACATTGTGCTTCTTAGTTCAGGAGCAAGGGCCCACTCTCCCAAGAGTGCCTGCAGATTTTTTAATCATTCCATTTTATTATTCAACTAAAACCAATAAAACTGTACATGTGGCGCTTTCATTAACTAATAAAAATCATAGATAGTGGAACAAAAGGAAAGCCGCCATTCATTAGAAAACACTAGCAAACTGTTGCCTTTGCCCTCCAGAAAAACACAGGATCAAACGTTTAGCCATGTGTTGAGGCTGCAGGCTAACCTCCCTCATTGACGAAAACAACAGTGTAAGCTCTAGAGTGGGGGCAAAGAGCAACAAGACAGGGGGACACAAAGACATTGCAACTCTAATGTTATTCATGGTTAGGTGCATGGAGAAAATGTTGTATGGACCCAAGTCCTGAAGATAGTCCCCTACAGATCACAACTTCCCTAAGAGTGAGGACTCTTCAAAGTAATGATTAAAATTCACAGTACACAAAGTATTGAACCTAAACAAACCTGGGGGCTAAGGAGATGCTGATAGAAGTAGACAGAAGAAATCTATGCCTTTCTTGCACTGGAACCTCCTATTGCTAAGGAAAAACATTACCTAGCTAAGGGATCTGAAGTGTGCTTGTGCCAGTATTAGAGAGCAGGGGATACACTCTGGAACTAAATGAATTATTACATAGTGGGGTTACAGGTTTATATAATTAGCACTGTTCAGTAATTATACATATTGTGTGCAGCAGTTTCCCAGACCTGATTTGAATTCGATATTGACTTCAATTTCTTTAAAGTGGGAATCTGTGCCTCTCCTTTCAGCTCACTAAAATTTGATGATAATATAATCCCTGAGTGTTTATTTGTAATAACATGAAAATGTAAATTCTCATAGAACTCAATGCATTTTTATTAGAAGAACAGAATTGAAAGCAAAGCAGGACCAGGACATAGAAAGGTGCTTTCTGTAGCTCTGCATTCTGTCTGTGGCTACTGCGATGAGAAGTGAAAGGTACCAATTAACTTGTGATAATCAATTGAGTCATCTACAAAGGTAATGAAAATAATCACCTTTCCAGTGTATGATAAAATTAGAAGAAATACAGTAAAATATTGAAACCTAGCGTGCACTGAATGAAATGCTAGTAACGTTGTTATGGTTAAGATTCTGTTGATTTAACTAGAAGGACATGAAATTTGCAAGACCCTAAAAGCAATGTGAAGCCCAGGTTATGTAACCTGGACACTGTAAAGCCGATGGAATCATAAATAATAAGTATATGCAGAATGCAGATGATGTCAGATAAATGCCACTCAGAAATACCTTGTAGTATAGATATAACTGTAAAATGATGAAGGTTCCTGAGGGGTGTGTGTGTGTGTGTGTGTGTGTGTGTGTGTGTGTGTGTGTGTTTAAAAGGCATTGTAATAACTTAGTTATTGCTGGGCTATATTTCCACAACAACATTTCATGCGAGTTTTCAATTTTATGTTGTCATTAAATTATATATTTATAGCTTCAGCAAAACTGACTTGACAGCTAATACTTAGCATAACTTGGATCAAAAATGTATACTTGTTTTTTACATTATAAATGTATATTGGTCTTATGCCAATGTCCTTTTACTTACATTTAAAATGACAGAATAAAAGAGGTAGTTATAGCATCCCCATGTACATGAGATCCACATATTGCTCCACACAATGTCTCATCAATCTTTTTATCTTATAATCTTTTACTGTACAATTTTTCTGAACAGTTTAGGATGCTACACTTTGAATATATGCTTTATAAAACCATCATTGCTTAGAACAAGTGTCTCACAGTCTCCTAGAGGTGAATTCCAGCCATTTCACAGTATAAAAATACTTTTATCAAAAAAAAAAAAAGAGAGAGTAATACAACTGTCCACCTGGCTGGTGGAGAGGTTTGCAATTAAGGAACGGAAGGCAACGCAGTCTAAAAGCATATCTAAAATGAGGAAAATAAAAGTAATCAGCTGCACGTATATAAATGAAATTAATTAAGTTGGTTGCACTGAATCCAATCAGTAGAAAGCCTCATAAGGAACAGATGCATTTTCCTTGGAAACAAAATTCAGCCTATGTGCATTCTACTGTAACTCGTGCCCAAGACTTTTCCACATGTTTTAGAATCTCAGTCCACGCTGCATGGTAACATGAGTATATCACTCACCATGCAAGTTCACACTAGTTGTACACAAACATGCAAACAAACAGGGAGAGAAGGGAGGGGAGAGGGGGGAGGGGGAGAGGGGGGGGGGGGAGAGGGGGAGAAGGAGAGGGACAGGGGAGAGGGGAGGTAGAGAAGAGGGAGACATTTTGCTTGGTCTACCATTACTACTAAACATTTAGGATATGTTTTGTAAATGCAGAACCATTGTTTTCTTTATTTCAGTTTAACTGGTGAAGTCAGAATCTTGACATTCATGCACTACCATCATCAAATACTTTGGGCCTTTGACATTTTAAAACTCAGTCTAGACTAGCAATACCTTGTGTACAGTATTTAGCAGGCCGGGATCCATGATTTCATTTGGCACTCATATCTCTAGTGCTCTCCAATTTAGGTTTACCAAGTATCTTAGCTTGATCTCCTGTAGCTATTATAAAAGATCCAGACACTTTCCCTATCCCAGAAGCTATCTCCACTTGACAACCACTCACAGCAGAAAAAAATGATAGATTCCACTGGAGTCACACTGGCTATACAAACCACACTTGATGGCAGGCTCCATGCCCAGAGGTAGGTGGTCGACACAAAGTGCATCAGTGGTATTTTTGAAAAGTTGATGTGTCTCATAATGCTTGTCTTGTCATTTCTTTCGTCCTCACATGTCTTTTTGCTTATGGCTTCCAATTTAGTGTTTTTATGGGATTTCTGTGAGTTCAGCTGTGTGTTTCTATGTGTTTGTTCATGTTTCTCCATTTTTCCTTTGGAATTTTGTTTGTTTGTTTTGCACTATTTTCTGCACGTATAGGTCTATTTTCTTTCTTTTAATATTATATGCCTATTTGTTTTACAATGAGAGCAAGAGGGAAAGAGAGAGACTGGCATTTGTATGGATTGGGAAGTAGATAGAGGGTCTAGAAGGACTTGGCAAAAGAACACCATGGTTGATGTATAATTTGGAAAGAATCTGTTTTCAATTAAAAAAATCAAATAAATATTATAATACAGAATGCCCTCAAAATAGCAAGTTAAGGGAGAACATATTTTTATACTTTTAGCTCCTCGTGCAGGGTACAATTTTTCAAGGAATTCAAGTCACAGGCACTTAAAAGCAGCTTTCCACAGTCAGAAGTCAATGAAAGCACAATGGTACTTTTGTTCCTCCTCTCCCCTTACAGAACCCAGGATCAGAGACCAAAAAAGAATGGCAGCAGCCACAGTAAGAGAGTCTTCACATGCCAATGAAAATGATCTACCTGTCCAAGGACCCACAGATACATTCTGAGGCCCAGGGACATGATAGATTCTGTTGTGTTATCCATTAACAATAACCATCATTCTGACCTCTCCCTATTTACATAGTAGGTTAAACGAGTGTTGTATCCCCCACTTCTGAGTCCAGTCTTTTGGCATTTATTATCATTAATACATTATGTAATCTGTAAACATAATAAGTTGATGAATAAAGCAATGGAATTTTTGAGTTTCATCTTCAATGATCTACGTAAAGTATGTCTTCATTCTCACAGTCTACCGCTTTCACTTTCAACATTGCTAATGCTTTAACTCTACTGTAACATTTCACCCTTCACATGAATTTACTCCGTTTTACACTAAGCCAACAGTGGCATCTTATTTCTCTAACTTTTCAATATACAACTTAATGTCTGAATTAACACTCATAAATACATTTATATTCTTCTTTAAAGAAAGAAAATTAGGAGGATTAAAAATTGCAAGACACAGCAAATCTGAAGAATGACGCAACAGGGTCCAGAATCTTCCTTTGGTTAAAATAGGAATATTTACAAAGAAATAGCCATAACTGTAGATGGGCATAAAAGTAATAAGTTGTCTCAAACTTTGCATATTATGTCACTTCTTGTTAGATTATTTGAATATACTCAGTAGTCAACAGAACAACTCCGTGTGATATTTAGAGTTCACCTTTGTTGATGAGGAAGATCACTTACCAACTAACCAATTGGCAATGTTGAGGCCAGTTAACTCTCCTCACCTTATGAGAACAATTAAGTGTGTAACTGAATTAGTAAGTTGAAATATGAAAATTCAACATCATTTCCTTTAAGTAAGACTTTCTCTAAAGTCTTTCAATAAAAACAAAAAATACAAAAACATATATCAATATCTGTGTATTTATAAGCTATCATTCACTGTAATTTTCAAAGATGTGCAGTTAATTTATTATTTTTTAATATTACAGAAAAGAAAATCAAAAGTTATTCCCAAATGGCATTATTCCCAAAAGATGTTTTTTTAATGTCTCCATGCAAAGGCCACTTGATACAACACTGTGATGATATTAGATGACTTTAATTTGAATTAATAGTTATCCTGAAGCACAGATATAGTGCAAGACAGCAGAGCGTGTCTGTATATTTCATTTCCAATATTTATAAGCTTTAGTTTCCTCAAAAGCTAAAATGTTTTCATGTCACAATATCTATGGAATCCCATTTTTTGATTCATTTTAGGATATAATAACAATGACTAATGTCTTCAAAATTTTTAATTGTAACATAAAATTTTTAATTTCATAAGAATACATTAAATTATAAATTGTTATTTTCAAACTATTTTATTTACTTCTATTTTTATGTGATATGTCTATATGACATGTGGTTTCACTAGAAAATAATGTTTATTGAAAATGGTAGTCTTAGAAAGGAGAAATTCCCTGTCAAAAGTTATTTTGGAAAAAGTTCAACTCTCTTCCTAATAAATCTATGTAATAATAGTAAGAGGCCCATTACTGATTCAAATATTTATGTAAAACAATTGCAGATGAAGCTATGTATGTAGCTCCACTGATAGATTGGTGGCTGACATGCTTGGATCTCTGGGTTCAAATGGAGATACAGTATAAAGTCAGACTGTTACAAACCTGGTTACAGAAGACTCTGTCTCAAAAACAATGAAAAAGAACAGAGATAAAACAATGACAAGTGTCTCCTGAGAGCCTCTGCCACAGCCTGACTGATACATATGTGAATGGTTGCAGCTAACCGTTGGACTGAAAAGGGGACCCCGTTGGAAGAGTGAGGGAAAGAACTGAATGAGCTGAAGGAGTTTGCATCCCCATAGAAAAACAAGAATATAAACTAACCAGACCCCACCAGAGCTCCTAGGGACTAAACCACCAACCAATACTCATATGGATGGACCCATGACTCCATCCACATATGTAGCAGCGGGTGGCATTGTCCAGCATCAATAGGAGGAAAAGCCCTTGGTGCTATGAAGGCTTGTTTCCTCAATGTAGGATAATGGTCAGGATATTGAGGTTGGAGTGGGTGGGAGCATCCTTATAGAAGAAGGGGGAGGGGTATGTTAGAGGAGGGAAAGGGGATAATATTTGAAATGTAAATACATAAAATATCCAAGACAAATAAAATTAGAAAAAAAAAGATAACAAGAGAACTCAATGACTAGCTATAGAAATGTTTTAGATTCAGTCCAGTTCCACTAGAAAATTCAAACTCATTCCTATCAACATTCAGAATCTGGAACCACTGCACCCTCTTTCAGTAAGGTGCATTTATCCACATTATAATCAAATCCTCAGGATAGCCTGGGGAGTCACTTTGATAGGAGACACACCTATGTAGCTAGGAAGAGTGAGCCAGAGCTCGCAGGTTAACCTAAAACCAACATGTCAAGACGGTGACATCGTGTTGCTTCTTCCCATGGGGCTTCATAGTGCACACTAAAGCTAAAGGAAGGTCAGTAGACAATGCATTTGCTTTAACAACTGCAATTTCAGACCTATGTATATAGAGACAATCATATTTTTATTACTGAGTGAATGGATGAAGAATGATAAGTATGAGATCTTACCAGGTACATATGGTAAGATGATGCAAGGTGTTTGATTAGTATGAAATGGGATTTTAGTCCTAATTGTTTCAGTTAGGGAAGGTAGACCTGTTTTCTAAACTACTAACCCGTCCTTCTATCTAGTTGTCCATATTCTCTCCTTTACACTATGCCTTATACCTTTTCTTCTCTCAGTTCTGCATCAGCACATGAAGAAGTTACCCTTCCTTGTGTATAATGTTGATATAAACTATTATGATCTAGGTTGATTCTTATTTTACTTTTCTAGCCCTTTCTTTTTTTTTTAAAGATTTATTTTATTTTATGTATATGAGTACATGGTAGTTGTCTTCAGACACACCAGAAGAGGGCATCAGATCTCATTACGGATGGTTGTGAGCCACCATGTGGTTGCTGGGATTTGAACTCAGACTGGGAAGAGCAGTCAGTGCCTAACTCTGAGTCATCTCTCCAGCCTTTCTAGCCCCTTTTCAAGTTGAAAAGATACTTATCTGTAGACCCAAATTTATAGGTAGCTTTGTCGTCCATTTTCTCTCTCCTCTTATTGCAGCCCACCTATGAATTTCTGTTTTCTTCATCAGTGTGTCGATCTGCAACCAAATGCTCACAAAGCAGAGCTAACATCTAAAGTTCAGCTTCTAAATCTGTCTTGCTATGCTACTCACGTGGGCTGCCTTTCTAACAAAATACATGTGCTAAACTCCACAGTATAGTATCAAATAAATGCCTTTTGCTTTAATTCTTATTTGATTGCTATGTTTTCATTATGATATTATTATTAAATTATTAGTAGAATATGTGAACTTATGATAATGATAAACAAATACCATATGCGTTCCCATTATACTACCAAAGAAAGCACAAAACACCAATCGCAAAATTTTTCATTGAACACATGTATTCACATTTCTTACTAAAAACAGTAATTATGTGTCAGCAAAAATGGAAGTGCCAAGATATCTATAAAATTATCCTTTAATAATTTCTTAACATTGCTAGGATTCATTTACTATGTGCTTTCAAACAATGCTACTTTAGGGGGAGTGGAGTGGACTATATGGCTGAATCTAACAGAGAAACATGAGTGTTTGAGACAAGAAAAAACATTGTATGAAATTCATTTACATACCTAACCATGTATATGGGCTTTTCGGAGAATCCTCTGTAAGTTTTTTTTTTTCCATCTTTATTAACTTGGGTATTTCTTATTTACATTTCGATTGTATGCAGTTGGAGTCCAGGGTCAGTCCATGTATAGTCTTTGGGTAGTGGCTTAGTCCCTGGAAGCCCTGTTGGTTGGCATTGTTGTTCATATGGGGTCCAAGCCCTTCAAGCTCTTTTCAGTCCTTTTCTGATTCCTTCAACAGGGTCCCTGCTCAGTTCAGTGGTTTGCTGCTGGCAACGCCTATGTATTTGCTGTATTCTGCTGTGTCTCTCAGGAGAGATTCTAACTTTTAAAATACATGATACTGGTGTGAGGGAAGGACAAATTGGTTAGAAACTGACCTTAGTTGAAGTTGGCCTTCTAAATCCTCAAAATAGATCTACACGTGATGGAAAGTATGGGTTAATATGATGAGGACATCAAAGAACAGAATATCTACTCAATTTTTGTCCAGACAGCTACTTTCTTCAAGTTACACCCTGACTTAAAAAAAATCATTCTCTGCTTTTATTTTAAGGAGGTAAAGCTAAGAGCTGAGCTGAAGTCAATCAATATCTCCCTTACCACTGATAATCACTGATAACCAGTCTCTTCCTCTGCAGGCTCTCTGCTGGGCACTCAACTTATTTTCACGGTCTCGGGAGTCAGGCACTGTATGTGTTCAGAGAACCAAGTACACACAGCTGGTAAATGAACACCCTGTAGCCTGTTTATACTCATTCACCTACACAAGCTAGAATAGCATGTCTCATGTGGGAGTTAAGGCAACGACCAAGTAATGCTTTAGAGTGATCGTGATGGTAGAGTGCATTAGAAAGAGAGATAACTTTATTGTCTCTCTCCAAAATGAGATATATTTCATATTTCGTTCTCAGGTTTTCATCACAAAATCACGTGCTTGGTGAAGACAGGCTTGCTGACATCCTTATGGTCCTTCTACAGAAAAAAACAACAAAAAAAAAAACAAAAAAAACCCACGTGTTCCATTTATTCTTTTAAATACTTTTTAATGCTATCATGCTACACTTGAGATATTTTATTTGCCTTCATTAAATAATTTCTGCTATTTTTAGAGTGAAAATAGCAAGATGACACATCCACATTTTAAAAGAATGTGCACTTCAGCTCTTACCAAGACATAATTATGAACTCATTATGATTGCCAGTTATCTTTTTTTTTATTATTAACTTGAGTATTTCTTATTTACATTTCGAATATTATTCCCTTTCCCGGTTTCCGGGCAAACATTCCCCTAACCCCTCCCCCTCTATATGGGTGTTCCCCTCCCCATCCTCCCCCCCTTGCCTCCCTCCCCCCAACAATCTAGTTCACTGGGGGTTCAGTCTTAGCAGGACCCAGGGCTTCCCCTTCCACTGGTGCTCTTACTAGGCCATTCATTGCTACCTATGAGGTTGGAGCCCAGGTCAGTCCATGTATAGTCTTTTGGGTAGTGGCTTAGTCCCTGGAAGCCTGGTTGGTTGGCATTGTTGTTCATATGGGGGTCTTGAACCCTTCAAACTCTTTTCAGTCCTTTTCTGATTCCTGCAACGGGGTCCCATTCTCAGTTCAGTGGTTTGCTGTGATTGCCAGATATCTTAAATTTGACCTTTATCCCTAGTCACCATGTTAATATATTTACAGGATGAGTTTGAAATTGGCCTAATTAGCCATAAACAGAGAAAGAAATTGCATATTTGGTTTGAATTAGCATATAATTCTCATTTTATTTAACTACAGATGTTAAAAAAAACCAAGCAACTTGTGATGAATTTATTTCTTTTAATGGTTAGGAATAATTTAAACATGCAATTATATTCTTATTTATATTATAATCATTTAGTGAATCAACTTATAGTTCTATAGTATGAGACAAACTTACAATTCAATACGGAAGCTAGAAGTTATTGTAGAGATCACCCAGTTAATTCGCTGAGGTTTTAATAACAGTGATCCTTTCAAAACTATTTCTTCTAATTATACAACTAACTAAGAACACTCACAACACTTCTTTATAGTAATGAAGATGCGGTTAGAATGAGTGCATTATTCACAGGAATTTGGCAATATGGACAACACAATGGACAAAAGTAATTTATAAGATTCACTTCGATAATCATTTTCCAAAGAAAAACTCAAAGAAATAAATTAGTCTGTAAAGGAAAACTTGAAACTCGTAAGAGCGAATGCATGTACATCTATCTGAGTGTGAATGACATCTCCCAACATTGATGTGATCCAAAGGTCCAATTTGAAACACAAGTACTTGAAGTTCTATGGACCTAAATTCAGTTCTATGTAGATCTGAATCTATGTGAGACATTTATTTTTATTTTAAATTTTATGAAAAGATGGTTAGTTTAAATAAGATGCTATATGTTTTCTTTTGAAAACATGATTTTTCAAAAAAGGAAATAAGCAAAAACTTTAAATCAGCTATTTACTTTTAAATAGTAGGAACTTCGAAAAATAAATAATGGATACAGAATATGTGGTGCATTTACACAGTGGAGTATTAATCAGCTATAAAAAACAATGACTTCATGAAATTCTTAGGCAAATGGATGGAACTAGATAATATCATCCTGCGTGAAGTGGCCTAGTCACAAAAGAACACACACGGAATGCACTCACTGATAAGTGGATATTAGCCCAACAGCTTGGAAAACCCAAGATAACTTGAGGCAGGACCAGGTATGGGAGGAGACCAGGATTGTATACAAAAGTTCAGGAAATTGAATGGATGTGTGAAGCAATGGGGGAAGGGCAACTGGGGGTAGCCAGCAGAACATCTGAGATGCCAGGAAAGCAAGAGGCTCCTAGTACCCAACAGGAATGAGATCAGCTGAAATGTCCAACAAAGAGGAGAGAGAACCCGTAGTGACCATATCCAGAGATTAGGCAAGGCTCCCCATTGGGAGATGGGCCCACCTACTGATCTCCAAATATTTAAACCATAATTCTTCCTGTTTAAAGGAAATGCAGAGACAAAATGTAGAGCAGAGACTGAAGGAAAGGCCATCCAGAGACTGTTCCACCTGTGGATCCATCCCATATGCACTCACCAAACCCAGACACTATTGCAGATGCAAAGAAGTACTTGCTGACAGGAGCCTGATGTAGCTGTCTCCTGATAGGCTCTGTCAGAGCCTGACAAATATAGAGGTAGAGGTTCACAGCCAATGATGGGACTGAGCACTGGGTCCCTAAACGAGGAGTTAGAGAAAGGACTGAAAGAGCTGAAGAGGTTCGCACCCCCACAGGAAGAATAATAATACCAACCAACCAGATACCCCAGAACTCCCAGGGACTAAACCACCATTCAAAGAGTACACATGGAGCTACCCATGGCTTCTGCTGCATATGTAGGGATGGCCTCCTCCAGCATCAACCGGAGGAAAGGCCCTTGGTCCTGTGAAGGCACAATGTTTCAATAAAGAGGAATACCAGGGCTGGGAGGTAGGAGTGGATTGGTGAGTGGGAGTGCACCCTCATAGAAGTGGGAGGATGATATAGGGTGTTTCTGGAAGGGAACTCTGGAAAGGAGATAACATTTGAAACATAAATAAAAGAAATATCCAATAAAAAGTAGTGAAGCATTGATTTTCAGAAAAATACAAAAATTACTGGATTATCAATAAAAATGCCTCCTAACCAATTCAAAATAGTCACAGTGGAGTAATAATTAGGATTTTATTCCTCAGCAGTTGAGACACAGCAACCTTAGAGTGTGTGTCTTCCCTGGAGAAATTAAAACAAAAATAAATTCCTATTCAATACTATATATCAACATGAACTACATACAGATAATGAGAAACTAATTAGAATGTCGCTTGTTTCTTGATTTTTCTTTATTTCTACAGTTTCATGTAATTTATACTAGGTGGAAATTATTAAAATACTTAGAAAAAAATAAAAGTTTATATCTTGGTTTAGGCTCTCATCTAGAAAGCAGAGCTTACATAAATTTTGTAAGACCACTTGTTCTGAAGCAGGGTTTTCTGGGTCCCTGGGAAGAAATTCTCTAATCAGAGTAATAGATGAACGGGTGAAGGAGAGGAGGAGTCACTTATCTATGGTTTTGAAATTAATGGAAAATTTATTACTTTTGCGTTTCCTGGTAATTTGAATATATCTAATGCACTTAAAAGTAGGTGTTAGCATGAAAAACTTTTCCCAAATATGAATTTTTAAAATTATTAATTCACCAAACTCCCATTTGATTAAATTCTTTTGAAGAAAAAAATTATCTATGACATGATGTACCAGGGTGAGTGGGTAACGGTGAGCAGGGGCCTCCCCTTCTCTGTGGAGAAAAAAATTGGTGAGTGGGTATAAGAATGAGCTTGAGAAGAGGGGTGGGGAGACTCTGATCAGGTGTAAAGTGAATAAACATACATTATGGAGAAAAAAATAACCTTCTGAAAAGCATATATTAGTAGTAAATAATATATATATAAATAATATAATATTAAATATAATAAATATATTTGAATTTTAGTAGTTTTTTATAGATGATCATTATATCTAAATTACTCCCACATCTCTTTCTCCCTCCTCAAATTCATGTTGTGTCCCTCTTTCTAAATTCGTGATTTTAAATAAATGACTGCTATTACAGGTAAATATATACATATATATATCTATATATATATATCTATATATATATATATATATCTCCTACTGATTTCCTTTAGCTTTCCTTGTATGTGCATGACTCTAGGCTTGACCACTTGGGAATCGACATCTTATATGGGAGTTCATCACTCAAGGCAACATATTCTCCCCTGCTATAATCCACTGACCATCAGCTATTCTTCACTTAGGGACGGGACCATGTGGACTTTTCCCTGTCCACGCTGGAATGTCGATTGGTGGTGATAAAATGTCAGTCTTGGTCAGGCAACAATATTCTTCATACATCACAATTGCATTCTTAAACATGCCTAGACATCACTGTCAGTAGGCACAGAGCATTAGCTCTAATAATTACTCTGATTACTCTTCTGTGATGTTACCTGAACCTGGTTCTTAGAGATTGTGTTGAATAGGCATCAGTTATTTTGGGGCACTCCAAAGGTACATAGTATCTTGTTTTAGACCAGTTCTATAACTCTGTAATAGTCTCCACCTGTTGGGAAAAGAGGCTTTTTGATAAGGTATGAGAGCTATATTTATCTGTGGTTATAAGAATGGGTAACTAATTAACAGAAAGTTTATTGGATGAGAGGCCTGACTATTGTAGACTCTCTTCTCTGGTCTTTTATTGTTCTGTCCCCAGATATCCAGGGTTACAGTCCTGGAAATAAATTTGCTCCTGCTGTACATGCCTTAGGTCCAATGAGACAGCTGTGCTTTGCTCTCAATCTAGAATTACAACTACTGTGGATATCATGCTGGTCCAACTACTCTTCTGATCACCTACCTTAGTACTAGAGAGGACAATCAGTTGCCATCCCTTTCCCCCTCAGCTGCTTTCTTTGCTCCTTCTCATAGTATGCGAACTATTAATTAAAGAGGACGTTTGAAGAGGAACTGACCTCTCTTTAGTGGCTTTTCGTAATGGCTCTTTATTCTCCAGCCTTACTCTCTCTCTTCCTATTACTCCTTGTCTCCCCAACACTTTCTACTTCTCTTGTGTTATCCCATCAGGATTATCAAGATGCATTGAACTTACCTTTTGTATTCTATCCTTGCAAATATTTATATAAAATAATTTCATTTAGAGTACTTTCATCAAATCTTCAAGTTCAGTAATCCATCAATAATTTGGTTCTAACCATCATGCAAAGAACTAATTAATGATTTCGATAGTCAATTCTTTATGCCAACACTTGAATAATTGAGGATTTTTAAAAAGTTAAGACTTTTCACACCTGAAAGAATGATTTCTATTTTTACATTGTAAAAATTTGAAGGTGAAAGTCGTCTGTTAATTGTCAGTACTAAATGACATAGGTTGACACAAAGCATCTGAACAATCCATGACATAGTGAAGATCATGCTGTGCCATATAATATGATAATTTTAAATATATAAATATCTTTATGCATCTCATTGAAAAATAGAGCCCATCTGTGTATATGAAATCAAACCCAACAACATGGCTGCTCCGGCAAGGGAGCACATCCAAAGAAAATCTAGGAATACATTATGTGGCCAGAATTTCAGAAAAACCCTAGATTACAGCATGATCTGGGTAGAATGCAGATGCATTCTTAGCACACACCATTAATTACTAACAATGAAGGTAAAGTTAATTTCTAGAAGGAAGCAACCATATTTGAAAATGAAATCTAATTGAGAGGCAGATAATGTGACAAATCTGAGAGAGATTTGACAGCACAAATGAGATATAGGATAGGCCCAACTCACACAGGACAGCAGAGGAAGAAAGTCTATTTCAAACCAGAGACAGATTTAAAAACAAAAAGTGATGTGGCAGGTGGTGGGTGGTGGGTCATGGTGGTGTGTGTGTGTGTGTGTGTGTGTGTGTGTCTGTGTGTGTGTGTGACATTTTCACTGAGACAGTATTACAGAGAACAAACTAAACAGAAAAAGAAAGAAAGAAAGAAAGAAAGAAAGAAAGAAAGAAAAGAAAGAAAGAAAGAAAGGAAGGAAGGAAGGAAGGAAGGAAAGAAGGACTTAAGGAAGAAAGAAAGATAATGAGAAGACAGAACTTTAGAACATATTGCCAAAGATAGTTTGAGGCCAGGAGAGGAATTCAATCAGAAGTCGAGGAAAGTTGGATTAAACCAATCAACTTCTAAGATTAGGTCATAAGGTGTGACCAGAAGCTTCCAGGCCTAGGCTGAGGGAAAGGTAGAACAGAGAAAGAAAAGTCCTGGGGTTAGCCCAAGCTGTGCTATTGCAGCTTGGGTATGGCTGTCATCTTACCTCATCATCTGAGGGAAAAAGAAACATTTACACACCTGTTTAAAGCAATGTCATCATACACACTGAAAAGAATGCCCTGCACTATCATGTCGCCATGATTTTAGCAACAGTGGAGGTCAAGCAGTAAACCAAATGCTGATCAGGTTAATGTCTGCAGTGTACTGTTTCCAGAAGCACTGTGGCATCACATGCAAACTAGCAAGTGATATGGCTTTGAAGATGATGAAAAAGAATGATTAAAGACAGGAAAACCTAGACTGAAATGACAGGTTAAAATAATGGAATATGTATGTCTTGGCTGCATCATGACAAACCTAAATGAGAAAAATGCCTATATGGAAAAATCTGGAAGTTTTAAACACCAGTAGAACTGGGTGTAATTTGGCACACAGGTGCAGAGTAATTTCTGAAACATTGGCTACATTTTCTTGAATATTATATGGGAAAAATCAACTTTCTATTGTAAATTATTAAAACAGATACAATTACCCACACTTTATATATTAAAACCTTGATTTAAAAATTTAAAACAAGAAAGACCTTCAAACCCATCTCCTAAAAGCTCAGGGGACCCTATTGAAGAAGGGACGCAATTAGAGAGGGTGAAGGATGTGACCAGCTGAATCAACTATGCAGGATCAGAGAGTCTAAAAGTCTGAAGCAGCAATTACAGAGCGGCCAGGGGTCTGCCCCTGGGTCCTTTGTGTATGTTATAGCTGTTAGCATGGTGGTTTTGTGAGACCTCTGAGAGCTGGTCTGTCTCTGATTTTTTTCCTCACACTTGGGACCCTTTTCCTCTATTGGATTGCCTTGCCCAGCCACAATATGAGAGATTTTGTCTTACTTATTTTATTTTGTTTTGTCGAGTTTGGTGGCCTGCATTTTTAATGAAGGGAGACAGAAAGGAAGTGGATGTGGCAGAGAGTAGCAGTGAGGTAAATCTGGGAAGAGAAAAAAAGAGGGGAAACTATGGTCAAGTTGTGCAGTATGAGAGAAGAATCTATTTTCAATAAAAATTAAAAAACAAAATAAAACAGATTCAAACTTTTATTTGCCAATATTTATGTAGTGACAATGCATAAATCAGTTTTTTTATATGCTGATAGAAAAGTAGTCTGAGAAAGGTGTCCTATTTTCTAATTCTATGTCCCGAATTAACTATCAAGTTTTTTTTGACTTCTCTAAGACTTACCATCTTCCTCAATATATGATTAGAATGTTTTACTTGACTTATCCTAAGAACTTAATAAAGTAATATTTAAAAAAATTTAAAATGCATTATATCATATACTTATATATACATATATAATTTTGGAAGCATATTTAATATGTCAGTTATTGATATATGTCAATTAATACATATATCAGTTTATATATATATATATATATATATGAGAGAGAGAGAGAGGCTATTGGAAGACAGTAAGGTATACACTAGAAAGATCGATTGAGGAAAGGTAAGAGGTAAGTGCAAAATTATATAATCATATTATAATCTAATAAAAATAAAAATTTACTTCAAACATTTTTATTGACATAGTGATGTATGCACTGTGGTTGCTGTTGACATATATTTGAGTGAGCACATAGGTATAAATTTAAAATATATTTCACATAAAAAAATATTCTAATACACTGTAGTACAGACAGAATGTCTTCTCACAAATTATTTCCAAAAATGTTTAGCAAACAGGGCAAGCATCCCGTCATATGGAACCAGAGCTAGTATGCAGGCGGGAATGGGAATACTTTTCATTGATTATGAAGAGTCTCAGGAATGGCTGTGGGCACAGAAAATCACAGGACGCAATGAGGCTCTGTTAGCATTTACTTATTTGGGTTAATTAGTAACTGTCTAATTGTTCCGTGAATATTCTTCTGAGGACAAATCACAAATCTTCTGGATAAAAAAGATACTTTTCTCTATAACTACAATGTTTGGGCATCATTTACTTCATCTGCACAAGAGACAAATATTTCTAGTAGCTACTATGAAAACTGAATTGTTTTTATAGCATTTATCCATTTTCTTACCTGAAAAAATGGTGAATGAACTTGAAAAAATTTACTATTGTGTGTATCTTATATTTGTTGGGTGAAATCTGTGTTAAAAAATACAAAGTGAGTAAGATAAAATATGGGATTCATTCAGTTTACCAGAGAAATATGGGCCTATATTTGGAGATTAAGCACTCTAAAACCTCCTTTTCTGACATTTGATAATACAATGCTTACTATTTAGTTAAAAATAAAAACAAGAAATTACACTGAACAATGAGTGTTATAAGTAAAGATGACATTTATGAATTTAAAGCTGCCTATACTCTTTAGAGGTGAGCATATCAATTAAAAAGGAAATAATTATTCTTCTTCCAAATGAAGAAAGACTATGGAAGGAAACCCGAGCTATTTCACAAAAAGTTGCGACTATAAATTCTGATGGCTCAGGTCACTCCCTCATTGTCAGGCTTAGTATCAATTTATCCTTGACAGATTTCCATAGATCATTGTCTAATGTGAGATTCTAAACGTTCCATCAGCAGATTTTCAAGTCAACTACCTATGTCTGAAGACAAAAGTAACAAATTAAAATAATTCGTCTTTTATAATGACTCTCCTCAAACCACAAGAAAAGAAAATTTGACTTTTAGCAGCTAATGCATGAGAATTTACTTAATGATAGCGGTTATTTCAGGGTAATTTTGCATCACTAAGCAATTGACTGGGAAAGTGAACCCTCATTGTTAAGATCCTGTAATTCTAAATAATAAATATTTGAAGGATTTTGCTTTTACTAATTTAACTTATGGATCTAAAGTACGCATTTAACTGCGGCAAAGTACCTGTATTGTAACAGAACAACATAAACAATGCTTTTCTACTTTTGTATTTCAGATAAGTCAGCCTCCTCCTTATCCTACTGTAATAAATTTCTTCCCAGAGGGAAGCATCTATATAAGTGGTGACTTTTGAGTGCTGGAAGAATAAATGCCAAGGGAATGGGAAAGTGAGTTTTCAACATTTCATAACTAAGACAGTAATACCAAAATCAAACCAATATTATGAAAAACTTCCATATTTAGGGGGATATATTTCCATCTTACAGACTTTAGGTTCTGTATATGAAAATTAAAATATCCAATGATACCATCATGCATACACTACATGCTGAAACAAAGGATGTCAAGAATGACACAATGGAAAAGTGGTCCCTAAATAGAATACTTCAAATTTGAACATGGTCCCCAAGAGAACCCAGATTTACATTGTTTTAGCCTGGGAAAACATGCCCACCTGGGGAAACAGTGGTAGTAACATCACAGAAGTCACTAAGCACTTCCTAGTTGGTTATATACATCGCTGCACAAGATGAAATCCAAACTTTTCTTTATCATCAGGCTAAGAATCTGTAGTCACTAGGAGAGATCTACTGCTTTTTGCTGCCAAATGGATGTCAGGTTAAACTGACTTTTAATTACTTAACATTATAAATATTGACCAGTGCATCTACTGCAAAGCTTCTGTTTGTAGTAGGTGGTGATTAGCACATTGCCTAGTAACTGGCAAAGTGGGGAATATAAGAGACTAGCGAAGGGAAAGTAAGAGACAGCCCTGAATGGAAATCATGCACTGCACCAATCCTCAGTCCACAAGGATCACTAGGAAAGGGGTGGGAGAACGTGTAAAAATCTGAGGCTATGATGGATTTAAATATCATCCCTTGGACACTGCAGTGCAGCTCTGCACATTTGAGATCACAGCAGTTGCAACTGTGTGCCAACGTCTGTCCAAGTCAAAGCCATACCAGACGCTATGATGGAAAGGCCTTTTGGTCCACAATCCCACTTCTGGCCCTGTATGTATGAGCAATGTCAGTGGCTTGGAGAAGAAGGGACTGTCACTCTTTAGTAGATAGATGATCATGGGCCCAAGAATATTTAGACAATACAAACATTTTGACAGAAAAAGAAAAAGAAACGAAAGGTGTTGGGTCTAGAGAAAGATGGAGACATAAACTACATGTGATCAAAACACAGTCTGTTATGCATAATAAATGTTATATAATAAAGAGAGGAAGGAATAGACGAATGAGTTCCTTGTCAAAATATGAAAGCCAGAGTCAGTAGTTGGTTGAGGGAACAGTAAAGACCATCAACAGTGTTTTTCTGTAGAAAAACAAAATAGGTCTTTCTATCCAACCTCTAATTTCATGTGAAACACACTTGGAGAGAGCAGTGTGCCCCTCCTTAATATGTGGCAGTGTCCTATGGAGAGGGAGAGTGGTGAGGGGGAAACTGAGGGATTTGGAACTGACGATCTTTAAAGTTGCATGTTTGGACAGAGGGATGACAGACCCAACTGTCATACATAGGCTCATGTAGAGAAGTCTAAATATAAATCAGTTCCCTTGATGAATTTTCTAAAATCACTAGGGTAGTGACGGTGGTGCTTTAAAACAACAGTAAAAATAGCAGTGCAGAGCCTTATTGGAGTACACTTGTTACAAACCTCGACAGCCACCTTGGCATATACGCAGAAATAGGAAGAAGCTATAACCCAGTCAACACCGACGAGGAATTGTCCCTTCTGACAAAGAGGCTGTCGGCAAGGCATCTTAACAGTTGTTATAAAGCCTGCAGGCTGATGGGGAATTCTCAAGTATAACTTAGGGTCATATTCTGCTACAATATGAGACAGCCAAGCCATTTCCTAAATTGTTCAGATCCTAAGTTTAAAAAGAAAAGATCACAAGCAGCCAGGAAATCTGACAGCCTAGACATTTATCTCAAAGAAGCAGATTTAATTTAGTTCTTCGTCACATTTAAAAAAGGACTTGCTTGTAAGAAAGAGGGATTCAATTGTATATCAGAAAGAATCTACAAGTAATTGGCTACATCTCATTCGATTTTGTAAAACAAACCAATTAAGGCTTTTAAAACTGATTTGCAAAATGAATATCTTCCCTTCTAAAAACTTTCTATGCAAATGAAATTGTTTCTTTCCTTTTGACTAGGAAAGAGAAGTGTCAACTTCTTTAAACAAATTTACTGTCAAAGAATGTTATGATTTTATGATTTGGAGTTTACTTAAAATCAACTGCTAGGGTTTTCATTGATATTTTAATTATATGTTTGAGGTAATATCAACTCCATTTTATTTCATTTTACATCTATTACTTCACCTATTTTAATAAACATTCACATTTGCTCAGCAAGTATGCAGAGTAAAAAGTAATTTTTCAAATGACGTTGACTGAGCTCAGTAACTTTTGTTCCCGTGAAGAAATTAAAATAAAAATATACAAAATAAAATATACACAAAATTAACTTTAAAAATTTTAAACCTAAGGAATCTATAAGCAGTAGGGTTTTCTACACACAATCGTGAATCTGTCAATACAAAATGGAAAAAAAGGTCAAATCCTGATCATACTGTTTTCGCTTTCCAGTAATTCACCATGGATTTTTCTGGGGATGTGTGCCAAGAAGGAGAGGTGTTCTTTTAACAGATAATTCATTTTCCCTCAGAAGAATTCAAAGAAAAGAGTAATGATGGAATGAAAAACCAGTTAACAGCTGAAGACGGGTTATAGGAGAATCCTTCCCAGGAGCAGATGAATAGACTGGGCTATGACAATGAATAGAGAAAAGAGAATCAGTGTGATGGATGATGGCTGGGGGCTGCGATATGACAAGGATAAGGGGGCTACAAATGAAGTTCTACAGTGAAAGGCACTTTATAGCTGGCACTGGGATGTGTCCTCTCTGTTCGTCACAGCATATTTCATCCGAGTCACTCTGCACAATGATTTACTCTTTTTTCTTGACTGCATCCAGGATTACTATTTTGCTTACTCAAATACTAATATTCACAATCAAAGTACAGAGCATACTAAAAATTTAAAACATTTCACTGTAAAATATATCTATATCTCTCTATCTATATTACTATTTTCTCAAAAAATTTATTTTTATTAATTAAATTTGTTTTTAGAGATCATACCTTATAAAAGCAATGCAGGCCTCCTTTTCCTTCTCACTCACACAAACCCCTTCACCCACAAAAGCCTCCTTATGTGTCTGACTCATTATACGCTCCACTTACCTTCCCATGGGCTACCATGATGACTCTGCTTTTAGAGCTCTCTGTTGAAGCTTGGTGGGCTCAGAAGTTTATGTACCATTAAGACAGTGGACTTCCATTTGTCAAATTCTACCAATAGCCAGAATCCTGCAACAAACAAACAAACAAAAAATAGGACCTTGTGAACCCTTTCATTTTCTTGCCTTGTTGTTTATTGCCTGTCTGTCTTGATGGACCAGTAAAGGCCAGTATAGTTCCTCTGAGCTAATTATTAAAATATCTGCATCCAGTCTAAAGCATGGTGCTTTTAATTCCTTTACCCAATCTTCTAGCTGTTAAGTGCTTCCGTTACCCTTTTCTGAAATGTTTCCTGAGCCTTAGAGAAGATGGTATACCCATCTTGTTTTGGGTTGAGAACATAATTGTTGCTTCATCTCTGAAACCTGTGAAGGCATGAATGTCTTCACTAACCACAGATATTTGCAGGGAGAAATTTATCCGATTAAAAGGATGAGGAGTTTCCACCAATAAATGTTATCACATATATCTTAGAAAGAAAGAAATATGCTTCTTCAATCAGTTGAGCATTGGTAGTAAGTATCCACGCTGACCCAATGACCTTACTCGGTGTGTGTTGTACATCAGTCTCAGAATACCAGGCATTGATCATTCCCCAGTACTATCCCCAAACCCATGAAGTGAGCTGCATACAGGTCCAGTGTGAAGGAAGTTGATTTGAATCACCACATACCACAGTCATGGTTGTTTTGGTGTGGACACTTGAACATATTTTGACCAACAGGCTAGATGTTTGTGACATAGAGTTCATAGTTGGGCAGTACCAGAGATGCCTTTTGTTCCTAAGCATCCTGCAGTACTCTCTGGTGGACCGGAAGCTAGCCAGCATGAGGTAGATCCCAGGTCTTTGTCAACATGTTTTTTTCTGTATCTTACAAGTAATGTGCATGGTTTCTTTTGTAATATGATCTTATCTTTTAATTCTAATGGGCGGCAAAGAAGACTGGTAGGAACATGTTTGATTTGGGGGGATGGCTCCTAATCCCACAGTTGGGGAGGTATCTGACTTCTGGAACTATATGTTCACTGATCCATTATTTCTAGGAGCAGAGTAATACAGTCTTACAGAGTAATTTCTTTCAAACCTTATTTTTACATTTTTCATTTAGGCTAAGATATGAAACACTGTTTTCTTTATATTTCTTTTATACCAGACAATATGGCTCATTTGTCATACCTCTATTCTCCCAATCATAGCAGGTTTACTGTGCATAAAATTCAATGAATACTTCACTCTCTTTTTTATAGATACTGTATCATGCTGCTGCCTTAAGCCAAATTTTTACTCAAAAGTTTTCTTCCCAGTTTCCTACTTTTTGGAAATTCTCAACACTAGAACCTATTTGAAATTAGGATCCACGTTAGAAAATGGGTACCGTTTGTCCTACTGATCCAGAGAAATCTCACTCCATATAATATTTTGAAAGTTGAATTTAGGGTTGCTTTGATTTGCATTTCCCTGATGACTAAGAAAGTTGAGTATTTCTTTAGGTAATTCTCAGCCATTTGATATTCCTCAGTTGAGAATTCTTTGTTTAGCTCTGTACACCATTTTTCAATAGGGTTATTTGGCCCTCTGGAGTCTAACTTCTTGAGTTCTTTGTATATTTTGGATATTAGCCCTCTATCAGATGTCAGATTGGTTAAGCTCTTTTTCCAATCTGTTGTTTGCTGTGTTGTCCTGATGCCTTACAGAAGCCTTGCAGTTTCATGCCTCACATTAGTCAGAATTGCTAAGATCAAAAACTCAGGTGACAGCAGATGCTGGCAAGGATGTGGAGAAAGAGGAACTCTCCTCCATTGTTGGTGGGATTGCAAACTGGTACAACCTCTTTGGAAATCAGTCTGGAGATTCCTCAGAAAATTGGACATTCCACTACCTGAGGACACAGCTGTACCTCTCCTGGGCATATACCCAAAAAATATTGCAACATACAACAAAGACACATGCTCCACTATGTTCATAGCAGCCTTATTTATAATAGCCAAAAGCTGGAAAGAACCCAGATGCCCTTCAACAGAGGAATGGATGCAGAAAACGTGGTATATCTACACAATGGAATATTACTCAGTTATCAAAAACAAAGACTTCATGAAATTTATAGACAAATGGAATGAACTAAAAAATATCATCCTGAATGAGTAAACCAATCACAGATAAGCATACCTGGTATGCACTCATTGATAAGTGGATATTAGCCCAAAAGCTAACATTACCCAAGATGCAATCCACAGACCACATGAAGCTCAAGAAGAAGGATGAGCAAAGTGTGGATGCTCCACTTCTTCTTGAAAGGGGGACAAAAATATTCATAGTATGGGATATGGAGGCAAAGTTTGGAGCAGAGAATGAAGGAAGGGCCATTTAGAGCCTGCCCCACATGTGGCATATACAGCCACCAACACTAGATAAGATTGATGAAGCTAAAAAGTGCATGCTGACAGGAACCGGATATAGATCTCTCCTGAGAGATGCAACAACAGCATGTCAAATACAGAGTCGATTGCTAGCAGAAAACCATTGAACTGAAAACTGGACCCCCATTGGAGGAATTAGAGAAAGGATTCAAAGAGCTGAAGGGACTTGCAACCCCATAAGAACAACAATGCCAACCAACCAGAGCTCCTAGGGACTAAACCACTACCCAAAGACTTTATCGGGACTGACACCCGGCTCTAGCTGCATATGTAGCAGAGGATGACCTTGTTGGACATCAATGGAAGGAGAAGCAGTTGGTCTTGCCAAGGTTGGACCCCCCAGTGTAGGGGAATGTCGGGGTGGAGGTTGGGAAGGGGGGGTAGATGGGGAGGGGAACACCCTTAAAGATGAAGGGGAGGGGATAGAATAGGGGGCTTATGTCCGGGAAACCAGGAAAGGGAATATTTGAAGTATAAATTAAAAAATATCCAATAAAGGATCCTACCCAGTCACGGGCTGTACCAACAAGGCCTAGAAGAAGGCAGGATTGAGGTGTGGTGTGAGGGGCAGGTTAAGCTATTTACAGAGGTACTCAATGCACAGAACAGAGGCCACCATGGGGTACATAGTAGGGAGTTAGCCGACCTTTATACAACACACTCAAAGAACATATAAGAAAATGTAGCACAGGGATCTAAAGACTGTTAACTTCTTGTTTGTGTGTATGTTGAATGCTTAAAAAAACAAATAAACAAAATTTTATTCATTTCCTTACAATTTCATTATTTTAATTTTTCTTTAATTCTTCACAGCTGAATAATACTCACATAACACATGTGCATACAGACACATACCCAATATTGTCATAAGTCCTTTTTAGCCTTATGGACATCTCAGCTATTTCTGGTTCCAAACTACTTTGACTTGGGCAACAATGAGGACAGACATACAGGCATCCTTGTCTTAAGGTATAGAGTTGTTTAGCTACATGTGGGTAACCACTGCTATACGTTGAGGTAGGGCAAGGAGAATGTTGAGTCAGTGTCTTGTTATCCAGGCTGTTCATGCATTCTCTACATAGCTGGGAATGCATTTCTACTTCTGATATTTCTATTCCAACCTACTCTCTCATGTGGGGCTTTCATTCCACTCTTAAACTGTGCCCACATTGAAAGGTTTTATGTATTGTAAAGGCACTATGTTAAAATCCCACAATTGGAAATGCTTTAAGGTCTGGTATTAAAGTGTGATTTTTATTTAAACCTAAGCTATGCTATTGAATATGTACATTAAATTCATGTATTAATATTGACATTACAATTAATAAAACAGTGTAAGTAGAAACCCAAGAGTGAGGTAATAAAATGGAGTGAAGAATGTTCTGATACACAGAGTCTGGCAGAGAGAAAAGAGCACAGATAAAGAAATTACTTGAGGCACATTTTGATGGAGCTTTGCCCTTAAAATCTATCTGCTGTTAGTGGGAACACACATTTACTTTTTACACCCATCCTTTTTTCTATGAGTGTTAACTTTTGACAATATTTAAATATAACTATTGGCATTCCATACGAACACTATCCTTAGAGATAAAAGTATCCTTAGAAATTTCAACGTTCTCTTTGAAATGATAATTTAATTTTGCAAGTCTCTGACTCTGCACTAATAGAGCCTGTTAATGATATGTAATAGCTTTACAATACCTTCAGATGTACGCAGATGAATATGTAACTTTTATACATTATGTAAAATATCTAATGAAAATAAAAATAACTTACAGAACGCTGGTCTATGACTCTAACACAGACCTAGTGAATTTGAGGCAGGGGGATGACAATCTCAAGGCCACTCTTTTTAAAATATTGACTTTTCTCAATGAACCTGTAAAATGAATGAGTTCTTAGAATTGTGTGGAATAATTTAGTTTAATTGGTTTTATAGATCAGAGTGTTTTTATTAATTATAGTAAATTCAAAATTTCAAACTATTCAGAATAATTTTATGAATTTGGGAGAATTAAATTTTATATTAATAAAATTTGACTAGAGGACCATTCAGTATATTTTCTCTAAATTTTTATGGAATTAAATTTGTATACATACGTGAGTCTAATACTTACAACATGCATTTGCCTCAACAGTCATTCAACTATACAAAAGTCATGTAACCGAGATGGACAGATCTTGTTCTCTGTCTACATATATTTAAAGTTTAGTATTTCTCTATCTCTTCTATTATTGTTTGAAAATTATTATGGATAGGGTTTTGTCTACTTCACACATTCTCGACATTTTGAAGCACACAGTATTACCGTCTTGTCGTAGATATTTGGTACTGGCGGCTGAACGAGGAATGTTACTGCTTCATTTAAATATTTTGTGTTTTATTCATTTTCTCTTCAAAATAGTTTTCCATTTACTAAATTGCTTTCCACACTCCAGTGCCTCCTTGTCATGTAAAGATGCGAGAATTCCATGATGCAAAAGCTACAGAACAATGAGGCAAAATATCAATCTTGATTTGACATTAGAAAGTGGCATGCAGCTTCCTTAGCTGAAATCTTTCAAAAAGAGAGAGAAACAACTGGCACAACGCCGCCAGTCTGAATTACTCGATGTAGCCAGAAAAACACTGCAGCAGCTTTCCCCCTGGTTTATTCTCTGAGCTTCCTCTTGCCCCAGCAATGGCAAAACACATTTATTTCCTGGCCTATAACTGTTCAATTTGCCTTAGGAATTCAAAGGGGTTAAGTTGTCCACAGAGATGTTCGTTTTCTATCTCCAAAGGAGGAGTGGATACAAAATATACCAGGATGCTATTTGATAAACAATTATAGAGTCCTGATTAATTTTTTTAAAATGTTGTATCAATATCAGTTTTTACAAATGAAAAAAGAAAACACAAGGTGTGTGTGTGTTCCCATAATTATTGGTTTAACCATATCTATGAATGAATTTGGAAGTTTTCTTTCTCTTTTTAAGGAATGGTATGATTGAGTACATTAAAGTAAATAATGACATAGAAAAACCTCATTGCACATTTTTAAAGATTGTAAGACTTAAACCTATTGATTGTGTAGAAAAATTTAACCCAGCCACACGGTTGCTCTGGCCAGGGATCACATCCAAAGAACTAGGTATGAGTGATAATTGGCAAGAATACAGACAAACCACACACTTTAATTCCTCTGCCTAAAATACGGACATGCTCTTAAAGCGCATGTTTATTCCCAAACAATGAAGGTAAAGTTAGTTTGTAAAAGGAAGCAGCCATGTTTGAAAGTGACATCTAATTCAGGGGAAGATGAAGTGATGAATCAAGGAAAGATTTGACAGAAGGAGTCAGAGATAGGATACACCCCTGCCATGAAACCAGACAGGAAAGAGAGGCTATGTAAGTGCAGTGAAGGGAAAGAGAGGTCAATTCAGTGAGTTCAGTTCAGTTTGTGGAACCAGAGGGAGTTTACTCATATAGACCAATTCAATGAGAAGATGAGAGAAGGCCATTTGAGTCAGTATATATTTTTGGCACCTTTATAAAACCTTAGTTATCAGGGAAATGTAAATCAAAATAACCCTGAGATTCAACCTCACACCAGTCAGAATAGCTAAGATAAAAAACTCAGGTGGTAGGAGATACTGGGGAGGGTATGGAAAAAGAGGACCACTGGAGGCCATTGTTGGTGGGATTACAAACTGGTACAACCACTCTGGAAATCAGTCTGGAGGTTCTTCAGGAAACGAGGCATAGTTCCTGAGGACCCAGATATACCACTCCTGGGCATATACCCAAAAGATGCCCCAACATATAACAAAGATACATGCTCCACTATGTTCATAGCAGCCTTATTTATAATAGCCAGAAGCTGGAAAGAACCCAGATGCCTTTCAATGGAGGAATGGATACAGAAAATGTGTTACATTTACACAATGAAGTACTACTCAGCTATTAAAAACAATGGTTGGAAGGGGTGGTGGGCGGGTGGGGGAACACCCTCATAGAAGAAGGGGGAGAGGGATGGGATAGGACATTTATAGACAGGAAACCGAGAAATGGTATTACATTTGAAATGTAAATACCCCATAAAAAATGACTTCAAGAAATTCTTAGGCAAATGGATGAAACTAGAAAATATCATTCTGAGTGAGGTAACCCAGTCATAAAAGAACACACATGGTATGCACTCAATGATCAGTGGATATTAGCCCAAAAGCTCAGAATACCCACGATACAATTCACAGACCACATGAAGCTCAAGAAGAAGGACGACCAAAGTGAGAATGCTTCAGTCCTTCTTAGAAGGGGGAACAAAAATACTCAAGGGAGAAACTATGAAGCAGAGACTGAAGGAAAGGCCATCCAGAGACTGCCCCACCTGGGGATACATCTATATAAAAACACCAAAGCAAGACACTGTTGGGGATGCCAAGGAGTGCATGCTCACAGGAGCCTGATAGAGCTGTCACCTGAGAGATTCTGTCAGAGTCTGACAAATACACTGGTGGATGCTCGCAGCCAACCATTCAACTGTAAACAGCGTCTCCAATGGAGGACTTAGAGAAAGGATTGGAGGAGCTGAAGGGGTTTGCAACCCCATAGGAAGAACAACAATACCAACCAACCAGACCCCTCAGAGCTCCCATGGACTCAACCACCAACCAAAGAGTGCACATGGAGGGACCCATGGCTCTAGCTGCATATGTAGCAGAAAATGGCCTTGTCAGGCATCAATGGGAGGAGAGGCCTTTCGTCCTGGGAAGACTTGTTGCCCCAGTGTAGGTAAATGCCGGGGCAGGGAGGCAGGAGTGTGCTTGTGGGTGGGAAGCATCCTCAGAGAAGGAGAGGGAGGGAGGGAGGATGGAATAGAGGATTTCCAAAGGGGAAACCAGGAAAGAGGATAACATTTGAAATGTAAATAAAGAAAATATCCAATAAAATTTTAATAAAAAGAACAATAAATGAATATAATTATATATACTCATATGCGGCTCTTCTTTCAATCCATTGATATTGATATATATATATATATATATATATATATATATATATACACACACAAACATATGTATGTATGTATGTATGTATGAATGTATGTATGTATGTGTATATATATATCTGGTTTTGTGCCAGCGCTATGCTAGTTTCATTGCTAGTATGATTGTGATAGAGCTTGGGATCTTTAATGTAACTCTTTATAAAATTAATACTTGCTGTATTTTATACCTTCCTACATAGATTCAGCATTTTTTTCTGATAACAAATATTTCATTTTACTATTCTAATCAAGATCCAATAAGTGACATTTTATATTAATATATGAAAACATTGGAGCTCACTTGGAAATAGTATCAATGACTCATGCCACCACTCAGTCCCCCACTAACTGTATCCACTGCCGTCTCACGCTGTTATCTAGTACCTCATTGTCAGCTAGCATGGTCTTTGTCTCCTCAGTCATCATTTCCAGGACTCAGTCTACATTGATTTGTAATTGTCATGGGTACAAATGTACACATGCTTATGTATATTTTGTACGTTCATATGTCCTGGTCCCCAGATTAATCCTGCCTGTTCTCTCCTCTTTTGATCTGGGATCACAATTCCAAAAGTCAGGAATGATTCTGAAACTGAGTGAAGAATATCCACAAGTGTCCTTCAACTCTTGCCAGTTTTTGAAAATCCTTACTCATGGCTTAACATGACAATCCTGTGCCTGTCTTCTCATTAAGAAGCTTAATGTCCTTTGACAGGATCAACCTGCCACTTTTCTAACTAACTTTTGCTTTGATCACCAGAGTTCCCATCACACCCTGCCCTATTATGCAAATACTTTGGGGAACTGGCTGGCCATTTTAAGGGTGAAAATAAAAATATGAACCCATGAGTCTAATGAATTCAGCATCAGGGAATACATCATAGTAGCTATGTTTCTACTGCCTAAAACAAACCACATGTTCCAAATCCATGTAGTCAATCACTGTAGAAAACGGAAGGCTAAACAAAATAGAAAATTGTTTACAGTAGCCTACCACAGGTATTCAACTTTCTACAGAATTTATTTACAGAGCTAAGTGATGGCTCAGACGTTGAGAGTTTTCTTCCAAGCTACCTGAATTCGATGCTCACAAAAGATATAACACATCTCACAATGACCTGTAACTCCAGCACTGTCCTCTAGAACCCATGGGCACTGGTACTCAACTGTACTCACAAACACACAGACATGTACACTTCGCTTAACGAATATTTAAAGATCTTTAAAATGCTGTTATTATCGTATTGTTTAGCATCTTCATGAGTCAAAAGAGTAAAGCTCTACAAAATTTTTTTCTAGTTAAGCATTCTTCTGAAGAATGAACTAATTAAATGTAAATTTGGAGGAAAACAACATTAATTTTATAATCATAATACTGCACCTTTCTTCACCATTCAGCTCCTCTCTGGCTTGATTTCCTTTCAATAACTTGATATCCTGCCTCTCTAGTTTCTATTAAAACAGTGCTCCCAGTCTCAGCACTGGACCGAACCAGACAGAGCTGCTGGGAGTGCACAATGGTGGAGACCACAGAGTAATCCTGGGTGACTCCTGCATTTCAATAATTCTGGTATTATTATTTTTTCTTTAAAGCTGTCTTTATTCTACCACAGGGGAGAGTTTAAAGTATTCTGTGTGGGAGAAAGACTAGCTAACTGTTTTTTTGAAAGTGGGTATTTCTCCCGACTTGAAAAGTTTCATGTCACTTTCAAGCACATTATTAGCCGAGGCAGTGCTTGCTCAGAATGAGACTTCTCTCTCTCGCTGCCGCTTCTTCTGCAATCGAAAATGCCAGTGTAACAAAGGAGCTGCAGTGCAAGAATCAACGGTGCTGACTGAAAGGACCTAACCATTCCTGGCATCCTGGTGTGCCACTCTTCGATTAGACAAGAGCTCTACAATTAAATGAATGATAACCACGTGAGAAAATGTCAGGCAAATATTATTTTTCAACAATCTCTGTTGACCGTTCCTGAGAATCAAAGAGCACTCAAATACGTGTGGACATCAATGGTGTTATAAATGCTATTCATGGGCCTTAATGACGTGACAAGCTTCAGGAAGAAATGAACAGTCTTATTAATAATGTGACAGAAAACTCAACATCATCCTCCTGCAGTTATCGCCTCTCTTTCTCTGAGGAACCTGATCGCAAGATCACGATCTTGTTCTATGAATCCTGTCAAATTGCTGAGCTAGGTGGATCTGTCATTATTAGAAGACTGGAGAATAATAGCAGCAAGATTATTGGTGAATTTCATCCACGATCTCTCTCAGTTCTTCAGGAGAAAGGCCCTAGACCCATCCTTAAATATCTTAAAGATATAATACAATGATTAAAATGCATTTTTTCAGGAGTTCAAATCTTTTATTATGATCTGGTATTAATTTTACTACTATTTTATTCATTTTTTATTTACATTTGAAATGTTATTCCCTTTCCAGGTTTCCTGTCCATAAGCCCCCTATCACATCCTCCCTCACCCTTCTTCTATGAGGGTGTTCTCCCTCCTCCTCAACTCCCCACCCCCTAGCACCCTGACATCCCCCTTTTTCCCTTCTAGGCTCTTTTAACCTAGAATTAAGTATCTATTTTAAAACAAGATCTAGGAAACATAAACTAGAGAGAGCTATTGCCGTTTCTTCTCTTCTTGTGCTAAAATCTCCAAGCAAAGATCAGAAAAGGAATAAAGGAAGGGTAACAGTCATTGTTATAGAGAGCTCCTTACGTCATTGCTTGCCTACATGTAGTTGGGAAGAATTTCACGGCATCAGACGCACGAGGGAGATGCCTCTTTACCTGACAACAGATAAGAAGCGGAGGACAGGACAAGTCCCATAATGATACAACGTGCAGACCTCTGCTTTAATCCTTCACTTCTTCCCACTACATCACCTCACTTCCCATTTCTTGAAGCTCTTCAGGGCGCCTCCCAGCTGGTCAGCCCATGAGCCTTTAGGGGGAAACTTACCATTGAAACATAACAGTTGTTTGAATCTTTATTTTATTTCCCCTCCATATTAGCTCCTTCAGGTTAGCAATTGCCTTTAAAAAATTTTTTTTGTGTGGACATACAATCACACAGGAATTATAAACAGAATTTTAGTTTTCTCTATTTCATATTTCTTAATTCCTTGCATAGCTATAAAATATTTGCCAAAATTAATCTGATAATAATAGTATTGACTAATGGGCAGACTTCATGAGGTTTTCTGTATCATAATGTGTTCTTCATTGACTAGTACTCCATCTCATCACTTCTTTGTAAAATATTGTCATCTAAGGAAGTTCATCATTACATTTTTGATTATTATTTCTATCCTGTCAATTTTTAAAAGTCATTTTACAAACCTTTAGCCTATTTATTTGCCCTGTATTTTATCATACTTACATATGGATTAGACATTAGAAATTATTGGGAAACACAGGAGTAAAAAACTACTTTTTTTTCAGTGTATAATATAAGCAAACTATCCACACATGTGACCGATGACACAAACTTTGAACCAGAATCACTGCTCCCAAGCTTCACCACCGCAGATGGTCAATAATTTAGCTCAACAGATGCTAACTAATTTAACAAACACATTTTAACGTATGTGCATCTTGTGCTTGGATTCAATGTCCCCACACTGTTTTCGGTGTTTGTCAGTCATATTTAGCCTCAGTGATGACTGCTTTGACATTTGTAGGGCCTTCTGTATTTCCTTCACTTTTTTTTATTTATGTTTAGAATAGCTCTTTTACTAATTCGTTGAGGGTTTAGTTTTGTAGACTAGGAGAGGGAGGCTGACCCAGGAATAATAACAGCCCTAGCCGCTGAAAGGCAACCAGCTTCCCCACAAGGACACACATTTGCTGATGTCTTGATTTTAGTGCAGTTCGGAGGAACTGATTCAGCTTTTGATTTCCCTTACTGGTTTTTTTCCCCCTGCCTTCAGTTTTATTGATTTTTTTCCCTACCCTTTTCTTAAGTTTGCTTTGAATTTATTTTCTCCTCTTTTTCTAGTTTGGTAGCTGCAAGTCTAGGTTAAGTTGACATATCATTTTGTGATAGAAATTATAAGTATTCTCCATCCTAGTCATTTAAATATGTTTTCCACTTTTTGAAATGGCTGCTCAGTAAAAGAAAACATACGTTAATTTTCTAGTAAGTGCTTTTTAAGTTCATCTTACTAACAAGTATGCAAATCATTTTCAAAGCAGTCAGGAACTCCCCTTACATATTCCTGGTTTTATTCATCTGTGGTTTTATTATGGTTCCAAAATGCATGATTGCTAGTGCAAACAAATGAATTTTTTTCAGTGAATAGAGTCTAAATTATTGGATATTGCATGTACATTGAAATTTATATTCAGTTATAATTTTGTAAAATATTACACTATTTGGAATCTCTGATACCAGATTCATTTAATGCAGATATTTTAGTATTTTGAGAAATATCAATGCTTTTGAGAAATAATCACCTGTATATAAGAATTGTATATTTTTTTTTACAGGAGGTGACTCATCGATAAGGACAAAATTTAGAACTGCTTTGTTAGAATTTATCAATCAATCTTTTTTCTAGTTTTATTTTTCATTTTTTATTGCTTTATATATGGAAATAAAAGAATCATTAAATCATTAATCCTCAGATTTAACCCTAATATTTACAGGATTGAAGTTGGTAGCTGAACTGTCAATGCACAGTTCCTGATAAACACTCTTTTGTGTCTCTCTAACGTGTGCTAAAACTATTAGTACTTCTTATAAAATGCCTACATCCATTTTTAAATAATTTTTCCAAGTTTTTTGAGAGTTTCAGCAGCACATACAGTAACCTTGGAAAAATACAAAGATTATCACGTCACCTTGTACTTATTGTTATTTTTAAACAATAAAACGATTTGTCAACAACCTAAACAATACATCGTAGGCACAATTTATGTTGAAACTATAATTAATGAAGTACATACAAAATGTAACTTTTCTTAAATGCAGATGAAGTCTCTTAAACATATTCAACAGCAATGGAGTTATAAAAGTCATCCAGCTTCATCACAGAGTTATCTCTCAGAATTATCATGATATCACTTATACTTGACTGTTTCAAAATCAAAAGTAATATACTGTTTTCTTCTAGTATTTTCCTGACTGAGGAAGAAAAGTCTCATTTTAGATTCTTTAAATTGTGGCTTCTGCTCTAATTGGTAGAAGTGGGCATTCTACCTAATTGGTATCGATATATGGGCATCTTCTTGAAAATACATTACTTACTTGGTTTTCTTAATAATGGACTTGGGTTTGCAAATGTGCATAGACTGTAGGAGCCTACTCCTTGTATCTCTTCTGCCCACCAGGTCAGGCTGGAAGGCTGTGCTCCTGCCTGTGTTTCTTTAGCTCCGCAGGAAAATCTACCTCTGTCCTCTCTGATGTTTTCTCTGCACTTTCAGAACAGACGTTGAATGTATGTTTGCATTTAATTTAGGAAATACTTTTTTTCAATATTCCAAAAAATGCTCCATTGAAAACAAGCAAAAATGTCAAAAGTGAAATTGCAACTTACCATGCATGTTATACTGGAATCGCTATAAACTTCAGGTAAGTTTTCCATCTTCAGTGCTCAAACATCGGGACATAAAGAAAATCTTTTAATGGAGCATAGTCAAATACTGAGAGAAAATCAATCAGAGGAACTGAAAGTGTGAGTCCATTACTGGTTAGCACTGAACGTTGAAGAACATAACATTGCTTGTGCTGCAAATTCCAAATGTCCTAGAAGTTCTTTCCACAGCCAATTCAAACAATAAATAAAGTCCACCTACTTAATTGCAATGCCAAATGACCTCCATAAGCCTAGATTTATTTTGTTCTGGTTCTAGATTTTGTGCTTTGGTTGCCAATTGTGTGGCGATAGCCTTCTTACATTCCTTTCAGGTATGTCTCTGGAAAACAAAACAAAACAAAGAACTGGTAATATTTTATAATATGAATCTTGTGATTCCTCTGGATCAAAGTAAGTTATATCTTCTCAAGTAAAGAATAACACCAGAAATCCATTTTATATTAATACGTGGTGAGGAATTTTAGGAATGCACCTTAGGCTATAGACCTATAATATACTCTAAATCTGTCTCTTAAATATATCTATCAACTCAAAAGTCATACTATACCAAATTATTATTAACTAACCTGACTAATTAACATTAGACAGTATGTAATGGTAAATTAGGGCAAAATTATGAAATATTTTAAAATATAATGCAAAATTGAAATAACTACAACAATTACATTTGCAGTATTAAGTGCCGATGTTAAAAAAAAATGTATAAAATCTTTAGAAACAAAATCAATGACAGACCATAGGGGCAGGGGACGGAATGAAACATGGCAGCAGTGGTCTCTTACATCTTTCTTCATAAAGAAATTGATCCTCTCTATTTGAGTTCACAGAGTGTAACACATAACTGAAATCTACAATTTTTTGTTTTGTTTTCTCATTTCTTTTATATAATAACACTGTTTGACAATGATATGCACGAACGAAATGTATATTGACCACTCTTCCTTACACTGGCCCCGTTCCCCTAATTTTCCTGCTTATTCATTCCTTCCCTACAAATAGACAGTGGACTAAGCCCCTGAACGGTGAGCCAGATCCCATTAAATGTTTTCCTTTATATGAGCTGCCATGGTCATAGTGTTTCTTCACAGTCAGAGAACATTTAATAAGACATCATCTTACTGTGGTTACAGGCTAAGAAATGAACATTTGTCTTTAAAAGTTAGGCTCTTGGCTTAAACATAGGAAGACGGCACCAAGTAAACACAATTACACTTCAAGACAGGAGGAGATTTGTACCAGTGTGATGGAACAGCTTATCAAAAAGAAAAGACCATTTCCTCGTTGAGCTAACTTCCTGTTTCTAATGATTAAGGTAACATTGAGTCTGTTAGCAGACTTCTATCACTTGAAGTTGTCCTTCCTTTCCACTGTGAACTGCGAAAGGATTTCTATTGTCCATTTTAGAGACCAGTTGTTCAGTACGTGTACCCTTTCATCTCTACTATTGACTGGAATGTTCCCTTATTCTAGTACATTGTTAGCTAAGAAACTACATTAGATACTGTGATGATTTTAAATAGTATCTTACCACAGCTAGAATCACCCTCAGTGAAGAAGTTGTCTTGATATCCTAACTGATGTTTGTTAGGATATCCACCACAAATGTGGTGACATTGCTGGTTTCAGAACAGGGAGGATGGAGAGCTACCCACCTCTTATTGCCTTGTCCTTCACTATTGTCCTACGGTTACTGATGCCCCTACTGCTGCTACCGCTCGCTCATTTTCTTATAACACAATCAGTATTTCCAGGTTTCTGAGGCTAGGTGAAGACCTGCGTCTCTCCAAGAATGCTTAGGGTCTTCAGCATCAGATTCAGACCAGAGAGGCACCCGGCTTTGGAAACAGGACATTTACAGGTTCTTGGCCTTTCTGCTGTGATCCAGGCATTGCAAGACTGTAATTGCCCAGACAGTTAGTCTCAAGGAACAAAGTGTTCCTGGTTTCTCAGCTTCCTGTGTTGAAAAACGGTTTACCACTTCATTGTAAGCTTATTGAAGAAATTCTATCTTTCAGTTGTTGTATTTGTTCTGTTGGTTCTGTTCCTGGAGAAAAATCCTGACTAATATCAATAGGAAAAGAAGAATTCTTTTTCGTTCCTTATTTAAACATTTTTTAGTGTTGAAAAGGTACAACTCCCAGTTTGAACCTTCCATTGAGACTTGAGTTGTTAATATTATCAGAAATCCATAGAGCCTAATTAAAAGTGCAAAAATTGTAATGGTCACAATTTCTCATCTTTCTAACCCAAAAGGAGTGCACGGCATCTGCTTCATGAAAACGAAAGTAAAACTGGTTTTAAGTTGTTTTCTTTCTATTTTAGCTATGTAGGTTCAGAAGAGATTTCACTGCAGCTGTGCTCTATCCTTTAACCACTCTCCACTTACATTATTCACATTATGCCACTAATCACTACCTCATCGAATTAACCAATTTTTCTGTTACTGAGTTGTGGGCAAGTTACGGAGGTGGTTCAGAAACTAAAGATGTCTCCCACATAAATGCTAACAACCTGAGTTCACCTTTATTTTTTCTTTTTGCTCCTAGCTGCTGCTCTAGCACCATGCCTGCCTTCCTACTGCTGTCCACCACATTATGATGGTGATAAACTTTTCCTCTGGAATCGTAAGTTCCAGTAAACTCTTCTATAATTTACCTTGATCATGGTGTCTCTTCTCAATGATAGAAAAGTATCTAAGATACTTATGAGCATGAAAGGATGGAGTCAACTCCATAATGAAGCAGGAAAAGGGATGAGTGGGGAGAGGGGAGCAGGTATAAGAGAGGGAGGGAAAGGGTATAATATTTGAAATGTAAATACATAAACTTTCCAAGAAAAATAAAATTAGAAATATAGACATTCTTTGAATAGCAGTCCTCATACCTATATGCCTCTCTCTCTCTCTTTCTCTCTCTCTCTCTCTACCTCTCTCACATACATAAATAAAAACATTTTAAAAATCTGTTAAAAGTGGTAAGCAAGCTTCAAATGTAATTAAACAGTAATTTATAACATAAAACAGTAAAATGCTAATATATTTTATATCCTATGAAATTTCTGAGAAGTTATAATTACGTGTGCATTTATCAGAGTCCTCTCACTGAGTAGTTAAAACAATTACTGCCTAAGGCATGGTGAAATGAGTTTTAAATGCTTGTGATATTCAATGAGAATAAAATATTGATATCCGATTATGGCGAAATTCATGTTTGAACATGAGGTATGAATGTACTTTGGAGTAGTTATGGCTTGTTAATTATTAAGTGCTTTAATATAATATATGAAATAACTTAGAGAATTACTTTCCAACATTCCAAGTAATTTAAAAATCTCTGGCTACATCATTAATAAATATCAGTATCTGGTTCATTAAATTGCTTCTCCTGCTAATGCTCAAGGCATAGATTTAAATGGATCAATGTAGAGTGCAGAAATGGTGTTTGCGACTTCTGTTAAGAAAATTCTAGCACATACTTTGACAAAAACACAAAACAAAACTTAAACCTGATGCAGCGGTAGCTGCAGAAATGGCTCAGCTGTTAAAACATTGGTTCCCAGCTCCTATGAGGTGGCTCAAAACAACCCCCGACTTTACTTTCTAAAGACCCAGGTATTCCTGATTCTCCAGGTAGTAAGCGTGTGTGTGCAAGCATACAGATGTGCAAGCATACAGATGTAGCCGAACCCTCACATTAATGACATATGCTGTTTTTATTTTTTTAATTTGATGCGGTAACCCAAATTTCTTTAGAAAAAGATAGGTATGCTCGGGCCTTTAAAAGTAAAGTATATGTGTCATTTGTGTTCCTCAGATCTAAATTCAGTTTTATCTTAATATACCACCACAAATTCTTCATGACTTAACTCCTGCAAGGGACCTTAAAATACAAAAAAAAAAATCAGATATGAACACCATGTAATATCTAAAATAAATCTCTAATAATAAAAACACAAGTTTAAAAGGTTTACACATAAACGTACATAAAAAACAATTATTAAGAAGACACGCTTTTGAAAGTGAACAAGGAGGTCACATGGCAGCCCTTTAGCAAGAGGACATCAAGGGGATAATTGATGTAATTATGGTATAATTTCAAAATCAAAAGAAAAATCATTTAAATAATGAAAAATTCCCTTTATTAAGAGGTTTTCCAAATATAGTTTGCTTGGTGTTTTATATTTCACATTTGTTTAGTAAACATAGCATTTTTTTTCTCTCAAAACTGCATAATGGAAGATAACAGAAGGATATACTTACTTTAAAAATTTGTGAATGGAAGACGAATAAAATATGAAAGGGGCAGTGGGGTGTGATTGCATGATGAACAGATTAGTCTCCCAGGAGACATAAAGCCACAAGACAGAGAAAATTCACAAAATGCAGTGGACCAGGACAAGTCACACCTTGAGAAAATAAACACTACTTTCAGAGGTGTGTTATCCAGGAGAGGTTGAAGAAGGGTCCATAGGAGAGATTGAGACACAAATACAATTGTGTGTGTGTGTGTGTGTGCGTGCGTGTGTGTGTGTGTGTGTGTGTCTGTGTGTGTGTGTGTGTGTGTGTGTCTGTGTAGAGGTGCTGTCTAGCTATATATGCTCTTACAGGGTTGAAACTCATGGAAAGGAGGCTTATATGTTTCTCGGCAAACATCTGCTATTAAGAAAGTAGGCTTTGTGCATGTTCACTTATGTTCAAATATTATATTGCCTCTCTATGACTTTCAGGGTCCTGCTTGAGGTTTAATAATTCATCATAAAGAGATCTGTGTAGTATAAGGTGGCCGTTTTACTGGGGCAGTCTCTTAGGGAGCCTTGTCCTTGAGTGGACTTCCCCAGCTCTTGTGTTTCTCCATGGCTCTCACTCCTTGACCTGTTCTCCTGTCTCCTCTCTGTCCTCCTGTCTCCTTTCTGTTTCCTGTCTCTCCTGCTTTCCATGATTCTGAGGCAGCTCAGCTCCAGGTGCCAGCTCTTTATTATTCAAAACGACCTGCTTCATCTCAGCTGGTTGGCCTTGAGAGCCACCATGGCTTGGCTCAAAACAGCTTGCCTTTCTGTTTTATGCAGGTGAGGAAAGACCTGGTATCCTCCCTCCCTCCTCCCTCTCCTCCCTCCCCCCCCTCTCTCCCTCTCTCTCTGTGGATGTGGGGAACTGTACACATATACGTGCATGTATACACGAATACTTTTTCTCCCTAGTCGTCCGTGGTTGGAAATTCACATTATTTCCATAATTTCACTCTTGTCAATAATGCTAAGGTGCACGTGATTGTATGATAGTGCAGATATCTCTCTTGCTGTAGGGATCCTAACCCTTCAGATATCTAACCGGAGGCCAGATTGATGGCTCATTTCATTTAGAGATTCTAATTATTTCTCGAGGTGTTCCTCTACTGCTTTCTACAATAGGTATGGTAATTCCCACTCCTGTCCCCAGTGTTCAGCAGTTCCCTTTTCTTCCATCCTGGCCAAAGTTTGCTATCCATCTGCATTTTGATAGCCCTGCTAACAGGTGTGAAGTGATAGCTCCTTGGAGTTTTATTTTGATATAACTCGTGACTTAAATCATCAAGCCTGTTGTCATCTGCCGGCTGGCTGTCTAGTTTTGTAATTTGCCTTTTTAGATCCTTTGCACGTTTTAAAAACTGGGTAATTTATTTCCCTCTGAATAGTTATTTCCACCTTTCATATGGTTTAGACACCAGCCTTTTGCCAGATTGTGCTGGCACATATTTCGCCCACTGTGCACATTTTCTTTTTGCTGTATTAATTGTTCTTTTGTGTGCCGAAACTTTTTGGTTAATTTCATTTTTCTTGCCCCTTCTATTCTGTTTTTTGTTTTTTGTTTTGTTGTGTTTGCTTTCAGAGTCTTTAAATATATATTGTTATCAAGATCCGTGTTGTAGATCTGTTACCCTGATATTTTCTTCTAGGATCTTTACGATTTCAATTTTTACACCTTAGTGCAATGAAACGGACTGTGTTTGAAAAATTTGACAAATAAAGAGTCTGACAGAAGAAACACTAACCTTTTCTGTGCAAAATGAATGGAGCTATGCTTCACCTTTCTTCCGTTAGCAAGGATAAAGGCCCTTTATCCAACATGTGATTTATAGAGTGCTACAGCAAAACATATTATTCAAGGACCCACTTGAACTTAAGGTGATTTATTAGACTTATATTAACTGGGTTAATGAATCATGGCTAGGTAGAATCTTGCGGTTTTCAAAATTAAGGGTAAATATGACAGACCTCTCAAGTACAAAGATATATAAGTCTCCTAATCTTTAATGGCAATTTATGTCCCTGGTTAGCTTTTATGATCTGTCTTAAATCCCACTTTCATTCCAGGAGCTATAGTCCTGAGCTCCTCAGCGTCGGTTTCCACCATTACCTAAGAGCACTGAACGTGTAGAGAAGTAATTTAATGCTGTCGCTTTCAAGTTCACTAATGCATTAGTAATTGCCGCCGAGTATGCTTTGATTATACAAACAGGGGCACAAACTAGATACAAGACTCGGCTCCATGGGAGCTGGTTTCCTAAACTCTAGGACGGCTTGCTTCCCACAGCTGTGTAGCAACTGTTTAGAATTCACAGAGGAGAGGTGTTCTCTGGCCAACATTGCAACACGAAGTTTGTGCTAATTGTCCTGCTTTTATTCGGTTCATTGTCCAATCCTTATCTAAGACCTCTTTGTCCTAAATAGTCAAAAGGCAAAGCCTTTTAACAGGGAGTAAGCTATTTCATTTAATCTCTTGTAGGTATAATTAGTAATGGATGACGGTAAGCCACATTTGACCATGAAAAGCCTGGCAAATAGTCACACTACTCTTTCTGTTTTTCCTGACCAGCGATAGGTATATGTTATAACCTGGTTTTAAGGTTTGTATTTAAAAGACAATGTACTCTTTCTAGACTACCATGTGATTAATTCACACGTTGTTTCTCTGGCTTCTTTAGGAAGCTGCCTCCAGTAACTCTACAGTAATGTCTGTTAGGAAGCTCCCACATTGCCTCGCCATCGCCATCCTTTTACAACATAAGGAATCTGAGTTAGCCTAGGGAATGCTGAAAGATTCCTACGGGGACCCAGAATTTAAACGCAGCGAGTGCCAGGCAAAGTGGATAAATCCCTGTTGACATTTGCAGACTTGAGCCAGATTCCAAGGAGAGCCCGATTAGCACAGAATCATCGAATTCACACTTCTACCACGGAACCACACAAGCACATTTGCTCGGCCTTTGTTCCTGGGTTATTTTAGGAAGAAAGTCTAATTAATCTCATGTTTATCAGGTGTTAGTTTATTTCCCTGTATTAAAGCCACTTCTGAATGTTTTCTAAAATGAAGCTTGACAGAACACCAGTGAAAACCAAGCCAGATCTAAGTTAGTACACACAAAAGCCTCCTGTTATTTCAAATATACATAAATTAAGTGCAAAAGAGAAACGAGTAATATGTTTAATTAATGCTAGGCTTTCTGTGACTGCCTTAGGGGGAAAATTATGCAATTAAAGTAAACATGTCAAATTGATCCCCTAAAGTGACAAAGAGTATTGGAGGCACACTGTGGCCTCATTCAGGTTTTCAGAGGACAGCAGGGTCAACCTTAGCTCTGCCTCCTGATTCCAAGTAGAGTCAGCTGGAAACAGGATCTCCATTGTAAAGAGCCCTGTACTTAGGCACACAGAGAGAGTTGGTCTTTAATACGCCACAAATCGCACAGTGTTTCTGCTAATCACCTAAAGAACATTGGGTGTGTGACTCCCTGTGCCGCCGGCCTCCCCCTGTGTTTACTGGAGGTGCCTCTCACCAATTTGTCTTGTTGTTTTCCAAGTTTCTAAAGATTTCATTTTCTCCCTCTTCCAAGTGCAGTCTTTTTGACTCCAACTCTTTAGTCGTTTGCATCTCTCATCAGGGCATACAGAGCTAGGCTGGTGAATAGTGAGGTAGAGTTTCCAAAGGTCCACACACGAGTGTCTCAAGCACCACTTCCCGGCTCTGTATCCAGAAAACACTTTGAATATTCAGCCGGTAATTTGATATTAATATCAATATTACATCCCTAACCTTTAAATGTCACATCTGTACTGTTTGGACACAATCAAATTTGCCTGTGTGTATTTGTCATGTGATGACCGCTAATACTTTTTATTTTTTTTAACATATACTGTTTTATTACTTTCTATGTGCTCTCAACACACAGTTTGCTGTCTGATGGGTGGAACAGAGCATTGTGGGACTGTGTGTGGCAGCCCAAACTGACATTCGGTGTCTAAACCACAAGGTTCGACAGTTAAAAGGAGCATCATGTGTGAGGGATCCTTGGTGATTGCTCAGAAATCTTCCAGCCTCTTGGTTTTTTGCCTCAGGCTTTCTTCCACTACCTATGTTTAATCAGAGCTTGTCCCTGTTTACCATGGAGGTGCGTGAACACTCCTAGGGCAGCCTTCATTTTCAGGACACGGTAGCAGTCAGCAAGGAAAAGGCCTAGCTGCCGGAAGAAACTATCTAACCTGTTCTGTGTCGTTCCTCGGTTTCTTAAAGCAAGATTAACCTCCGTCTGGACACCTGGCTCAAAAATTAACGTGAAGCTGACTCGGCTTCTTTCCCCAATTCAGGTTTGCCTTTTACGATTCTCATTGGCCAAGGTTCTTTCAGTCTGGGATCTACTTGTGTCAGATGCTCAACCCTATTTCTGCACCAAGGCAAAAATCGTGACTATGTCGTCCTATTATTAAAATAACTTCATTCATTTTAATAAAGTTTTAACTATACAGATATAATATTATGTGTCTATAAACTACTTTTAGGGTATCTAAATTAACAAATTATAGTGTATGTATTAGAAAATATGACTTGTATGATAGTGCCAATTATTTACATATTCATTTTTATGATAGTTTCACTGTTAGTGTTTTACTATAATATTATATTTTGGTATCTTATTTTTTACCACTAGAAGTAAATGAATAAAATGAAATTAACATCCAAAAGAATATGCAATATCCGTTTTGTATAATTTGATAGTCTATTCAGTTCTGATTGTCTGTGAGCTCTCATTTGAATTAAACTGTCGAGAATATTATTTAAAATGACTAATATTCCTACAATGCAGTGTATGCTCTAGTGCTCATTGCCAAAAGTTGTAGTTGAGAAGCTGTGTACTAATAAATATGACACTAAATAAGAATAAACTAAGAGATAGAAATGTAATATAGCCATGAATGACTTTCCTTAGAAAGTCCTACTTTGTTCTGTATTTGGAGCTCTATCTGAATAGTATATTTATTTATTTGTATTTCCAACAAAGAACTAACCCAACAGAATCTCATAACTAAGGCCTCTAATAAAAACAGAAAAGAATACGAGATAATACAATTATATAAAGGTTATAGTCAGAGGATATCAAAGATAATACAACAAAATTTAAGGTTACAAATGAGTAATCTTGTTTGTATTTCTATCTTACATTTATAACAAACTTATTTATGTATATGCATTCTTTTTCATAACTATATTATGATCTATGACATGATCTATGTCTCTTTTTTACTAAATAATTACATTTACTAATATCAGGGTTTGTGCTATCAATTTAAGGGTCTAGATATTGTAAGAAGACAAATCTGCAAACAAAGTAGAGACACCCTCCTACACACACACACACACACACACACACACACACACACCATCACCACCACCACCACCACCACCAACAACAACAACAGCAACAGCAACAATGCAATGCACATTCTGTGTCATAGGAAGCTTGACCATTCACTAGCTAAGGAAATCCTTCTTCCTGTGCCATATCCTAAGTAATGTGTGTCTCAGTGCTCTACCTTATCTCATTGAATAGGCTGAATATTAACTGCCTGCTTCCTCATGGTGACCTTAATATGTTATATGTTTTATTTTCTTTCAATGATCTGCTCTGCAGAAACAAGGTTCATGTTTAAATTACTTTATATATATTTTTGCATAAAATTATCAAGAGTTTACAGTAGCTTTCCATAGCAGTAATTATATACTCAGGTCACTATAAGATGTTCTCTTATGTCTGTCTATTGAAAACCATTTGATGATGATATTGTAGGAGTTTTACTAAACAAGAATACTTAATAGCTCTTGAAGTAATGACAAGAAGGTAACAAATGAGTATTTTTCTATAGTTGAATGTATGACATGATATCCATTAGAGTTTCTGAACTCCCTCCATGTAGGGCAGAGATACTATACATGATTGATTTGAATTTTGTTCAACTTGATTTTAAATAAGTCAAAAGTATGATTCATTCACTTAAAAAAACTACCTTTGTACAATATGAAAAAATACAGGCTTTCCTACACAATTTTCCAGATTCCAATTAGGATCTCTAAGGAAACCAAGAAGAAATAGTTAAAGTTAATTGGGGCACAACAAGTTGTTTAAAGCGCAGAGAGGTAATTAAATCCAATTAAATTACAGCTAAATATTTTGGTTACCTTAATCATCAATGATCTCAGTATGATACACACCAATCTGTTATTATTATATAACTGTGTTTTCTATTCTATTTATAGGATGTAAAAAGGAATTACACATGCAAAGATTATCAGAATCAAGTACTGATGAAGTGTTTTTAAATGTTTCTTTTTCATATCCTGTTTTGCTGCATGAAATTTATCTAAAATGTTGAAATTTAAAGGCAAAATTATCTTAAGCATCTTGCCTTAAAAACTCCAGATGATTGGGGTATACTGAACCTATAAGATTTCTTTCCCCTTCATCCTTTACTCTTTATATACATTTTCTCATTCCTCCACATATTATTCTTAGTTCTTGATACTCTTAACTCTGAAATATTATAAACTACATTCCTCTACTCAGTTTGTAAACCTGATTCTTATCAGATTCATTGACACATCCAGTTGTCTTCTATTTCTCGCAAATACTATCAAATTCTCTTCTCTCAATGGAAGAAAAGACTACATACTTCCTGAGAAATATTCATACAAAATAAAAGTCATAAACCAATAACATTGGAAAAGGCAGAGGAACCAAGAACCAGAGGACTTACCACTGCTAAACATACCCGTGTGTGTGTGTGGGGGGTGTGGGGTGTGTGTGTGTGTGTGTGTGTGTATGTGTGTGTGTGCATGTTTTCTCAACATTTTGTCTGAGTGTGTTTTCTCAACATTTAAATTTGAAAGACTCCAAGTTAGAGAAAGGTTATGAATAATTTAATTAACATCTACAAAAATATGCACTTATTCTTTTTTCTTTTTTTTTTTTTCCGGATATACCAAACCCAGGGCCTTGTATTCTAGCGCCTACCACTGAGTAACCCCACTTATTCTTCTGTTATAATTTAACTTTCTTTTTATTATACTATCTATATATGTTTATTCTTACTAGTATTTACATATATTAATTTGGATTTGACACAATAATTACTTATCTATTAATGAGTGTGTCTGTGTGTATGTGTGTGTGTGCAGTTTGGTAGAATACAGTGAGTGCTTGTCCTATTAAATATAATTTCTGGTTGTATTGAAATTCTGCTAAAGTTGTTTTCTATGGAATTCTGCAAGTATGGAGGATAATCAGCCTGGTGTAAAATACTAAACTGATATTTAACTTCTAAGAATATAATTTTCTTTTCATATTTTTCTGAGGCTGAATGATTCTTGAGAAATTATTTTCCTTACTCGGGATATATAAGAAAAAAAACACATATAGAGAGATTCACATGCAATATAAAGACGACTGAATAGACAGGTGTCAAGGATAAAGGAAATGTACAACTGGCTTGAAGAAACACTGTGTCTCTGGGGCAGCTGAGGTGTGGCAAAAGCCTTACCCCAAGAGGGTCTGCTGAGTCTTGTGAACTCTTTTTGAATCCGCACAAAGCATTCACACAAACTCCAGACAAATCAGAGTAGAGCCAACTATTTAAGAGAAGAAAACAATCAAGGAATACTTAGGAATCAACATATATAAAGGCAGCGACAATTAGAAATATATCCATCTGAAAAAAATGAAATATAGGTGAACATAGAGGTTAGGAATTTTCTGCCAAAAATAAACATATGAAAGTGAAATAAGAAAAATTAATTGTAAGGGTTATTGATATAAAACATGAATACTACAAGTGTTATTTAAATTTCAGGCTTAATAGTTTTACTTATAAATACCTCTATTTAAGGTAACAATAACAACAAGTTTGCACAGACTTTTTTTTTACCATATGAAAGATGAACTAATTAAAATTACTTACACATCAGCGTGGGATACCATGACAGTTCTGATGAGAAAGAGAATTTCCCCATATTCCCAGGCATCTGAATACTTGATCCATTGTTACTTATGGTGGTGAATGGACAGGTAGTGTTGTATTGAAGAAATATATCGCACTGGTGGGCTTTTAGTGCTTAAAAAGTCCTGCCATTTCTAGTTCACTCTTTCTGTTTCATGCATTTTGTTCAAGATGTGAGCCCTTTGACTTCTGTTCCAGCCACATCTCCTGACATTTCCTGCTTCTAGTCCTCAGTCATATGTTTTATCCTTCTGTACCTGCATGCTTAAAAAAAAACTTTTCTATAAGTCACTGTTGCATGATGATTTACCACAGCAATAAAAGTTTAACTAATACAAATAATCTTCTTACTCATCAAAATACTAAACTTGTTGCAATGGCCAAGTAACACCTTGCTCTAGCATAAATGGGTCACACAGAGTGCGACTACATCCTAGAGAGGCTGTATCAGATTATGCAATATCTATTCTACTCAACCCAGCATGGAGCTTAACCCTTAAGAGCTTCATTTATTCTTCTTCTAGGCCACGTGTGACTGTAAGTAAATGAAACTTCATGATAAATCAGAGTGAAGGAGGTAGGTAAAGCACTTTACATGTACTACATCATTAACATGTTTTTAAAATGTGAAATGTTTTTGTAAATAACGTGTGTGTGTGTCTGAAACGTGTGTGTGTGTGTGTGTGTGTGTGTGTGCCAGTGATGGCACTGTTTTGGTGGGTTTAGAATATGTGGCTTTGCTCGAAGAAGTTAAGCAATAGGGCCAGTAGTGAGAGGTTAAAGATTGAAGGAACACCCATTCAGAGCCTGCCCCACATGTGGCCCATACATATAGAGCCACCCAATTAGACAAGATGGATGAAGCAAAGAAGTGCAGACGGACAGGAGCCGGATGTAGATCTCTCCTGAGAGACACAGCCAGAATACAGCAAATACAGAGGCGAATGCCAGCAGCAAACCACTGAACTGAGAACGGGACCCCCGTTGAAGGAATCAGAGAATGAACTGGAAGAGCTTGAAGGGGCTTGAGACTCCATATGTACAACAATGCCAAGCAACCAGAGCCTAGGACTAAGCCACACCTAAAGACTATACATGACTGACCCTGGACCTGACCTCATAGGTAGCAATGAATATCCTAGTAAGAGCACAGTGGAAGGAGAAGCCCTGGGTCCTATAAGACTGAACCCCCAGTGAACTAGACTGTCAGGGGGAGGGCGGCAATGGGGGGAGGGTGGGGAGGGGAACACCCATAAGGAAGTGGGGGGAGGGAAGGGATGTTTGCCAAATGTACATAAGAAATACTCAAGTTAATAAAAAAAAAATAAAATAAAAAAAAAAAAAAGATTCAGGCCTTATACTATGCTCTGTCTGCTTAGTGCTTGTAGTTCAAGATGTGAGTTCTAAGAATCTCCACAAAATTAGTATTCCAAAGATTATAAATCAAGTACCAACAATTATATTTCATTGGCATACATTACTCTGTGTAAACTAAGTAAATTCTAAATGTTTTTGAAATGCAACGGATGAAGAATATCACAGAGAACTCCATCTAAGAAGCGATGATGGGGTTACTGAAGAGTTCACAAACCTCAGCCCAGAAAAACATATAATATTGAGGGGGGAAAGTCACAGAAACAATTTTATTCTCTGGAAATAGGCCACATGGAAATTAGCTACAAAAAAAAATTCATGTATTAAAGCTGCTCAAATTTAGGTCAGAAATGAGGCAGGCGTCTATGGCATCCTTGCCTGGAGCTGTTCCAGTTACAACACATCCCTGTCCCATGTCTACATTAGTGTACACAGCGATGTTCCCAAGGCAAATCTGGCTGTGAATACCAGCAGCTTTGCAGCTGAAGCAGTCTGGATGCATTTAGATAAGCACACAGAGGTTTCTGCTTGCTGGTGATGTCAGTAAGAACAACAGCATTGATAGAAAACTGGGAGGGGATATCACACATCCGCAAGCCCAAGGTTACAACCACGCATGTACTGAGTACAGAACAGAAGCAAGCAGAATTTTAGAGGCGGATTCTGATATGGGAGCTTAGTTGATCTGAGGGCAAATCCTTGCCTAACAGGAAGGCTATGCATATGAGACAGAAAATACAAAAAATCACAATGAATTCATTTATACAGCCACCAAGTACACATTTATAAGGGGTTTCCATTCCTCCATGCCCATGACATCTGCTGTCATTTGTATTCTTGATAATAGCCATATTAACTATAGTGAGATGTAGTGATAAAATTGTTCTTATCTTCATTTTCCTGATGGTTAATGAAGAAGACAAAGACAACCAGGCACTTAGTAGCATTTATATTTCCCCTTGAGAACTCTGCTCAATTGCATAGCTAATTTTTAATTGAGTCGTTTCATTTTTCACCTGTTTAGATTTTTGAGTTGTGAGTATAATTGAGACACTAATCTTTTGTCAGTTACATATCTGGCAGTGATATTCTCCCATTTCACGGTCTGCCTCTTCACAATTTCCTTGGCTCTACTGAAGATTTTTAATTTTTAATTTATCAATTGTTCTTAAAGACATGTTCAGAACATCCATAATTTTGTCTATATCTTAGAGTGTACCACCAGCTTATTTCTTTAGCAGATTCAACTTAAAAGGTTTTCATTGAGGTCAAAGTGGGGTTTTTTCAGTGCCCTGTGAAAGAAGAGAATTTGCTTTTATTCTTGTACATGTTTCAGTCCAGTATTCCGAGCCCCTATGGTTAAAGATGCGATGTTTTCTCCATTATGTACACTTCAAATATTTTTGTCAAAAGTCAGGTCTCTGTGGTTAAAATAGTTGTACCTAGGTCCTCTATTCTATTACATTAGTCCATGTTATTGTGCCAATCCTGTGTTATTTTTATTAGTATGCCCTGTAGAACAACTTGAAACCAGACACAGTGATTTTGTTGCAGTGTAAACATGTGGGAGTATAAACAAATAGAACTACATTGGATCTAAATCGGGAGATTTATCAAAAACCTAGAAATGCTGCTTTCACATGACTCAGCTAGGTCTCTTCTGGGAACATATCCAAATGAGTCTCCATCACCCTACAGATATACCTGGGCATCCCTGTCGGTTACTGCTCTATTCACAATATCTAAGAACCAGAAATGGCTGAAATGTCCATTAGCTGATTAATGGGTAATGAAAATGTGGTACAAAGTGATGTTTAATTTAACAGTGTAGAAACTATAAAAATTCACAGATTAATAAGGGAACCTGAAAAATAATGCACTAGGCTCAGAATGACAAAAAATGCGTATTCTTTGTCAAGTGTGAAGCCTAGCTTCAAATCCTTAGATATATGTGTTTACCTAGGAATATATGTGGAAAGAGGTCATGGTGAAAGAGATGGGAACATACCTATGTCCTGTCACCTATGGAAGGGAATCATTAAAAACACAGATAAAATGAAAGAACAGAAGGAACATACTAAGGATCAAAGGCAAGTGGGAGTCTGGGTAAAATTAAAATATAGAAAGTAGGTAAACCAAGAGAAGAAAGAAGGGGCAAAAGGACATACGAAAAGATCAACTGAAAACCTGTCTTGTAACCAAACTAAACACTATGGAAGCTGAGTTATAAGGGAGGTAGCTTCCATTTGATTGTATCCATTAAAAATGTCGTTTTAAAAGAAGTGATTGTGTAGTGGACTAAGCTCCAAAAGGATAACATAGCCAGTTCCTGATTTCTAGAGAAGAGAAACTATCCCTGATTCAGTAAAGAAAACAAAATTCCTTGCTGAATTTGTTCTTTGGAAACTGTCACACATATGTAGTAGATTCTGATTACTGCCACAACCTCCTCATGTCCCCTCCGCCCTATGGCTCCATATCTGTGTGCTCTCTTGATTGTGATTCACTGAGTTTACCTGGGGCTACGGATGTAAACAAGGGTTTACTATTGTATTTCGGAGCATGGCTAATTCATCCATGGGTGCTTAACTGATAACCACATCTGACCCTCTTCACAATCTATTTATTAATAGCTCCTATTTCCGCATGGAGGGGTTGGACCACGTGAGTCCTTCCCGAATCCATGATTAACTGAAAGGCTGAAAACTAATTCAGTGCCTAATAAATCATTAGGCTTTATTAAAATAATATAAAGGTTATATAATAATATAAAGATTATTTTGCAGTAATTGATTCGACAAAATACGGCTTGTAACTCTCAAAGAATTTGAAATTTATAAGGTAGAGTTTCCCAAATTGCTGATCCTGAGGGTAGCAGAAGTCTGTTACTCTTCTTTACTTTTAGGCTGTTAAGATGTAACACCAGCATGGAACATTGTTTATGTGGCAAGAACGTATTCCTAAGAATGTAAATGAGCCTCTGAAATATATAAATCATAAATTCTGCTTTCTCAAAATAACTTTTCTGACCTGAAAAGAAAATAATATATGTCATAATCGCTGGGGAAAAATCAAAAATATAAAATGACTTTAATAGGAGGGGCCCTTGGTCCTGTGAAGCCTTGTTTCCCCAGTGTAGGGGATGCCAGGGTGGGGAGATGCCAGTGCGTGAGTGGGAGGGGGAGCATCCTCACAGAAGCAGGGGGAGGGGATGTGGGGGAGGGGGGATCCGGGAAAGGGGATAACATTTGAAATGCAAGTACATAAGATATTTAATTAAAATAAAAAAGGACTGTCAACTGTGTATAAGCAAGCTATTGACCTGCACCAATTAGCTAATATTTACAAGTTATTTCCACTTATTTCAGTGACCAATAAAATCCACATTCCAAATAGGGGGCGGGGAGAAAATGGTAATTTTTCTTGAATCTCAAGCATCGAATGTTTCCAAGTGTTATACACAAGTAGATACATCAAACTAATAATTGTAATCTGAAGTGTCATCAGAATTTGGTGAAGTTTGTGAATGATGTTGATGGTTAAGACAATTTAATCTGTCAAATTTGCTTTCTAATTGGGCATAAAACCAAAGAGCAAGGGACTAAAGTGTTTATAATTTTTCAAAACCTTTCTTATATTTGTAAACCTTTCTTTGTAAACATACTATTTGTAAACATACTAAGGTTTGTAAGTCAACTAAGTTTTAAGAAATAGTATCATAAATAAACTTCCAAGAAAATAAATATTAAATAGAAAATATGACATATGTTTTTAAAGTAAATCTTTAGTAAGTTTGAGTGTCCATAAGACAGATGAACATATATGTGAGTGTTGATTGGAAATTCTTTCCCGCCAAATATAAACTTAGAACATTTTAGTTCATTCTGTGAGATACAGAGTAGTTAAGTATGTAACATCAGATTAAACAAGGATCCAGGAAAAATAAAAACTCCTGGTGAAATACAAATTTAATATATTGGCAAAAATTATACAAAACATAATTAGAGGTCATCTAAGAATCTAATATTAAATTCCAAACAGAATCATAGCATACACTGGAAACAAATATGAAAACAGCCAGGATAAGGAAGTAAAATTTCAGAAACTTCAGTAAAGACTTGTTAATAGTAGAGAAGGTATTTAAATCCAAATTATATCTTACATAATGTTGATTCTATACTAAATTAATATGAGACAAGCACACAATAACTATATTATTTTGAGTAATAGTTCTTTATTACCTAATAGTATATAGCAGTAAATTTGCAGATTATATATTAGCTTATATATGCAAATGTGTACATTATGTAAAATTGCATGTATATGTGACAAACTAAAATAGATAAATTAAAGGAGGAAAGTGAAATAACAAAAATCTGTAAATAAAAAAGCACATGTAAAAAATCTATGAACTAATAAGTATGAACTAATGGAATAATGGTAAAACATTTGTTTTCTTCTTGCTTTATGTAGGTCAATCTAGAGTGTTGTAGAGGATGACAAAAACACTAATGACATAAACCAAATCAAGAAGTTGATATAGATTGATTGTGAAGAGTAGTGCTATGTAAATAGTTAATTGATTAGTATATACCTGGCTGCTGAGACACTATTTTATATTTTTAAAAATTTAGAAATTATACTTACATCCCTTGTTGAAGGAATTCTAGTGTCCATGTTCATGTTAGGAGGGCAGAGGCACATTGAGTGTGGTGTTTGCACAGTCCCACAATTGGATGATGAGTACTGTTGGGCTCTGGGTTAGATTTGGTGGTGTCTGTGTGAAATCAGTTTGCAATGCAAGTGAATGTATGAAATACATTTCTCGGGTAAACATCATGATGCTGATAGACTGATCATTTGTTTTAAAAATCTGGCTTTTTGAATAATGAATGAATAATATTGCCTAAGAATAAATCTTGGACGTTGTAAACAATGGCTCTCAAAGTTTAGTCAAAAAACTGCGAGCATTTATGAAGTTGCACCACTTGAGAGTCAAGGGCTAAGTTACAAGCAGAGCAGTGAGACAGCACACCAGTGTACTGTTGACTAGCATGGTGACCTTAGACACGGCAAATTTCTCTACTTTCTTCCCTTTGGTCTCCCTGAAATATACACTCATCCTTAACATCCTTCATAACACATGTAGCTCATTAGATTATCAGATATATCATAATGTAATGCTTGCAAAAGGAGCTGTCCCTACAGGTACAGAGTCAGCCCATAGATAATGATACTTGTTTTACAGAGGCAATCATTAAAAAGAAAGAAAAGCCAGAAAAAAAATAATAAAAATTCTGATTTTATCTCCAATTTATCTTGTCATCTTGAAAAAGATCTTTTTGCTAAAGCAAGTTATTGTTAAGTAGATATAGCTCTCTGTAAGATAATGCATCTTAATGCAATCATCTCTAAAGGCATGTAAAATTATTTTTGCATGATAATATTTCTACTGTAATATCCACTAATATCTTATTAATAATTATTTTTGAAAACTAAGTTTGATGATTATAATTTGAAGGTCTTGGTTTGGGCCAAATGCCCATGATTAAAGAAGTCAAGATACTGGGTGTGAACTTATTACTTTTGATATTTCATTATAACCACTATTATTCTTGAGTAAAACTTAAGTTGACACCTGCAACAGGAATCTTTTTGGGAAGGCTCTCATTGGTTTTGCTAAGCTTTGTGGCATCATCTGGATTGTTTCCCATTTCTGGCTAGTGCAAATAAAGCTGCTTTGAACATAGTTGGGCAAGTGTTCTTGTCGGATGGTAGATCATCTTTTGGGTCTATGCCCAGGAATGATATAGCTGGATCTTGAGGTGGAATTATTCCCAGTTTCCTGGGAAATTGCCACTTGATTTTAAGAGAAGTTGTACAAGTTTGCATGCCCAAGTAGCAGTATAGGAATGCTACCCTTGCTGTCTTCGTCAGAATGTGCTGTTGCTTAAGTTTTTCATTTTAGCCATTCTGAACGGTAAAGTGGGATCTGGAAGTCATTTTGATTGCATTTTTCTGATGACTATGGGCAATGAACATATCTTTAAGTGCTTCTTGGCCATCCGAGATTTGCTTCTTGAGAATTTTCTGTTTAGTTCTGTATCCAATTTTTCACCCTGCACAAAACTCAAGTACAAGGGAATCAGGACCTCAACATAAAACCTGATACGCTAAATCTAATAAAACAAAAATTGCCGAATAGACTTGAAGTCCTTGGTACAGGAGACAACTTCCTGAAGAGAACACTCATGGCTCAGCTACATGATTAACAATGAATAAATGGGATCTGATGAAGTACGAAAGCCTCTGTGAGACAAACGCACTGTCAGTAGGACAAAACAGCCTACAGAATGGAAAAAGAATCCTCACTAATTCTCCATCTGATAGAGGGCTAATGGCCAAATTACATAAATAAATCAAGAAGTTAGACACCAACAACCAAAATAACCCAATTAAAAATGGGGTACAGATCAAGAAGAATTTTAACAACTGAGCCATCTCTAGCCTAATCCCAAAGTATTTTATGTATATTTTTATTGATCCAATGTATCATCTGACATATTGTCATGCATTTCTTTTGTTAGATTTATTCAAAGATATTTTTGAGGCTTTGGTGAATGGACTCTTTGTCTGACTTCATACTTGCTATGTTTCATGTACACATGTAAGAAAATGATTTATATTTTTTATTTCTTGCAACTTTGATAAGCATGTTTATCAGTCAAAGGAGTTTTAAAGCAACGTTTTCAAAATCTTTTATGAATAGAATCACAAAAAAATAAACTGTGAATTCTCTATTTGTAACCATTCTTGTCTTTTGTTGCTCAAAGATGAAGCATTGAGTTGACCAAGTGTGGGAAAGGTAAACATTCTTTTCTCTTTTTTCTTTATGAAAATGTTTGTCAGCATAATTTATTTGCTGACAAATTCAAGTAACCAGTCTGAGAAACTAGTGTAAAAGAAAACTAAATACTGTTTCAATGGAAACTCATCCTGAGATGGATTTGCACATTTATTCATTTTATACTGAAATATTACAGCCAAATTAATAAATATACTGTGATAGATTTTGCCTTTATGGGATTTCAATTTCCTCTCATTTTCAAAATGTTGAATAAAATAAGGAAAGGATTTTGTTCAAATATTTACTTAATAACATAAACAAATGATGTTACATTTTTTCAGAAAATTCCATAGTTCTCAAAATAAACAAAGATTCTGAAAGAAATTCAAGTGGAATAAAATCACTTCTCTCAAGGAATTATACTATCCTTTGGCTTTCATCAATGCAGAATGATAGGGAAAATTGGAATGTTTTACTGGAAGGTACCAGTAAATATGCACATTTCCATCCTGAATGATCACAGCACATAGTAAATGGGCATCAGAAATGTCTAAGACAAACAGCAGATTCCTGATCTTTCAATTGCTTATAATGCCGTTAAGTCTTGAGTTCTTCAGTGAATTTCACATTTCTGCATACAGAATGGTGGATCGCTTCCAATGCTCTCATTTCAGCTGTTTATTTACAAAGAAGAATTGAACAGAACTCTGCCTAATTAAAAAAAAGTCAACCTCTATTCCTTGCTAACGCTTCTACTGACATTTGTTGCTTGTTTTGAAGCTAAAATATTGTTCTTCATTAAAACCACCAAGTTCACACACTGTTTAAACAGAAAAATTACCGTTAGATTATTAGCTTTGAAACACTTTGTTTTAGGCTGAGTTTTCTATATTTCTAATTTCCAGCAAAATAATTTTATCCTTTGCTTGCAAGCATCTTGTTTTAATTTGATTTTCTTCAAGATTTATGAGGCAACTGCTGGCTTTATGCAATTTAATGTATTTTTTGAAAGAAGAATATGTTGTAATCTGAAGCAACTCAAGCTTGTAATGATTTTTCCTTCTGTATAATGCCTACTGAAATCTATTGATAAATGTACGTTTGTTATTCTTTTTAAACAACTTAGTACACTTGTCCCTACTTTAGCTCATTAGTGTTTCTTCCCAAATCAGGAAAGTATTTGGTTCACACTTCAAGGTTATTTATTGACATAATTATTCAATTTCATTGATATATTTAAAATCAGACAAGATTGTACTCATTATTTAAAATATTACAATGTTGACCCAGCATTTTTCTGTAAAATTTATGCTTACAAATGATAGACAATACATCATACTGTCTACCTAATCATTTGCAGGGAGGTAAGATGAATTTCAGTCATGCAATATCAATATTATTCTGTAGTGTCACTGTTTTTCCATTCAATACCTAGATATAAAGTAATCTCACTTTATTAGAACATACGACGTGTCACTAACTTGTGGAAGCCCTTTAATTTTTATGACTAGTTAGTATATTTTATTGTATAGACATCCAATCAAGTATAGTTTATTACTTCATATTTTTGTTACTTTTTGAGCATTTCATGTACGTATATAATGAGATACTGTCAAATCTACATCTAGTCTTTCCTCTGACTCACCTCAGAGTCCCAACACAACCTCCAAATCACATCTTTTTGTTGTTGTTATAGATAAACTACTGAGTTCTGTTAGTGCTGCTTATAGGTGCCTGGCTGTGTTCCTATCCATTGGATCCTGGGTAACCAGTGCTACTTCTTGAAAAACAATGGTCCTCCCTCCCCCAACAGAGATCATTTGCTTGTAGCTTCTCAGTAAGTCATGAATCCTGAACATTATCTAGCCCATCTATTTCGGGATGTGGCTTGTTTTGATTCTGTCATTCACAGATAACAGCATTTTCTGTGAGTTTATGAGCATGGTTAGCATGTCATTTTCAGAAGACAGCACTTCAGGACATTCCTCACCATCTTTCAAGTGTTTTTCCAACTCCCCCTCTTGGATATTCTCTAGTCTTGGAGGTGACGGTCTTGATATGAATGTCATATGTAGAATTCTTCCCCTTATTCATAGCATGTTGGTTAGTTTTACATTGTGCCATTGACATGTTTTTCATGTCTGTTTTTTATTTATTTTTTTGTGCTTTGACCAATGTTGAAAGAAGTCTACTCTGTGGGACAAACATATTTAGAAGCCAATTTGACATCATGACACTTAGCAAAATAACAATGGCAGGTAGGAACCTAGAGCTTTTTGACATCACTATTGTCAACTTTTGAACAGGCTTAAGCTTAAAGCAAGGTATTCCCTACTGTGGAAAAGGCCTCAGATCTAATCAGAACATGGTTTGTTATTCTCCAATACTATTACCATTATTGAAGTATATCCTTTCTCCCCTTTCCATTAAAATATACACAAATATATATATTTTCTATTTTGGAAGAAATAGATTATAATTTTTAAATGAAGATATATTTATGAATTCTAATCAGTAAAATTTTGATACTCATTCTTTGACCAAAAACATATTACCTCTGTGTAATAAAATAGGCTAATGTGTGAAGATGCTTTATACAATTCTCAACGATAGGATGAGAACATGAAATAATTTTGCATGTAGATCTACCAAAATGTGATCAATGTATTTATTCGTTACCTATTTTTGTTTAAATGTTCTCTTTAAATAAACACTAAAATAGAACATGGAAGGAATTAAAGTAAGCATAAGAGATACCAAGATTCATTCAACATTTCTTTCAAAACATCTTTAATTTATGGACGAGCTACTGTTTTCCTATCTTGTTTTGCCATTTAAAAAGTAATCTACTGCATTTCAAGAATGAAAACATCTTGAGAACTCAGTGGGATGAAGCATATTATGTCTGTATTGGATGCATCTAGCAGGGAAAGCATTAAAATCATATACAGACACTGAGTCAAACTGTGATAATGGGTTCGCATGGGATAAGCTATTATGTATTATTTAGGAGTTCTTTTGGGGAACTGTGCTTTTTTATTTCATTGTCTTAATGCGAACTCTATTTGGAAGAGTAAATTATATTTAAGAGTACATAATCTAATGATTACCAGTTGAAAGTTATATTCTTAATTACCAGCAATGAGCAAGTTCCATGTATTATAATATAAACAACTCAGTGATTCTCAGAATTTAGGATATTTTAGAAATGTCATTCTTCAAACAGATTGCTATTATCTTCACATTGTCATAGTTTACAAATATAAATTGTTTTTACTTGCACTGTGTTAATAAAAATTTAACTTCATAGAGGTTCAACCAATATATTCTATGTTTTAGAATAAGATTTTTTGATGTTGAGCTCTTAAAGTTCATAAAAATGTTTATCGCTGTAAGTCAAATATGACTGCAAGGAATGAGTTTTATTTTTATAGCTTAAATTTATAAATTCAAATACAACTTTTATTTTTTCTATTCATCACTTTCTTTATTTACATTTCAAATGATATCTTCCTTCTCAGTTTCCCCTCACAACCCCCCCCATTCCATCTCTCCTCCCGTTTGCCTCTATGACAGTGCTCCTCTACCCATCTATGTACTCCTGCCTCACTGCTCTAGTACCACCCTTCTCTGGGGCATTAACCTCCACAGGGCCAACAGCCTCCCCTCTTATTGATGCTAGATAAAGCAGTACTCTGTTACCTATGTAAGTGGAGCCATGGATCCCCCATGTATACTCTTTGATTTAGTCCCTAAGAGCTTGGATGGTCCAGTTACTTGATATTGTTTTTCTATGAAATTGCAATCCCCTTCAGTCCTTCCCTAACTCTTCCATTGCAGTCCCTGGGCTCAGTCCAACGGTTGACTGTGAATACCTGCATCTGTATTAGTCAGATGCTGTTAGAAACTTTCAGCCATATCAGGCTCCAGTCAGCAAGTGCTTCTTGGCATCAGCCATTGTGTCTGGGTTTGTTGTCTACAGGTGAGATACATCCCTAGGTGGTGTGGTCTCTTGATGGCCTTTCTTTCCATCTCAGTTCCATCTTTTGTCCCTGTCTTTCCTTATGACAGGAACAATTATGGATTAAAAATTTTGAGATAGATGGATGGCACCATCCCTCAACTTAGGGCACTGATCTTTCTATCCCTTTCAATTCAGCTAATGCCATCCCAGTTGGGTCCTGGGAGCCTTTCACTTCCCTGGCATTTGGGACTCTCTAGTGGTTACTTCCAGTTCCCCAACCCTTACTGCTGCATATTTCTATTCAATTTCTGGGCCCTTTGTACTTCTCTCATGTCCTTTCCAATTGCTAATCTCACCACCTCTTTTCTTTCCTCCCCTTTTCTCTCACTTCCAGGTCCCTCACTCCTTCAATCTCCCGTGATTAATTTATTTCCTCCTCTATGTAAAATTGAAGCATCCACACATTGGTCTTCCTTCTTCTTAAGCTTCATATGGTTTTTAAGTTGTATCATTGGTATTCTGAGCTTTTGGGCTAAGCTCAATTCCAAGTGGATCAAGGACCTCCACTTAAAATAAGATAAGCTGAATCTAATAAAAGAGAATGTGGGAAACAGCCTTGAACACGTCAACACAGAGGAAACTTTCCTGAACAAGAACACCAATGAATCAGGCTCTAAGATCAATTGACAAATGTGACCTCATAAAATTGAAAAGCTTCTGTAATGCAAAGGACACTGTCAATAGGACCAAAGTGCAATCTACAGATTTGGAAAAGATCTTTACCAACCTTACATCCAATAGTGGGCTAGTAATAATCAATATATACAAAGAACTCAGTAAGTTAGACTCCAGACAACCAAATAACCCTCTTGTAAAATGGGGTTCAATGCTAAAAAGAGAATTCTCAACTGAGGAATCTCAAATGGCTAAGAATCACCTAAAAGAAATGCTCAACACCCTTAGGCATCAGGGAAATGCAAATCAAAACAACCCTGAGACTGAACCTCACACCAATCAGAATTCCTAAGATCAAAAACTCAGGTGAGAGTAAGTGCTGGCAGAGATGTGGAGACAAAAGAACGCTCTTCCAGTGTTGGCGGGATTGCAAGCTGGTAAAACCGCATTGGAAAACAATCTACAGGTTCCTCAGAAAACTGGAAATAGTTCTACCTAAAGACCCAGCTATAGGGGTTAGGGATTTAGCTCAGTGGTAGAGCGCTTGCCTAGCAAGCGCAAGGCCCTGGGTTTGGTCCCCAGCTCCGAAAAAAAAAAGAAAAGAAAAGAAAAACAAAAGACCCAGCTATACTGGTACTGGGCACATACCCAAAAGAATATATGCTCCAACATATAACAAAGACACATGCTCCACTATGTTCATAGCAGCCTCATTTATAATAACCAGCTGGAAAGAACCCAGATGCCCTTCAACAGAGGAATGGATACAGAAATGTGGTACATCTACAAAATGGAATACTACTCAACTATCAAAAACAATGACTTCACGACATCTGCAGGCAGATAGATGGAACTAGAAGATACCATCCTGAGGAGTTAAAGAACACACATGGTATGTTCTCACTGATAACTGGATATTATCCCATTTTTAAAATTTTCTGCATCTATGAGCTATACATTGAATTATTTAAAGGGACAGTGGGGTATATTTAGCAATAGCATTACCCTCTCTCCCATAGTAATAGTAATACTTATTCTTTTAAAATTCTGTCTAGACAAACATTTTCAGGGATCCAAATTTACCCTGGCTTGAGAAAGATGGTTTTCTTATCCATGGGTAAAGCATTTCTTTGATGAATTCAATTCAGGTACCTTGAATACATGTGTACATTAAATGTTTTCAGACACTGTGCTTTCAGCAGGACAGGCTGGAGAGGCCTTGAAGAGCTTACATGTTCTCACTGTGATGCACAAACATACAAATAATATGTAATATATGAGCCCTAAATAATTACTGTTTTGAATAGTCATTACCAACCATGATTTCTGATCCCAACAACCTGAAATACACATTTTGTAAATTAAATGTTTGGAGTAGGCATCAAGTTCCTTGAGTTCCCAAGTAATGTGATATCTTATACAGCTAGAGCTTAAGGTCCTTTGACTGTTATGAACCCTAAATCAATTAGTGTACCTTTGGAAACTGAGTCTTCCCATTACAAGACATCCTGACAGAAATTCAAGTGCCACTGGCATACTTTTAGACTGTTGCACATATATTCATTGATATAGTAAACAATTAAAATACCAGCCTATGGTAGTGGTGTTACATAAACTACCTTAAAAACATTTCTAAAATCTCTTTATAAACTAACCAATATTAGCTCTAATACAAATGCCAGGTTATTTTCAAAGACCAAGAAACACAGATTTACTCATAACAATGATCAAGATCAGTAAATGTAATAACTGCTAAATGTACTCTTGGAGGAAAAGGGAAAGCTATTCAGAAGGAAGTAAACTTAATTCCGTGAATCGCTCACATTCCTGAGAAAATATTGACTGAGGAATTAAGAAGGCAAAATGGTAAACAAGTAGATTAAACAGGGCAACCATTAAAACCTGCTGGAGCCATGAAAGTTGTGGCTGTTCCTAGTGTTGTTGCCACTTTTACAGTCATTTCTAGAAAACAAAATATCATCAAATGATAAACATTACGCTCATTATAAAATATTTGATAGTGCTACCCTGTAAAATAATGTAGGACAAAGAATCTGGTGAATGTAGTTTGCAGTCTTTGTTGTGGGGCAAGAAACTACAGTCGGACAGCCACAGGCCTCTAACATAATGGTGAAAATAATGTAAAAATTTAATTTAGGTGTTACTGACTTCTCAAACCTCTCAGCCCACTTACTTTGCATAACAGCAAAATCACACACCCATTAATAACAGTAATTTAAAAGTAGGCAAAAGTGTTAGATGTGTTATCTCCTCACTAACATAACAAAGTAGGAATAAGATGTAAATGTTCTCATATTTTTGTTGTAAAATATTAAACCTGGAAACCACAGAATTGCATTAAGAACAGTTAGGTATTACTGCCAGTGGTTAACTGCCATTGAACTCTCGTCATGTACAGGAAGAGGAAAACAGACCTGTTGAGTTTCTTTGTGGATTTCTACAATCATCCCACAAGGTAAGAGAGAATGAATAGATGACTCAGAATGATTGCTTAAGAACAGCCAAGCTTTGTCCTGGAGCACAAAGGAACAGATCTCGTTGAGGACAGCACACACTGCTTCAGACTGTCTGCTGCTGACCAGATGCGTCAGTAGCAGCCCCACAGTGATCCTCCATTTTTACTTCTCCTAACACAACCTGGGCTATTCAGCCTTCCTCCCTGTTCAGTGTGCTTTAGAATACTGCTCCTGAGCCTGTTTTCACACCTACCTTTCACAATTATATCTACTCAGTCTTTGTTATGTCATATTTCATGTCAGTTAATATCAAGCTATACTAATCAAATGTCAAAGGCATGAAATTGGCTTCTACACACAGTCTTTGGGATGACACATTTGCTTATTAGTATTAATTCAAAATAAGTTACTGGGTGAACAAAATTTAAAAGAGTGAATAATTAAATTAGAATTCATAAAACCTCCATCAATACAAACACAAATTTCATGTCCCACAAATCATCATGTAATGAAAATTCCAATCACTTTTATTTCCAGGGTCAAATTAAATTTTAATCTTTCTTACTTCTAATTTTTTCTCTTAATTTTAGTGTTTTACTTTTCATGTTATTAATTCAAAGTGATTTAGAGTCACTTTTAAAAACATGCAAATTGCTAAAAACTTAGAAGAAGCTTGCTTTTACTTCTTTTAAGAAAATGAAATAATACTTTTCCTTTTCCTTTTCCTGATCTGTCTTGGAAGACATCTTTTAATCAACTTTAGATATTAACAGCATTGAAAAAAATAAAATTGGAAATAGCCATCTGTTCAACATTCTGTTATCAGGCTGCCCCTAATGTTATAACAGTAGCATATTTTGAGAACTGCAGGGAAAGGGGTGACTCATAGAAAAATGTGTCTGTTATTGCTGTCCTGAACAATCTAGAAATATGCAAATTTAAAATAGGACAAAATATTAGATAAAACTGAAGTTTAGCTCATGTTTTGAAATTTTAAGAGAAAAATTCAAAGAGAATATTTACAGTAATTTAAATGTCTTTAATTTACAGTCACTTACTACTACTTCCAATCTTTGAAGAAAGAAGATAATTTAGGTTTTCTAAAGTGCTCCAATAATTCTGGATATTCAAAATATGGCCAAGATCTTTAAAGAAAATATTTAAGCAAGGATATTGTTTTTTATAACTACTCTGATTTGCTCTAAGTGTTCTCTTATGATTTTGTGCATATACAAAAGTGAAATTGAATTTTAAATTTTTAAAATAAAAATTTCTCATTCTAATATGTGTAATATATAGTAGGACATAAGGCTAATTATAAGTGTTTTGATGGTAAATATTTGCAGTAGAACATGATTAGTAACTCTACTACTTCGGCGGTGTAAGGAGAAAGATTAAGTGTTTAAATGCCACTGGTGCTAAATAGCAAGATACTGTTCCAAAAAATCCAGATTAATTAATTAGAATAATATAAATATGCATTGTTGTAGCATAATAAATTGCAACACAAGTCAGAAAATATGACTTAGAGGGAAATGTTCTCAAAGTAGTTATTACTGTGGTTGTCTTATATGAGCTGTTATTTTATATAGTATACTCCATAGGCATCTATCAAATGAATTTGGTTTCAAAGTGTTATATAACCTCCATCCCCAAAGAAAAGTAAAACGTCAATGGAAACTATTGGGAGTGTACCAAATATTTGACAATACTAAAAAAAATGCTGAATGTGCAACATTTGGAACTTTATTGTGTGAAGACTTGTACAGTGTTTGTAACCCCTTAAACCCTCAAGTATCTAGCTTGAAAATGTATATTTTATTGAAGCATTACCTGCTAGTGTCATTTTACATTCAAATGCAGTAGATATTCTGACATGAGCTTTTATCATCCCATGTGACAGAAAAGAAGCAGAGCTTCATGATCAAATCTATAACTTTACAAGTGTCCTCTCTTTTAGGGATTCTTCAATTTTTGAAATTATAATCACACCATCACTCTCTTTTACTTCCTCCCTCTAAGTCTTCCTATGTAGTCTTTATTGCTATTTTTCATGTTAAGGGCCTATTTTTCATTAATTGTTGTTACACACTTATATATGTTTATTTCTAAATACATAAATACAACATACTCCATCTGTATACTTTAACTATGTCTGCATGTTTTTAAGGTTGACTGCTGGGTATTTAATACTTATGGTGTACTCTATATTGTAATGACTGTTTCTCCTACTCTCATCTTTCCATAGTGGTTGTTTATGTATAGTTAAAACCTCATGAGATTTCTTTGTCCATGCTAACCCATCATTTGGTATCATCCTCATTCGGCTTCCTACATATCATACTATTGTCTCCTCATTTTATCCTGTGAGGAACTTGGCAAAGGAAAATGTTACTATACCAATCCAATGCTCCCAAACCTGAAAAATTAAATAATAAATTTATAGACGCCTAGATATCACCTTTGTCTAGGTGATATACCTCTGAATAAAAGTGATTTTTAATTGCTGATATGAATGCTTCTTCTCTTTACTTTTAATGTGTGTCTTTTATACATTCCACTTTTAAGGAATGAGGGAATCACCCCTTAGGAATGGCATATTCTAACAGATCACTGCGTGCAGTAACACTTGTATGAATAGCCTTTCCTTCCAAAAGAGAAACAAATAAAAGCTTATGTTTATTCATCCTATCTTGCTTTTGATATTATATTGGTATTATACAAAATGATTCTACTCAAAACTTATTTGTGTATCTACAAATAACACACCAATATAAATGTCTAGACTACAATGCTAGTTTCTGGGACAGTAAAAATACTTTAAAGATAATAATTGATGAAACCCCCTCAAAGGACTCATGCATATGTAGCTAGAATCAAGCAAAATTAAGTTTTTGTGTTTTAGTAGACTACTGGATTTTGAGGTCAATTTGATAATGGCTAATATGAGCATGAGCAATTTGTTACCTCTAATATGATGGGTAGACAACAATATGAGGATAGCAAAAATGGGGAGAAAATTATTCTAAATTTTAGTAAGTGCTTGGTATCACTATTAATTTGCTCTTACATCTTCAAATGGCTTAATTTCAGTGCAAAGGTTTTCGAAGAACACTATCCTTTTACAAATCTTTAAAAGTAATATTAAAATATGTTAATTTATATAGTAGAGGAAATGATTTTGCAAAAACTTTATAAAATGTGTAATATGGAAGCTGTGTGGGGCCAAAATGGTTTACATAATTCCCTAAACTAACACTTTGTTTCAGAAATAAAATGTTCACAAGACAACAAAAATTTTCTTTTATTTGGTCTTCCATTTTTGCTTTTGGGTGCATTACACCTTACAAGCAAACAATAACATATTCTAGTCAGAATCATTCTTAATATTTTCTAAATTATTCTTCTAACTATTCACAAGCACTCATACACACGTGGTTTTTAAAAAGAAGCTAAAATCATACAATGGAAAAAAGAAAGCATCTTCAAAAAATGGTGCCATTCTAACTGTCAATTGTATGTAGAAGAAAGTAGACCTATATTTATCATCTTGAACAAAGGTCAAGTCCAAGTGGATCAAGGACCTCAACATAAAACCAGATACACTGAATCTAAAGGAAGAGAAAGAGGGAAATAGGCTGGAACTTGTTGGCACAGGGGGAAATTTCCTGAAGAAAACACAAATGGCTCAGGCTCTAAGATCAACAATTGATAAATAATTCCTCATGAAACTGAAAAGCTTCTATAAGGCAAGGAATATTGTCAATGGGACAAATAGCAACCAAAAGATAGCAGGAAAAACCTTCACTAATCCTACATCCAATAGAGGACTAATATCCAAAATATATAAAGAAGTTAACCTCCAAAACGCCAAATAACCCAATCAAAAAATGGGGTAAAGAGCTAAGCAGAGAATTCTCAGCAGAGAAATTTTAAACATTTTATTATTATTATTATTATTATTAGTAGTAGTAGTAGTAGTAGTAGTAGTAGTAGTAGTAGTAGTAGTAGTATTTAATCTTTCTTTACATTCCAGCTGCTCCCCTTTCCTATTCTTTCCTCCAGACTACTCCCAATCCCATCCCATACTTCCATGTCTCCAAGAGGGTGTCCACCCCCTTTACCCCCATCCAACCAGACCTCCCCAATACTAGAACTTCAAGTCTTTCAAGGGTTAGATGCATCTTCTCTCACTGAGACCAGACCAGGCAATTTTCAGCAGAGGAATTTCAAATAAGCAAGAAGCACTTAAAAAAATGTTCAACTTCCTTAGTTATCAATGAAATGCAAATCAAAATGAACCCAAGATTCTACCTCACACCAATCAAAATGGTTAAGATCAAAAATTCAAGTGACAACATATGCTGACAAGAATGTGGAGGAAAAGGAACAGTCCTCCATTGTTGGTGGGATTGCAAACTGGTATAACACTCTAGAAATCGATATGGGACAGAGTTACCTTACCAACACACAGTCAAAATTTCTGACCCAGAGTTGTTCTTGTCTAAAAAGAAAAAACTGCAGGGACAGAAGAGGAGATGAGACTGAGGGAAAGGAGATTCAGTAACTGGCCTAAAATGGGATTCATCTCATGGAGAGGCACCAAGCCCTAACAATATTACTGATGCTATTGTGAGTTGACAGACAAGAGCCTAGTATGGCTGTCCTTTGAGAGTCCCTACTAGCCCTTGACTGAGACAGACACAGATACTTACATCGAACCATTGGATTGAAGTTGAAAACCCATATGGTGGAACTGGGGAAAGGATCAAAGGAGCTGAACAGGAGGGTGACCAAATAGGGAAACCATAAGACTTGACTAACCTGACCCCTGAGATCCCTCAGACACTGAGCATCCAACCAGGCAGCATACACAGGCCGGTCTGAAGCGCCAGGCGTGCCTCAGTGGGAGAAGACGAGCCCAATTCTTTATAGACTTGAGGTATCAGGGAAGGGGGATATGGAGGCTGATGAGGGAGCACCCTCTCTGAGGCAAAGGGCAGGGGGAATGAGGTGAGGAATTCTGAGGGGACGGAGGAAAAAGGCTAGAGTGTAAATAAATAATTTTTAAAAAGAGAGATTAAAGCAGTTTGAACAGGGAGGTGATAAGAATAAAAGGAGCCAAATGATCCAGTTCTAAGCTGATTTTGTTACAAAGACAATACAATTATGAATTTTTACTCAAAAAATTAAGGATACCAAAGCAGTATAAAAATACCTTTGCTGGGTTGGAAATCCCGTGTCATAATCAAAATACTGGCTACTGGCAGAGGATTTTTCTGATATATAGGAAAGAAGATATATTTAAATGTACAGTCTCAGCAAAAGTGAATGTCATTTCAGGGCATTGTAGAAAGCCATTAAGAAAATCAGGAAATAAAATTCTGTAGTGATATGTATATTGAAGCCTTTATGTCTGGCTTTAAAGGGAATTGAACACAGGCCAAGTGCTTGGAAAGAAGCTAGGCTCACCACTATATGACCAACTCACCAAAAAAATGTCACCACACATTGGATGCCACTTATTGATTGATGTTGGTCATAATTGTCACAGTGGGAGAGGCAAGCTCTCCACAAGGCTGAGTCTCCTTCTTTTAAGGAACAGATAGATATAGCCTTCTGGGAAAGAGTGACACCCAGCTGTCTCACTCCAGTCACTTAATTCAAACATCATACAAGGTTAATTGGGGCTGAGAACGGATCTAATTACCAAAGTTATATTGCCCTTGCTGCCAATGAGAGCAGACAAACTGGACCTCATAAAATGTTAAAGCTTCTGTAAGGCAAAGGACACTGTCAATAGGATAAAACTGGAACCAAAGATTAGGAAAAGGTCTTTACCAATTCTATATCTGGAAGGGGGCTAATATACAATATGTACAAAGAACTCAAGAAGTTAGACTCCAGAGAATCAAATAACCATAGTAAAAATGGAGTACAGAGCTAAACAAAGAATTCTCAGCTGAGGAACATTGAATGTCTGAGAAGTAACTAAATAAATGTTCAACATTCTTAGTCATTAGCGAAATACAAATCAAAACAGTCCTCAGATTCCATTTCATACTAGTCAGAATGGCTACAATAAGAATTCAGGTGACAGCAGATGCTGGCCTGGATGTGGAGAAGGAGGAATACTCCTCCATTGTTGGTGGTATTACAAGCTGGTACAACCACTCTGGAAATCAATCTGAAGGTTCCTCAGAAAACTGGACATATTACTACCTGAGGACCCAGCTATAACTCTCCTGGGCATACACCCAAAAGATGTTACCACATATAACAAGGACACATGCTCCACTATGTTCATAGCAGCCTTATTTATAAGTTGGAAAGAACCCAGATGCCCTTCAAGAGAGGAATGGATACAGAAAATATAGTACATCTACACAATGGGTCTATATCAGGTCCTCTGCATATTGATTATGACTTACAGTTTGCGGTTGTTATTGGATCCTGAGTTTTGGAATGAATGGATTTCTAATTCTTAACCTTTCTTTTGTATTCTTTTTCTTCTTTTTTGTTTTGTTTTGTTTGTTTTTTTCCAATTCAGATATACATCTTTTGTTTTATTTTATTATATATTATATTATACTTTATAAATAGACTACTGTTCCATTTTTCCTAATAAGAGGCAGGAAGAGTGGAGCTGGATGCTTGGAGAGGTAGAGAGAAACTAGAAGGAGTAGAGGGAAGAGAAACCATAATCAGAAAATTTTATATAAGAAAGAAAGGTCTGTTTTCAATTTAAACAATACACAATCAGGAAGTAAAGCCTACAGGTCAATTTCCTTATATTGTAAAAGTCTAAGCTTCAAATCATTTTGCTGTTTCCACAAAATAGATTTTCATCATTTATTCATGAACATTGGTAGATTTGTTTTGGTGTTGAAGAAACACTTGAAATGCAACAGTTCAACGCATACTGCAGTGTGGAAAGTTACCAAACATACCTGGTCACAATGCTATACTTGTTTACAAGGAAAAGCCAGGGTAGGTATTTATTTATCTTAACTATGCACAACAACAACAACAACAACAACAGCTTGCACAGAACACTGTGTCTTTTTGTACAGTGTTAACAGGCAGGGCAATCTTGTTCATAACAGGAAAAATGTCTCCTACTGCCTGGGAACAAATTATACAGGGCAAAAGGGTCTTGCACACATATATAAGTACTGGAGAAGTGAGCAATTGAAATACAAAGGTTACTTCTTTGATGGGATGAGGTGCACAGCTTCTTATCCTGGATTCCCACAAATGTGTAGTTTTACAACCTGGTGATCCTATGCTGTGTGAGGAAGTAGATTCTGCCCATATTGTCCAGAATTTACTTAACCCAGAAAATATCCTTAAACAATATCTTTTCCCCTTAAAACCTTTAGCATTACTTTTAGGCCATAAAACCAATTCGTATGAGTATTGTCACTTGTGATTTACAACAGCCTAAATGATGTCTATGTTATTTTAGGGCCAGGCCGATCCTGACACCCACAGATGTTATGTCAAGACCCTAAGTCTTAAAAACACTTTCTGAGTCAACAGTACCCATTATTGTGAATGAAGCTAGATATACTATGTAAGAATCATAGGAAAAAGTTGTTTGCAACCTAAAAAAAAAAACAAAAAAAAACAAAAACAAAAAAACTACCTGCAACCAGGAAGTAGAGCCAACAGTTCAATTACCTTATATTGTAAAGTCTAAGCTTCACATCTGTTTTGCTGTTTCCACATGTAGATTATTATATAAAATAATTTTTTATTTGGGACTGAGTTAATAGTTATCTAAATGCTTATTTTCACAATTGTGCTGTGCTTAAATATGGCTAAAAGTACAATGCATGGGCCAGACTCTAGAAGTCCTGGTCCAGCAGCAGTTACAATAAAATCAGGCTGAGATGAGTTTCATTCTTACCTCCGTGTATCTTTTCCTGCCTCATGTAAGCCTGCAAATGAATTACCATAAGAAATTACTAGATATCTTAGATATATCAGAAAAATATGGGTGTATACGCATATTTTTTACCCAGTTTTATTCTATAAATTTTAGAACTTTATTATTTTTTCATGAAAGACAGAAAGAAATGAAGCAAATTAAAATGGAAAATACTATTACAAAACAAAACTAGTGTAATAGTGTCTTGGGTTGAAGCTGAGTTCACTGTCTTTCTATGATGAAACTGCTGACTAAGGGCAATAGGAAAACCGAAAGCAAAGACTCAATAAAATATTATATCAGCTCCTAAATACAGAGAGGGATCTTGAAAATGAGTTGCTATCTATGGATGGTGTCTTTTTATATCCTAGGAACTGATCAATTTTATAATTTACTTGTATAAATTATATATCAAGATCAGATGAATCTGATTGGTTAAATTGAACATTTATTGGGAATCTTGACAAATGGTTGAGAGGCTGGGTAAAGGATCTCAGCTTCAGGAAAACCTTCTCATAAGCACAAAGACCTACCCCAAATCTCTAAGTCATGGTAAAGCAAAGGCTAGCTGATGAGGCAGGACATTGTAGATTTTAGCACTTAAACTCACAAACTAGTTAGAATAGTGCCATTTCTTCTAGAATGTTTATACATTCAGTTTTCCTCAGACCTGTAACCCCTACCTATATCTACAGAATGAATTGTCTTGCTCTTAATTCTGAGTACAAGAGCATATCTTCCTATATTGTGGAATTATATTTTTTGTTGAAGTAGCAGGAAGTACATTTAAGAATATATCTTCACATGGCTGAATATGTTGGCATAAAATGGGATGAGGGCAATAGAATTTGATGTGGTTGTGGTGATGTTGGCACTTAAATCATTTCTGTGCATAATCATTGTATGTGACAATATTTATAAATCATATTAAGAGTAGGAGACTGTTGCAATGAGTGAAGTTTTAAGTGAATCATCAAGGGGCTTGTGAGAAGACTCAGTAGATACAGGTGTTTGCCTTTACAACTACCTGACAGTTTCCACATGCTCTACGGAGACAATATTAGTAAGCTTGTTAATGAGTGACAACTGTAGCCAATTGAAATGAAGTCAAGAAAGAGCTGTCTCTGTGAGGATAAGAGAATGGAAGAAGGGAAAGCATAGGACTTGTTCCAATTTGTCTTTGGACTCCTCTAACATCAACTGACAGAATGATTGAGCAGGGACTCTGAGGAATGATAGGCAAACAGTATCCTCATTCTCGACCAGAAGAGCAATGTGCATGTTCCCAAGCTACATTGTATTTCTGGTGCTCTAAAGCGGTCCTTGAGGTTGCTGTGGCCTAGCTTGAGTGGAACGAGAAAGAGATACTAAGAGAGAGTTAAGCATTGCCTAGGGAGCTGATGAGGCATCTGTTCAGAAAATGGGGAAGTAGCAAACATAAGCACATGTGCTATCAGTCTTTCAGTCTCTACTTCTCTACGTAAGAATTGGACTTTGAGACACACTATCTGCAGAGAGAAAGTTTCTACGCAGCTCTTACCAAGCTTATCACCTTCTGTGGGAATTCTTTCTTTCCTCAGGCTCCTTGTTTGCTCCTTTGTATAGCTTAGCTTGTACATCGGTGGCCCTCAGGCATGCCCTCAGCTTTCTCTATTTCAGAGAAAGGTCAGACCTTTCTGCTTTTCTAGGTAGGAAGGACATATTCAATAGCCCTGCATCAGATGGCTGCCTGGGGTACTGCTAACCATGAGGGGCTGCAACACTCCATTGAAGCTGACTTTGATCTAACTCTTCCCACCAAAAGTAGAATTTTTCCGTCTAGTTCTTGACTGTGTTGTGTTTCCATTGATGACTCCAGTGTGAAATTCAATGGACTCAAGTGCTTGGAATCTTGCTCAGGATTGGCAACTGATATTTGCTGTTATGCTATAGATATTAAACCAAGATTCAGGGAATTGTGAAACTGCAAATTTAATCTGGCTTCTGTCATTAATAGATGTTTTAAGACAATAATTTTATGGTAAGAAAATTTGAGCAGGCCAACCAAGTGAAGTGATTCACTTTTTAATTTCAAAATTTAATTGAGAAAATAATATTATTAGTTTGGTCTTTAGCACTGGTTCTCAACCTGTGGATCATTACCCCTTTGGTCCTGCATATCATAGGCCCAGCCTATCAGATATTTACATTACAATTATGAATTTATAAAAAAATTATAAGTGTAGAAAAATTAGTTATAAAAAAGAAGCAAATGATTGGGGTCGCCACAGCAAGGATTATATAAAAATGTCACAGCCTTAGAAAGGTGGAGAACCAGTGGTCTCTAGGCAAGTCAGCAAGACACTTTTGTGATCGGTGGTTGATGTAAGACAGCCTAGACCTGTAGTAATTAAGTGGTGCTATTTTATATAAAACAGCAAAAATATGCAAGCCAGAAAGAAGAACCAATAGTTTTCTATGGCTTCTGCTTCAGTTAGAGCCTCCTGTTGTCTGCTTTGACTTCTTTTTTCACCTGACATGTCTAAATGATGCGTGACTATTACCTAAAATTCTGAAATGAAATAAACCATTTGTCGCCTGAGAGGTTTGGTATCTTAGTCTTGATCGCAGCAATAAAAACCCTAACCAAGACTATTATCTATCTATCTATCTATCTATCTATCTATCTATCTATCTATCCATTCTTCTATCTAGTTTTCACATATATATGAATTATATAAAACTATATGAAATATATATATATAAAGAATATTAAATGGTAATTTAAAATCCTTTGCTATAAAGTACTAAATCCGTCTTAAGATGATAACAGACTTGGATAATAATGGGTGATCCTAGGCTATAAATGTATATCAGAAAATGGTTTATACCTTTATATAAGTACTTCTTTTGAAGGCCATTCAGGTAAGCTGATGTGAATAGAGGAGATTAATGCTTCCAAATTCCTAAAGCTGAGAAAAGAATAGAATGACTTTTATTTCCTGGGAGGAAATTGAAACTACATTCTTTTCATCGATGTTCAAAGTAAAAAAAAAAAAAAAAAAAAAACTAGAAAAGAAATAGATGCCAACAATGAATACTTCCTACACAAATCATGTCACTGATAAGATAACAATCTAACATCAGCTGAAACACAGATATAGCCAACAATTTGTTAGAGTTATGTTCTAAAAGAAAGTTGAAATGAAAGTATTTTTTTTTAAAAAAAATCCTCTATCCTTTAAAGACCACCTAATTCTAACTTTTGAAACAGTTTTGATTTTAAATAGGGTGTTTCAGATAAAAGATTAGGTACAAAAGGGGAAACTACAATATATATTTCTCAGTCACATACAAGATAAACTTTAAATGAATTTAGCTCAAAAGCAAAGTCACAGTGTGTAAATAATAATTGAGTTTGAGACGAACACCGTTTTTAACAGATCTGGGACACTCCTATAGTAGTACCTCTCTTTCAAAACTGTATTTCCCACATGCTTTACAAACATAGCCGCAATTTTACTGTCTTGAAAATTAAAAAGAAAGATTCTTAGTTTACTATACAGAATCAATATATAACAATCTGAAAATTCTCATTGTTCCTCATAGATATGTATTAGGTGGCTAAGTGAATTATGATTCTCTGGTTTTGTTTGCTTTCCCATTGCTGTGATAAAAACCATGGCCAATAGAAATTCAAAGGACAGAAATGTATTATCAGCTCACATTTTCTGGTTAACCATTTAGCATTAAGGAAAAATCACATCAGGAACTTAAGATAAGAACTGCATTTGAAACTCGGATGCTGCATAAGAGCTCATTCTCAAGCAGTTGCTTGGATACCTTTCTAATGAAGTCTGAATCCAGTGGCCTAGGAATGGTGCTGCCCATAGTGGGTTAGGCTCCTTCACATTAATCATCCATCAAGATATTATCTCATGGTGATGGCTACAGACCAGTTTAATAAACACAATTATTCAGTGAGGTTCAATCACCCAGGTAATCAAGGTGACCATAGGTTCTGTCAAGGTAACAGTAATCATTTACCAGAACATATTCATGAGGCATTTAGCAAAGTAAATTAAAAAAAAATCCATTTCTTAAACTCGCATCAGCTTGAAATACAGAAAAACATCATCTTTATAACCAGAAATGCATTTCTATTTGAAGTTTACCAATCGCTCAAGGAAAAGGACATGATCGAAATGTACACTTTTCAGAATAACTGTGGAGAAACTTATTTTCCTAATCTGTTTATGGAGATAATATTCACATTCCCCAGATTAGAGTAGGATATCACAGGAGAAAGTCTTCAAAAAGTGAATCTGGACAAATAAAAACGACTGTTAGTTGCTCCTTATGAACATCAAAAATTGATTTTGAGTTTGATATAAGAACTAGGTAAGATAAAATCCATTAATTCACAGCATCTACAAACATCGTAAAATACAGAAAAAAGTAGTCCTTGACAATTATTAACAAATATATATGAAAGACTATTATTTCAGATGATACATTTAGATTAGAATGACAATCTCTAGTGTAATAAGGATGTGGTATTTATTTGCATGTGTGATTTCTATAGCAATGAAATTGGGGAGATAAATTCAAAACACCCAATTTTGCAAAGAACACACTGAGTATTATGTATTGCTTGGTATAATGTTATCTTTTTCAATGGATAATTAATATCAGTAAATATGTAAATAATCAGAAAATTTCTGTATTTTTAATAGATTCTTCCACTTAAATTATGTGTAACTGAATGAATATTTATTGCACACTTGGGCACTGTAAATAACATTTAATCTGTAGAGTAAGTTATGTCTACATCTAATCCCGTCATATAATCTCTCCAGCAATACCTTTATACAATCATTAGAATTCAAATTTTTATAGATAAATTTAATGGCTTTCTCTGGATCTCTCTGTCAGCATATACTCAAATTAAGTAATAAGAGCAGATATGCGGATTCAAGTCATTTTCTTCTGTCAGTAGGAGCATGGGATGCAAATGAACACTGCGTTAGAAATAAAGGAATATAGGAAGTAAATAGTTCAATATTAGAGATCTCAGAAAAAAATGGTAGAATAAAAAAAGACTAATAGAATATTGATAGAACAGGTGACTTCATACCTTTTCATAAGATGCTATGTGTCTTGGGAAAAGACTTGTGACTATAAAGTTTAGGCATAGTCTAATGCATTACCATATAAGAAATAAGAAAACAAGACTATATCTCTTGAAAACAGTAAAAAAAATGTGTCTCACTAGTAAGGATAGACACAGAGGTTAATGACAATTATATGACACTAAAAATCAAGAAGGGGCATGTCTACCACAGTGGTATAAAAAAACAAAAACAACACAATAAAATAAAAAAAATTTACAAAGAAAATCCTGACTATACTTTAGACTAGAAAAATCTTTTAAAGATATGTTTTGGTACAAATATTTTTCTCATTAGGATTTAGTGGAATCTGTGCATGAGAAATACTTATGTAGTTTACTTGTAGCATCAACTGGAAAAAAGACTTTGGACAATATCGACAATAGAAAGCATTGTAAGACTTCATCTTCTACCAAGAGGATTAAATTTTAAAAATACTTGTCTATGAAAATGTTTAGAAGTATCATTTAAGAAAATGTTTCTGAAAATATATTGCAATGGCAAGAGATTATAGGAAACACTATCAAGGCAGAAATTATTAAAACTCAAATATCACATACAAGTATTTTTGATTGGGTTGCTTCTCTCAGATATTTTCTAGTTCCAGTCACTTGACTAAGAATTTCATGTAGTCATTGATTTTGATAGCTGAGTACAACTTCATTGTGTAGATGCACCACATTTTCTGTATCCATTCCTCTGTTCAAGGGCATCTGGGTTCTTTCCAGCTTCTGGCTATTATAAATAAGGCTGCTATGAACATAGTGGAGCACGTGTCCTTGTTCTATGTTGGAGCATCTTTTGGGTATATGACCTAGAGAGGTATAGCTGGGTCCTCAGGTAGTTCAATGTCCAATTTTCTGAGGAACCTCCAGACTGATTTCCAGAATGGTTGTACCAGTCTGCAATCCCACCAACAATGGAGGAGTGTTCCTCTTTCTCCACATCCTCACCAGCATCTGCTGTCACCTGAGTTTTTGATCTTAGGCATTCTGATTGTTGTGAGGTGGAATCTTGGTTGTTTTGATTTACATTTCCCTGACAACTAAGGATGTTGAACATTTCTTTAGCTGCTACTGGACCATTTGAGATTCCTCAGTTGAGAATTCTCTTTTTATCTATGTACCCCTTTTTTAATAGACCCCAAGGGAATGATATTAGCTGAAATACCCTACAAAGGGGGGACATCCTGTAAAGATCATATCTAGAGGTTAGGCATGGCTCCCCGGTAAAAGGATGGGGTCACTCACCATCTCCAAAATTTTAACCCAGAATTCCTATCTAAAGAAAATACAGGGAAAAAGAGTGGAGCAGAGGCTGAAGGAAAGGCCATCCAGAGACTGCCCTACCTGGGGATCTATCACACATGCAGGCACCAAACCCAGACTCTATTGCTGATGCCAAGAAGCGCATGCTCACAGGAGCCTGATTCAGATGTCCCCTGAAAGGCTCTGACAAATCCTAACCAATACAGATGCAGATACTCAAAGCCAACTATTGATTACAAAGGCCCCAATGCAGGAGTTAGGGGAAGGACTGAAGGAGCTGAAGGGGCCTCATCTGGCATCAATGGGAGGGGAGGCCCTTGGTCCTGTGAAGGTTTGATGCCCCGGTATAGGGGAATGCCAGGGTTATGAGGAGGGAGTGCATGGGTGGTGGGGAGCACCCTCACAGAAGCAGGGTAAGGGGAGATGGGATAGGGGTTTGCAGAGGGGAAACAGGGACAGGCGATAACATTTGAAATGCAAATAAATAAAATATCCAATTTTAAAAGGTAAAGAAAAAAGTTGCTTCTTCATGTTTAATAATACTCCCCACATAGAAAACATCTATAAATAGTCTAAAGGTGATAAAAATCTCCTTTGTTTCTTAGCTATCACTTTTTTGGCCTAAAGGGAAAACTGTAAAGTTATTTCAATTAAATATACTAATAAAGATTGGAAAAAAAATAGTTCCCTATTATAGCTGCCCTCTGAAAGACCCAACAAGCAGCTCAAAGAGTCAGATGCAGATATTTACACCCAACCAATGGACAGAAGGTTGTCCCCTCTGGTTGAATTAGGGAAAAGCTTGGAGAAGCTGAGGAGGGAGACCCTGTAGGAGGACCAGCAGTCTTAATTAACCCGGACCCACAAGATCGCTCAGACACTGCACCATCAGCCAGGCAGCATACACCAGCTGAGATGAGGCCCCCAACACAATACAACAGAGGACTGCCTGGTCTCTGTTCAGAGATAATGCACCTAATCCTCTCGAGACGGTAGGCCCCAGGGAGTGAGAAGGTTTGATGGGGTAGGGAGTGGAGGAGTGGGGACATCCTAGTGGAGAAGGAGGATGGGCAGTGGATATATGGCATATGGGATGTGGAACAACCAGAAGTTGGACTGGAAGAGGAGTGAAATTTGGAGTGTAAAAAAATATTTATTTTTTTAAAATTCATTTTTGTTTATATTTGATTCTGTGTGCTGTTGTGTTGCTGTGTGTGTGTGCTCTGTGTGTGTGCTGTGTGTGTGTGTGTGTGTGTGTGTGTGTGTGTGTGTGTGTGCCCACAGAGGTCATAGGTGTAAGATACTTAGAGCTGCAGTTTCTGGTTGTAAGATACCTGATGTGGATGCTGCAAATTGAACTAGGGTCTTCTTAAGAGCAGAAGTGCACTTAACCTTGCAAGCCGTCTCTCAAGCTCCACATGGTTTGTTTTTAGTGCCTTGTTCTGCATCTGAGTCTTCTATGCTGTCAGATGGGAAGAACTGAACTTCACTTATATTTCGCATTCATGCCAGGCCCAGTTGTGAAGAAGTGGATTGGCACCTATTTGTTTTCCAGCCATTGTTCGGCAACTGCCATGTAATGGAACAGATAGACACATGTGGCCTTTTCTTTTCAAATAATGTTTGTGGATCCTAGATCTCTCCTTACTTCTATCACCCTCATATGTGCTTATGAAACACTTCTCCAGTCATTCTGGAGTTCCCAAAGATTTTGGAGCCAACTAAGCTAATTTCTTGTTATAATTGGACAGCATACATTACTGTCTTTTGTCCACATCTATGCTGAAATTTGTGTACCTTGCTGAAGAATTCTTGATGATCTATTGCTGTATGGCTCTCATTTCTTCCACATAGGTGTTGTTGTTGTCTCTGTGAGCTGTAAACTATTACGAAGCACACAAAAAGTTCCTCATATTGAAATGAATATTTCTGAGGTGATACTCATCTCAAAGTCTTTTCCTCTCATTTGAAGAATATATCTTTCTGACTCCTAAGGCTGAAAATAGTCTATTCCTACGTTGTCTTCCCTCCTTGAGGCAGTCAGTAAGAGAGGACAAAATTAGACGACAGAGTGAGAAAGCAAAGGAGGTGCAGGTCCTAGAGAGTCTATGGTATAGATGAAGAAAGCACCTGGGGGATCAGCATTCATGAGAGGAATTGTAAACAGGTTACACTAACCAATATTGTTTTACCTGGCTCAAAGTACAAAATGTAGAAGCTGGCAGTAGCGAAGAGTAGAAACTTATTTTTGCAAACTTCCAAAACTCAAAGACCATGATTAGATGTATCAGGGATTGTCTCTGGAACAGTCTCTCCTCTTCTGCTTATAAACCAGTACTTTCTCATGGTGTCCACATAAGATTCTTTTCATCTCCTTAGAACAACACAAGTCCTTTGAGATCAGCACTCTGTCTTTCTGACAGCAGTTAATGTTAACTATCTCTCTAAAGCCCCAACTCCTACTGCACAGATTCTAAGGATTAGGGAATTGGTGTATGAATTGTACACATGTACAAGTGAGCCGATAGCAATAACTCGTTAAACATGCACTTTGTGACAGTAGACTTCCTTTTCTTCATGGCTTACCTTATCATTGATGTCATTTGGTAAACAGGAAGCTTTTGTAGTTTTATAGGAAAGAATAGATTTACAGTAGCAAATAATAATCACCAAGTAATTTAATATTTTTGTTTTATGTGTATTTAAAAATTGTCCAGAGACAGCCGAATCTTTTTTTTTAATTTTTAGAAAGACAACATTTAATTGGAGCTGGCTTACAGGTTCAGTGGTTTAGTCAAGTATCATCAAGGCAGGAGCACTGCAGCATCCAGGCAGGATGGCTTAGGAGGAGCTGAGAGTTCATTTTTTGACTTTTTTCTATCGGATATTTTCTATTTACATTTCAACTGTTATCCCCTTTCCCAGTGGTTTTCATTCCAGAAACCCTATATCTCCCACTGCTTTATGAGGGTGCTCCCCTACCCACCCACCCCCTCCCACCTCCCTGCCCTGACATTCCCTTACACTGGGGCATCAAGTCTTGACAGTCTCTTCCCATTGATGCCCAACATGGCCAGACAAGGCCATCCTCTGCTACATATACGGATGGAGCCATAGGTCTATTCCTCTGTACTCTTGGGATGGTGGTTTAGTCCCTGGGGGCACCGGCAAATCTGGTTGGTTGGTATTACTGTTCTTCTTATGGAGTTGCAAACCCCTTCACCTCCTTCAATCTTTTCTCTCACTCATCCTGTGGGGACCCTGTTCTCAGTTCAATGGTTGGCTGCAAGCATCTGCCTGTGTATTGTCAGACTATGGCAGAAACTCTCAAGAGATAGCTATGTTGGGCTCCTGTCAGCATGCACTTTTTGGCATCTGCATTATGGTCTGAGTTTGGTGGCTGTATATGGGGATGGATCCCATTGTTGGTGCAATTGCAAGCTGGTACAACCACTCTGGAAATCGGCCCTTGGGACCCAGCTTTACCACTCTTGGGCATATACCTGAAAGATGCTCCAACATATAACAAAGACATATGCTTCACTGTGTTCATAGCAGCCTTATTTATAACATCCAGAAGCTGGAAAGAGCCCAGATGTCCTTCAACAGAGGAATGGATACAGAAAACGTGGTACAACTACACAATGGAGTACTACTCAGCTATTCAAAACAATGACTTCATGAAATTCATAGGCAAACGAATGGAATTAGAAAATATCATTCTGAGTGAGGTAATCCAGTTACAAAAGAACACACGTGGTATGCACTCACTGATAAGTGGATATTAGTCCAAAAGCTCGAATACCCAAGATACAATTCACAGACTACATGAAACTCAAAAAGAAGGAAGACCAAAGTGTGGTTTCCTTTGTTCTTCTTAGAATGGGAACAAAAATACTCACAGGAGGAGATATAGAAACAAAGTGTGGAACAGAGACTGAAGGAAAGGCTATCTAGCTAAATCATTCTTTCTTTTTTTTTTTTTTATTAACTTGAGTATTTTTTATTTAAATTTCGAGTGTTTTTCCTTTTCCCGGTTTCCAGGCAAACATCCCCTTCCCTCCCCCCCCCCCTTTTGGTAGTTCCCCTCCCCACCCCTCCCCCCCATTGCCCTCCCCCGACAGTCTAGTTCACTGGGGGTTCAGTCTTAGCAGGGCTTCCCCTTCCACTGGTAGCTAAATCATTCTTAACATGTTTTTTAACCAGAAATAAACTTGAGCTGAAATATTTGTGGACAGGACCAGAGTTAAAGTGTGCAGAACACACTTGTGAGAATTATGAATTATTGAGCTAAAGACAATTCTTTTCCAGTGACATTAACAATAGTGGCATTATTGAACCCATTTGCTTTTGTAAGTAAAAACGTTCTGAAGACTAACTAGTCTTCCTCTCTACCTCCAGAGGGCTTCTGCTTAGAAATACAGGTATTTAGTTTCCTGGGCTTCTTGCAAAGTACTGCTGGCATGCTCACATGTAGCACACAGCAGGAAATCTTTGCCTCAGAGGCCCGGAGGCAGGAGTCTGGGGCAACATAGCTAGCAGTTCTCTTTTCCTTTGAGATCTATGAAACAAGGATCTGTGTAAGACCGTGTTTTGGTCCTTTCGCCACTGTCTTCCTACACCGCTCCTGCCCTTCTTCTTGCTCCCCACATCCTTTTTCCTCGTGCTGGTGATCAAATTCAAGACCATACACAGGACAGGCAGTTTCCTCAGGACTGAGCTGCGTTGACAGCCTGGGATTATGTCTACTTTATGTGAACAGCAGTCATCTTGAATTGCAGTCGACCTAAATGACCATACCTGAACATGACTGCGTTTGTAGAAACTCAGTCTCCAAATAGGATAGCATCATGTTTCACTTAGGATTACAGTTTCAACACACAGATTTTGAATCTACCTCTAAACAACAAATAACTAAACATAAAATGGAAACTAACCTGAAAAGTACAGATAAAAAGAACACTGTATTCTGAAAAAAAGGTTCTCTTATTGTTTAAGTCATTGATGCAAATGTTAGATATTCCTACTGTGGTTTGAAGGTGAGATGCCCTAGTAAACTCCTGTGTTTGAATACTTTGTATGCAGATCTTTGTATTAGTTTAGAAATATGTAGGACTTCATTGTGAGTGCAAGACTTGAGGTATTTTATCCAGCTACACTCCCTGTCTGCTCTTTGCTTTGTTATTTCTCTGTGATCCCTGCTTCCTTCCTTCCTGTGCATGATGGACTGCATGTGTAGCAATCAGAAAGGTACCTGTCTTATCTTTTAGTGCTTCCTCCTAACTGTCAGATAAAGAAACTACAAAATTAAGACTAGTTAGCAAAGTAAACACATTTAATCCTAATTTGCAGAATAAATAGCTTATTATCCAAATAGTTTATTCAAAATATTCATGTTAAATGCTGAAAATCTTAAATGAGACGAAACAAGCTTAACCACAGAAAGTTATATTACTTAAGGTCATTTCAAAATATCAGAAAACGTGACTATAGACTTACCCAGACTCACTAACTTCACCCCCAATGCCATACACCTTGGTATGTATTAAGCAAGTTTTATTATCTAATGCAGGCTAGCCAATTTGTGCTGATTGGCTATCAAAGAAAAGCCCGTAGTAAACAGATACAGTTCCCATCATGACTTTGTATCCTTCCATAGCTCACTATTCTAAATATGTGTATTTCAACCTTTTAATTATAGGAAATGAAAACAGTTAAACTTTGATTTTCCTATGTAGGAGAACAGCTTGAATTCTTCAAGAAGAAAACATTTGACTATGAGCTGTGGGATGAAACTCATTATGGAGTTAGGTTTTCATTTCCCATGCAAGCGGTAAATCCCTTCTGCTTCCCCACATAACAATTAGTGTCATTATCCGCTGCTTTATGATAATGCTCTGTACGCCAACCTGTAAATTATCCAAACTTTCACAACCTACAAATGACAGGACTAAAGCATTGTTTCTTGATTTTTTTTTTGTACCTTCTCTATTCTGCTGATGAGTTTAGCCCTTTGCCCACTGAGATGTCAAATCCTGCAGAATATAATGCTGAGCTGAGAAAACCCAAGAATGGAGATGATTCAGAGGACTGATGCATGGGAATGATTTCACCATTTTGTCTGCCAGTATACTGTAAGAGGATTTACATTATAAAATGTGACAGAAATATGTCAGTTTTAATGATATTTATAGTCAATGAGGTTCTAACATTACACTGACATAGTGACAGATACTCAGTCTTAGACTTCTGATCAGATCACCTAAAAATTATTGCCAACATTATTACTACATCTGTTTCTGTAAAATATATCAAAGATATTCAACAACATATGGCACAGGGTATCTTAGGATCAGAATATATGAGAACTTATAGCCTAAATGAATTAGCACCCATTCCTCATCCATAAACTTGAACAAAAGATCCCATACAACATTTTTAGATTTTAGAAGGAAATTCCTTATGGTAGTGAAAAGAGAAATAAAGCACCTTCTAGTTTTTAATTTAATTTTGAAACTTAATTTTTGTTTATTGTTTACTTTTTAAATCAAGATACATTGCACATGTAACAAATTCAGAACCTCAAAATCTATGTTGTATTTGTATCCTGGTGAATTTGAAGATACATTTCTGTAAACAATCATGCTTAATTCCACATCATATAATCTCTTTATCTTGCCTTTAATTAATAAATTCAACTTTGTTTCATACTGACTCATTCTACAATTTTTTTTTTTGAGTAAAAGTCAAGATTCTAGGTTGATGCCTTAGTTAGGGTTTTACTGCCACGAACAGGCACCAAGACCATGTCAACTCTTATAAGATCAACATTTAACTGGCACTAGCTTACAGGATCAGAGGTTCTGTCCACTATTATCAAGGCAGGAACAAGGTAGCAGGAGGAGCTGAGAGTTCTACATCTTCATCTGAAGACTGTTAGCAGAACATTGGCTTCCAGGCAGCTAGGATGAGGGTCTTAAAGCCAATACATACAGTACACGTGTACTCCAACAGGGCCACATCTTCTAATAGTGCCAGTCCTTGGGCACAGCATATGCAAACCATCACAGTTGACCTTCATGAAGGTTCTAAAAGAAAATCCTAACTCAAGCTTAAAGCTGCAGTATTGAGCAGTGTCCTCTCACTGTCATAGGCAATGACCCTGATGTAGTACTGAAATAAAAATTTATTAGTACAAGCAATATAGTCATATTCTTAAGTCTCACCATTATTAAAGAACAGCTGGTTTATAGGGATGATTCGTGCACATGTGTGTGTGTGTGTGTGTGTGTGTGTGTGTGACAAATTCAGAGAGCACAATTTCAGGTGCTACTGCTCAAAGCAATATGAAATGGCACAAGTTTTAATAACATCAGGAAGAGCTAAAGTATCACCAGGGTCCTCTCTGTCAACTCCTGGGAACTGTCTTCTGCTCTGAACAAGAGTGTGCTTGTTAGATTTCTTTTCCTGTGCTAAATGCCATGACCAAAGCAACTTAGGAAAGTTGGGTCAATTGGGTGAACAGGTTACAGTCCATTCTTAGAAGAAGCTGGGATAGTAATCTGGATGCTGGAATTTATACAGGCCATGGAGTAATGCTGCTTGTTTTGCTTCTTTTGACTTACTCATTTTTGATATTCTTTAGAATTACACACCCATGCATGGCCTGCCTACTGTGGTCCTACCTCTCCAACATCGATTTTAAATCTTGAAAATATCCCACAGCTCTGAAAACAGGCCAAGTGATGTAGATATTTTCTCAAATGAAGTTTCCTCTTCACAGATGAGCTTAGCTTATGCCAAGTACACATGAAAATTAACAGGATTGACCCAGGCCTCCAACTGCATATGGAGCAGAGAATAGCCTTGTTGGGGCACCATTGGAAGGGAAAGCCCTTGGTCCTGCCAAGGTTGGACCCCCCCAGTGAAGGGGAATATGGGGGAGGGCAATAAGGGGGATGTATAGGGGGAATACCCATATGGGGGAGGGGGAGGGAAGGGAATGGGAGCTTATGGACAGGAAACGGGGAAGGGGTATAACTTTTGAAATGTAAGTAAAGAAATATATTAAAAAATTAAAAAAAAGAAAATTAACAGGCAAGAGAATACATTTTTATCCTAATCATGTTTGATTATTAATTAATGTATAAAGAAAGGCAGCCTTAAATTTTATGTTATAAACACACACACACACACACACACACACACACACACACACACACACACACACACTGTCACACATGACACAGATGCATACGTACATGTGGGAATCCTTGTTTTACCAGCAGAATAATGATCCACATGAGGCAAGAAAGAAATCCAGTTTAAGACAACATAGTTAGTGTTGGTTCAAACTTCTAGAGTGTGACCCAGAGCAGTTTATTTTTGACAGTAAAACTTGGGGAAATGTTTTATAGTGACAATTATCATAATAAAAAGGCATGACTACATCAAAACTCCTTTGCAAGATCCATGTCTTTACCAAGCACCTGTGATCTTTTCCATAAGAATTGGTTCTTGACTGAATACCCATGCTCAGGAGTTGGACTATTGTGAAACCTGCCCAAGAAAGAGCAAAGGTCACCAGCCTCTTCACAACATCTACTCTTAGCATTCAGGGTAAAAGTTATTATAAACCCCTTTCTTTGAAGAGAAAAGTTTATGTGTTTTACACTTCTGGTTTCCCAAACACACAGACACACACACACAGACACACACACACACACACACACACACACACACACACACACACACACAGACCTTTGTTTGTGCATGCAGACCTGCATAGAATCACAGTCACATGCATATTTTTCTGTTAAGTGTCTTTGTTCTGTAGAAATTTTCTGCTTTATTATAGTATTTTGCTTGGATTAGTCCTCTTCTCTCTCTCTCTCTCTCTCTCTCTCTCTCTCTCTCTCTCTCTCTCTTTGGTATTTGGCATGCATTTTAATAAAAATGTTTTTGCATAGAGCATAAACTTTAATTATTCATATTTTTAAGTTTGTGATATAATTATACAATTTCCCCCTTCTTTTCCTTCTTTCAAACCCTCTATAATACCTCCCCTTGTTCTCTGTCAGAATCTACATAAATTCTCTCCTCCCCCTTTCCCAGCTCCTCCAGATCTTTCTGATCTTCCTACCCATCCAGCTTCATTCTATCTCTCACCATCTCTTCCCCTCTCTTCCTCTCACCCCCTCCCTCTCTCTTCCCTCTTCTTCTTTCATACATATGCACACATGCTCACATACATACGTACACATACATATATGTTGACATCGTTTAACTATGCACATACACACATATAATTAATTGTGTGTGTGGAGATATGTATGGATTTTATAGTAGCGCATTTGCAAACATGGCTTTAAAGGACTTTTAATGTTAGTTGTCTCTTTCCACAATCCCTTTTTAACCCTGCACATCCATCTCCTTCCCACTTAATTCTCCCAGTGTAGTTTCCCTTTTATCCCATTGTAATATTACATTCTATTTCCCCTTCCTTTGATGATCTCCTCCTTCACTTCCTCCCTTACTAGATCCCTGACCTCTGTGGTTATTCTGACCAAAACATGTGTATCTAAATTTTAAAAGCTAACATTCTATTTAAGAGCAAACATTCAATATTTGTTCTTTGGTATGCTTAACCACACTAGAATGATTTCTTTTTCCCTAGATGTACTCATCTACTAGCAGATTTAAAAATATCATGTTTCTAAACTGAATCGTGTAAGCATACAACATTTTCACCATCCTTCCATCAGTCGATGGACATCTAGGTAGCTAACAGTTTCTAGCTAGCATTACTAGATCAACCATGAACATGGATCAACAAGTTTTCCTGAGTTAGGTGGAGAGTCCTTTAGGTATTTGTTCAAGGATGATATAGCTGGATATTGTGATTTATTGAATTTAGCTTTTGGGGGCACTGAGACATTGACTTCTTTAGTGTTTGTGTGCCAATTAACACACCTACTTGTAAAGATAAAGTGCCCTCCCACCCCTGGCCTGCCTACAGCCCACCCCCAATTTTTATAAGTTGTTTATCTGATTGTTTTGACTTATACATTGAAAATATAAATTAAAATGGCTTTTACATATAAGAAAGGACTAAGGTCTGAGATAATATAATTTTATAGATTCTTTGGGCTAATGATGTCTTTAAGAGTAGAAAATACTATTATTTTCATGTTCGTTCTAGACTACCAGCCTTATTATTAAAAAGGAAAGGAAGGAAGGATGGAAGGAAGCAGGAAAGAAAGGAAGAAAGAAAGAAAACACAGACCAAGCAAAGTGGCCTCGTAATGTAGTCACAGTCTCAAGATTTGGAGTAGGAGAGTAAAGCAATGTTACCTTTCAGGAAGGACAGATGGCTTAGGATAAAAGTCCTGACAGCTTGATTCCACTATGCCCCTAGGAACAACTGTCTGTAACTCCAGTTTCAGGGATTCTGATGTCATTTTCTGGCTTAGGCAAAAATTAAGCATCTGAAGAACAACAAAATATTTATTTAAATTTTAAGCAATAGTGAGTCTTATTTATGACTCAATCAATTATACTACAACTGCTTTAGATGCTGAACACTCGCGGAGTGTGGGATGTTCTTCCTTTTTATAGTTCACCAGAGTCACCGAGAAAGACTATAGATTGCCGATATAGCATGACCCACAACATGATTGCATAAGGCCGGACTATAAATTAAATTAAAAATCAATGTAAGTGAATTAGGCTTTATAGCCAAGTACTAGTATATATTATCAACCTAAGACTAATCAATATATAAAATCCACTCATGAAGACACTTGGAAATGCTAGTTTCTCCCAGTTATTTAGAAAAGACCACTGCAATTTTGAGTCTATCCTCTTGGAATCAAAAATCAGTATATTTTCTTTCAAATATAAATAAGATCAAAATTAAGGAAGTTGTGCACACTTGATTTATTGGAAGTTTCCGTATGTGTTAGTTTGCTTCTCTGTTGCTGTGCTAAAAACATAAAATAAAAGAATTAACCCAAAGCAACTTAGGGAGTCAAAAACTGTTTATTTCATCTTGCTCTCCAGGAAGGGAAAGCAGGGGAGAAACATCAGGCATTGAGAGGAGGCTGGAATCGTGGAAAGATGATGTTTTCTGACTTGCCTTTCAGGATCCCATTCAGGTAGGGTCCTCCCACTCAATCAGCAAGAAAACAAAGTGCCCCACGTACATGCCCACAGGCAAATCTCATGGAGGAATTTCTTCAAACTGAAATTATATTTGTTTAAATGTGAGGGTGTTACTGTAAGACAACAATGTATATAAAGTAAAATGTTGATGAGAGGAAAATTGCAAACTCTTCTCTTTGATGCAAATATATTTTTCTTCATGTATTACATGAACACTTTAATATATGTAAAAGAAATTCAATATTGTCTGGTATATTATACAAATAAAATTTTCACCTAGATAGCAAATTTTAATACCTAATTATGCCCTGATTATAGTGTGGCCAATTTCACTCACCACTCTAATACTTCTATCTTTTATCTCCAGGGACATTTGGCATTATATGTAGATAATATGTAAATATAAACATATTTCATGGATCCATGAAAGAGTAGATGAATAAAGCTATACATTCTAAAGCTGCCTATTTTCTTCTTTTGCAATCTACAATGAAGGGCATTTATATTTAATTTTCTTCTAAAATAACCTAACAGTATGCCCTCTAATAGTTGGTGCTATAATTTGTACAGTACACAGTGTTCTCACCCGTTTTGTATGAGCTGGTTAAATGAGATTATTTTCTTTTATTTGAGACAATATTTTTATTATCAAATATCAAATGTCTAACATCATTTGGATATATCTTAGAATAAACATTGAGGTAAATTTTCTTAGAAGACACAGTGGAGATTGAGGGAGGACAGATAATCAGGTACGCATGAATAACCTTCAGGTCTACTTTATGGGCTTACAGCTTTTTGGAAAGTGAAGACTATGTTTGCCAGGAATGAATGCCTAGATTGGTTCTGTCTCAATCCAATTCCATCTGCTTTTTAATTAGTGTCAATACCTCTCCAATTTTGATATTAATTGCTTATGAATTTTAACATTGAGAAAGTTAGTCTGTTTCCGTATTAGCAGATATCTTTTTAATGGCAAGGAAGTATGAACAAATTAGATTTATTCCATTTAGGTCAGGACAGAACGCCTTTCCAGATTTTAGAGGTTGGATAATTGCTTACTCAAGGACATAATACAAATTACTGATTAAAAATGCATGTTGGGTCAGTGTGACCTCATTCCTCTGTTCTCCCAGCAAGGAGTTTATATGCAAAACATGTTCCCATTTTATGGTGGATCCTGGACATTTTATTTTTTTTTTCTTTTAAAACCTGATTGGGTTTTATATTTGTTGAGTGAAACTGATAAAACGTAATCATACAAGAGGGCGGGAGTGGTGGGTCTACCGTTAAGAGCTCTGGCTGCTCTTCCAGATGACCACACTCCAGTCCTCAGCACCCACATTGCCGCTTATGGTTATCTGAACCTTTACATCTTAGTGAATATTATGCCCAGTTCTGGCTTGCAAGAATATTGCAAACACATGGTTCACAGATTAACATGCACAAAAATATCTGTATGACAAAAATAATGAAATTATTAAATTATTGTAAACCATAATAGCAAAGATAATTTAAGTACGACACTGTGGTGATTTTAATGCCTCAGCCGTTGAACACGGTCTCCAGCTGCTCTTTCTTTTAACAGGGGCGTGTTTGGGAGATATTTTCAGGTTTGGAACAATTGTCCATATAAGGCTTGGAGAATTTAAAAACTAGAGCTATGCTTTTTTAGTCTTTCCCTTTGCCTTGTGTTTTGGCTTGAGGATGTGAGTACTCAGAAGCCTGTTGCCTGCTGCTATGCTTACCCTTATGATCATGGCCTTTTATCGCTCTGGATCCACAAGCCTAAATAAACTCTTTCTTTTTCTGTAAGTTGCCTTGGTTTTAGTGTTTTATCGCAGCAATGGAAAAGTCCCAAATACAGAAGTATGTAGTAAAGAAAGTTTTGGATGCTAACGAGAGGTTAGTGGATTCACAGCAGTGAGATATTTCCGTAGTAGTGACAACGGAAAATCTTCAGAATGTACTGGAACCTACAGACACAAATAAAAGCAAATGGCTTTTATTGTCATTAAATTTCTAAAGGAAATAGCATTTATAGAATTATGCCCTTCATGTGACATTTTTCCATCTAATTCTGACATTAAAGATAAAGACATGGAAATACATATAGATGTAAAAATTTGAAAAAACATTGAATCTTTTGAATTTCTAACACATAATTCAAGGAGAGAGATGAGAGAGAGAGAGAGAGAGAGAGAATTCAGCTGCTCTGTTTTTTTTTTTTTTTTATTTTTTTTTATTTTTTTATATACATTTCGAGTGTTATTCCCTTTCCCGGTTTCTGGGCAAACATCCCCCTCCCCCCCCCCTTCCTTGTGGGTGTTCCCCTCCCCATCCTCCCCATTGCCTCCCCCAACAGTCTAGTTCACTGGGGGTTCAGTCTTAGCAGGACCCAGGGCTTCCCCTTCCACTGGTGCTCTTACTAGGATATTCATTGCTACCTATGAGGTCAGAGTCCAGGGTCAGTCCATGTATAGTCTTTAGGTAGGGCTTAGTCCCTGGAAGCTCTGGTTGCTTGGCATTGTTGTTCATAAGGGGTCTTGAGTCCCTTCAAGCTCTTCCAGTTCTTTCTCTGATTCCTTCAGCGGGGGTCCTATTCTCAGTTCAGTGGTTTGCTGTTGACATTAGCCTCTGTATTTACTGTATTCTGGCTGTGTCTCTCAGGAGCAAGCTACATCCAGCTCCTGTCGGTCTGCCTTCTTTGCTTCATCCATCTTGTCTAATTGGGTGGCTGTATATGTATGGGCCACATGTGGGGCAGGCTCTGAATGGGTGTTCCTTCAGTCTCTGTTTTAATCTTTGCCTCTCTCTTCCCTGCCAAAGGTATTCTTGTTCCCCTTTTAAAGAAGGAGTGAAGCCTTCACATTTTGATCATCCGTCTTGAGTTTCATTTGTTCTAGGCATCTAGGGTAATTCAGGCATTTGGGCTAATAGCCACTTATCAATGAGTGCATACCATGTATGTCTTTCTGTGATTGGGTTAGCTCACTCAGGATGATATTTTCCAGTTCCAACCATTTGCCTACGAATTTCATAAACTCGTTGTTTTTGATAGCTGAGTAATATTCCATTGTGTAGATGTACCACATTTTTCTGTATCCATTCCTCTGTTGAAGGGCATCTGGGTTCTTTCCAGCTTCTGGCTATTATAAATAAGGCTCGATGAACATAGTGAACACGTGTCTTTTTTATATGTTGGGGCATCTTTTGGGTATATGCCCAAGAGAGGTATAGCTGGATCCTCAGGCAGTTCAATGTCAATTTTCTGAGGATCCTCCAGACTGATTTCCAGAATGGTTGTACCAGTCTGCAATCCCACCAACAATGGAGGAGTGTTCCTCTTTCTCCACATCCTCGACAGCATTTGCTGTCACCTGAGTTTTTGATCTTAGCCATTCTCACTGGTGTGAGGTGAAATCTCAGGGTTGTTTTGATTTACATTTCCCTGATGACTAAAAGATGTTGAACTTGTTTCTTTTGGGTGTTTCTCAACCATTCAGCATTCCTCAGCTGTGAATTCTTTGTTTAGCTCTGAACCCCATTTTAATAGGGTTATTTGTCTCCCCAAGGTCTAACTTGAGTTCTTTTATATTTTGGATATAAGGCCTCTATCTGTTGTAGGATTGGTAAAGATCTTTTCCCAATCTGTTGGTTGCCGTTTTGTCCTAACCACAGTGTCCTTTGCCTTACAGAAGCTTTGCAGTTTTATGAGATCCCATTTGTTGATTCTTGATCTTAGAGCGTAAGCCATTGGTTTTTGTTTAGGAAATTTTTTCCAGTGCCCATGTGTTCCAGATGCTTCCCTAGTTTTTCTTCTATTAGTTTGAGTGTGTCTGGTTTGATGTGGAGGTCCTTGATCCACTTGGACTTAAGCTTTGTACAGGGTGATAAGCATGGATCCATCTGCATTCTTCTACATGTTGACCTCCAGTTGAACCAGCACCATTTGCTGAAAATGCTATCTTTTTTTCTATTCAATCATTTAGGACATGCCTCTGTATCTTTATAGTCATAAATGAAACAAAAATGTGTATAATGTTCCCAATACTGTCAATCTTAATTAGGTCTGGGACATGATGACATTCTGTTTGTTACAGGGACATCTGGGGCCATCATACTCAACAAGTGTGTAATGATATTTGTTACTTATCTATTTTATGACATGTATTGGATTGTCCACTTTTTCTCTGGGCTTATCGGAGGAACTTTAGATTTTATTTACTTAATTATTAATGCCTTTCATGGAAGGGTTGCTCATTCTCTTCTGACTGAAGAATTTCTAGTTACAATGTGTTATATGTGGTCTATCCTTTCAGGTGAGGTCCTTTAGCAACTGTGCTTTGAAGAGCTGGAGCTGTGACTCAGTGAATAGGGTCATTTGATGCCCAAGTATGAGGAACACAGTTCAGATTTGTACCCATGTTGCATGAGCCTACACACCAGAGCTGTGGTAGACACATAAAGGTTAAGAAATCCTTCTGGCTGCCAGACTGGTTCTAGGTCCAGTAGAAAATCCTGTATCAAAGAAAGAAGGTCAAAAGCCTTATTGTGCAGGACAATCTACATCCTCTGGCTTCCACACATGTGAGCACACATATATGCACCACAAATGTATACATAGACACACATACTACACAAACAACACAATTTTATTTAGATACGATAAAGCCAATACTCAGAATGTAACAGATAGATCAAGTCAAATAAAACAAGAATAAGTGCTCAGTTTTGTCTTTACTCTTACTCTGATCTCTTTAGGCTTTAACTTTGGTGACTGTAACACCCTATTTGTGTCTGTTCCTTGCTTTCATACTTGGAACGGACATGTCTACTTTCTTTTCTCTGCTTTCAGGCTTTAGATGAGGTACATTCTTCTAATATCTTCTTGCCTTTGGTGTCAGTTCTCACAGTAACTGTCACTGTCTGTCACTGTCACTGTCCCACATAACTCAACTAGAAGCAGTAGCGCTGGCTGGCTTATAATTCCAGGAGACACAAACATTTACTGGGATGAAAAATATTCCAGCCCCCAAGATATACGAGACAATTTATTACACAAGACATCTATTAAATCCAAAATAATATGATGTAATAACAGAAGATGTAGCAAAATGCATGTATAAAAGGTTTTCCCTGAACCGTTCATGCTTCCAAATCGATATTTGCATTAATTGTACCACATGATTATGACTTAGCACATGCTACTTTTATATATTTTATTGTCATTTGTTTTTACATTTAGTTTGCGAATAAGGATACCTTCAGCATGGCTACACTGGCAGTGTTTGACAGTTAGAAAGGAGAAGTCACAGGGAGCATTTGCAGTGGTTATGAATTTACATACCAATCAAAAAGGTACTATATAGAATAATTTAATAAAATATAAGTATTTTAACTGAGGTCCACCGCCATATCTTTAAATTTCACATAAAAAAAAGACAACAACATTATTTTTGGCCTATTTTGTTAACAAGAAACTTGAACCATTTACAGGGTTTGATATGTGATAAATATGTTTAGGGTAAGAAAACTTTGAGTACTATCATAATAGGAATTATAATGTCAATTTGTATATGTCATATCTAGACATGCAGGTTTGAGTTTGACAATAGTATGCATATATTTCGTGAAAATAGGAGAGAAAGAGCAGCTGCTGTAGTCAAGAACATCAGAGAGTGGTGGAGTTTGTAGCAGAGGGGACTTGTCAACACACTGCATCAAGGTCTGTTTGAACACAGCTGCAGTTGGGATTTTTGCAATCACTCCCATCTGGATAGGACTACAGTGCTTCTGAGAGGTTTTCATCAGGGCCCAGATAACCAACAGAGTAGGTCAAACAGAAGGACAGATGGCAGAGGAAGCAGAAACCACTTGATATTTTTAATTATGACTAATTCTTACTTTCATGAATCTTTAAGGTTATCCGAGGATCTGAAATGCCTCATGTTAAAGAGTGAGAGGGGATTGGGAGGGAAAGAGAAGTAGGTGAACTTAAGTGTTTGGAGAACTCCACCTTCCTCATAAGGTGGGAAGGTGCCATCACTTTCTCAATTTAACCTCTGACTTGGAAACACTGAAAGCACAATGGTCTTCCTTCTGTTGTTTTGTCTCATTTTACAACTATTATTTAGGGGTTTATTTATTGTTTCTTGTTTTGTTGTTTTTCTATTAAAAGCTTCAGGCACAATAGCTGGACAGACCCTGAGATGCTCATCCCTGGCAATACTGACCTGGCTGAATTCCCAGTCACATGACCTGTAACCTGCCATCCTAGTCATCTTAGTCTCACCTTGGCAACTCCTCCTTCTTTGTCTGCATCACAGTGGTGACTGCCCGGTCCCCACCTGAGTTAGTCTGTCTCTGTCTGTCTCTCTGTCTCTCTGTCTCTGTCCCTCTGTCTCTCTCTCTCTGCACTGAACCCACCTTCTCCTCTCCTGCTCAGTTATCTGCTGCCAGTATCTTTTTTCGACCAATTATAAGGTGACAGAGAACGGTGTTAACAGAATAATGAGTCAGGAGATGCGTCATAATAACCAAAGTCTGAACTGTAACCAGATCTCTGGGTGCAGAAGTCAGCATTTGAGTACTCAGTGCACAAAAGCATCTCCAACCTTGACTTTTTATTTCTCTGTTTTCTAGCCATTCATCTTTATGCTTTGGATGTTTTCGCTCTTCCCACTTCCTGTGGGTTTGTGTTTCATGTAACAGCCTCAATATTTCTTTCACTGTAATAACTGTGTGCTCAGAGTCAAGACTCCTCCTAGGCTCTCCCACGTTCTCTTCTTTTTTAATTGGATATTTTATTTATTTACATTTCAAATGTTATCCCCTTTCCTGGTTTTCCATCCACAAACTCCCTATGCCATCCCCTCTTCCCCTGCTTCTATGAGAGTGTTCTGCAACCCACCCACCCACCCACTCCTATCTCACTGCCCTGGCATTCCCATACACTTGGGCAAGTCTTCCCAGGACCAAGGGACTCTCCTCCCTTGATGCCAGATAAGGACATCCTCTGCTACATACACAGCTGGAGCCATGGGTCCTTCCATGTATACTCTTTGGTTGGTGGTTAAGTCGGTTTCTCTTTGTCTCTTTCTTTATCTCAGTTTCTCTTTGTATCTCTCTCTGTATATGTTAGGACCAATGTTGGGGTTTAAGCCTTCGCCTGTGCCCAAACAAAGCACACCAAGCCAACTTGGTTTCACATGGAGAGGTTTAGTGAGAGAAGAGTAGAAGTGGGGAGAAGTAAAGGAGGCCAGCCATGGGCACATGGAGGGAAGAGAGGGATGAGGAGAGAAGGGACTGGGAAGAGGGCAAGAGTAGAGAAGAGGAGAACAAAGGAGGAGGGGAGGGGCAAGCAGCCCCCTTTACAGTCAGGCACAGCTGACTGTTGCCAGGCAACTGTGGGACAGACCACACCTGGCTGTTCCCAAATAGCTGTTGGGGTGGCACTTAGAATATCAACAGTATATATCTGTCTGTATTCCCCCACCCACCTCTGTTTAACCTTCTCCTCCCCTGCCCTGTTATCTGCTGCCTATATCTTTTTTTGACCAGAACTTGACAGAGAACAGAGTTTCTTCTTACCCAAGATGGAGTACTCCAAAACATGGTAGTCACCCTTTCTGGTTTTTGTTTTTGTTTTTTGTTTAATTTAGTTTATGCCAAGATAAGAGCACTGTATAACCGGGAAGACTATCTGATATGCATTACTTCAGCCCATACATGCAGTGTCCACTGATGAACCTGTTTATAATGTGCACATATAATGTGATTTAGTGTGTCACCATGCCTGGTGTGAAGGGTACAATCAGAACAGCACTGAAGTTCAAAAAAACAGTAATAGGGAACAGTAGTAAAGGGACAACATTGCCATCATGTTATGGAGTGCCAAACCTCTACATACCTCGTTCTTCTTTCTGTTCCTGTTGTATGGAGAATCTGCAAGAAGGGCCAGACTTTATTCCGTGTTCACTTGCCTCTTAAGACTCAACAGTACACAGCTCAGGGCATAATGACACTGTAATCACCCTAGGCTGGTGAAGAAATATTTGAGAGTAAATTGTCTCTTCAGACTTAGAGTTTTTAGTACGAACCAAAACTAAATGTGACATTCAACTCACAATATTTATAGCTATGACATCGCTAGTAATTTAAAGATTTAAATGTATGCTAAAAATAAAGGAAGATGTGCTCCAAACAAGCGTTTTAAAGTTTCTTTCCTTACCTGACATGGTCAAGGCAGGGTCAGGGGAAAGTAAGAGTAATCCGTATTACAGTGGAGCAGGATAAACATCCTCTCCTGCTCACTGGACTCAGGGTACTTGTAATGATTCAAATTTGTATTTGTTCGCTGGCAGCCCCAAGGAAACCTCCGGATTCTACCAAGGACAAGTAGGGTGGGAGGGATAATGATGTCATAAATCAGGTAGTAGCCAATGGGAAGGTCAGATTCTGAGCTAAAAGATATGATTGGTTGTAGAAGCTCCCAAGAGACCAATAGTAGTCGTTAAGGCTGAGGTGTGCACTGATACAAGGATGTATTCTTGGCATGGCAGACCCTCTTCCCATGACTCCAGCCTAGGAAATGGTGGCAGTGCTTCTTATAAGGTTCAGTGATGATGCTGGTTATAAAGTACACATGATATGTCACATTGCAAGAGAATCTATCCCATCAGCACACATTGGGCAGGAACGAGAGGGGCATCTAGTTTGTGGCATCTCAGTTGAAGAAACTGATTTAGTTGATCTGAGTTGTGAGCTGTTAACATCTGCCCATGACCTAAGAAAGAGGTTAAAGCACTCCTTTGTGACTATGTTGAAGGGCAGTACTGAGTACATTAAATACACCTTGTAGGGGATTATGAATTACAAGACTGAATTTCTGGTCTAAGGGACTTGAAGGGAGGGGCCAAGTTGAACTAAAATGCATCTTCTCTGCTTTCCTCCCTCTTTTGTAGCCTTTGATTCTTTGACCAGCTTGACCCAGCAACCTGACACTGTGACTACACAGTGAACTTTCCGGAAGCAGTGGCCTTCATTTCATCCGGTGGATGCATGTAAAGTGGGTCCTGCCTTTATAAGCAATGAGCAGAGGGGCAGAAGATGAGACTGGATACATTCACTCCCTCTTTTAGCATTTCCTGCTACTCTCTTGCCCATATTGTTCTCCCTCTGGAGATCTTCCTTCCTCTGAGTTTCTGAGATAGGTTTGTCTCTGTAGCTTATGTTGTTCTGGAACTCAATGCATCTCTCTCTGGTTTCAGAATCATGGCTATTCTTCTTGTCTCTGACTCCTTGTTTAAGGTATCATCGTTGGAAGCTATTGAGAAGGATAGGATAAAGCACTGAGATCACTCACCTTATTTTTTTTCTAGTTCCATCGATTTGCCTGCAAATTTTATGGGGTACGTTTTTGTAATAGCTGAATGTGACTCAATTGTATAAATGCAGGCACTGTTTATCCATATTTCTGCTGAGGAACATGTAGACCCTTTACTCTTTCTGGCTAATATGAATAAAGCCTAAGGGAAAATGGGTGGGTGAGAATCCGTGAGGAATATGCCCAAGAGTGGTATATCTGAATCTGGAGGTCAGTTGAGTCCAGCTTTCTATGAACTGCCATATTGATTACAAAGTGGGTGCAAAAGTTTTCATACTTAATACCAATGGAGGAATATTCATTTCCCTTGCTCCAAATCCTCACCAGAATGACCTGTCATTTGTGTTATTGAACTTAGGGATATTGACAGGTAGAAAATCTAAAGGCATCTGGCTAAAAAATTACATGGCTTATTGGTCTCTGTGTTTTAACTTTTATGTACTGAAATTTAAATGTTATCTGGGAATCCTGCTATATTTTCTTTTATCACCCTTAATATTTAGCTTTCATGGTTAATACACATTAAACCTTTGGCATACAGTGGGTTTTTTTTCCTATTTCTTGTGTCCATATGCAGTTAACTGTAATTTCTTGTAAAAACAAATATGAACAATATGCATGTGTTCTTATAACAACTAGCCAATGAGTCACAATCATAAACGGGATTTTCAGACAATCACTTTGAACTAACACTACCCAAGGACGCTAGTGTTTTGTCAGCAATGGTACGTACAAAGATCGCCAAGGTCCAGCAGGAGTAAGTCAAGGCTTTTCCTGTCTTACTTTATTTTCTCTATATAAATACTGCCCGTGCACATTGTTGGGTGAAGGTCTATGACTCCAGAATATATAAGAATGCAAATTTATTCACGTTCTTTGGTAGGATAAACTTCTACATTATACATGTCTAAAGTACTTCTAATAATGTTAGGTTTTTAATACACCAGTAGTTCACTATTTTATGTAGGAGAGAAAGCCAATGACGGTGTTTCTAAATAGGTTTCACATTAATTAAATGTAAACAATAATAAAAATCCCTCAAAATATTTACGTTTTCCATTATTATAAGCCATGTCTCAGTCTTCAGTGGTCTGTCAGCATTTTTGTCCTTGTCTTTTCTTTGAGCCTCAAGTCATAAAAATTCTTACACTTTTTATTGCTTTCAAATCCTCTAAAAATTGTATGTTTTCAGGTTATATTGTGAGAAACACAAAGAAAAATATCTTTATTATTGCAAAAACTCCTACTCAGACAAATAACTTGTATTTTTAAAGCAATACATTTTGGTTGATTTTGAATATAAAAGAGAAATTATGTGAATAATTCTACAAAGGAAATGATTGAGTTACTCTGTACATTCCGGTCACTTTTATTCAGCGGATATTTTTTTTTAATCACTAATTACCAGTGTGCTCTCTAAATTTCTATAATTTATTTTTATCATTCTGAACCATCACAATAGGAAAATTAAATCTTTGAAATAAAGAGTAATTCAAGTTAAAATTAAAGAGTAACTTTATAATGGGTTAGAAATTTAATTAGATTATTTGAAGAAACTTCAGAGAGTACTTTTATATAGCAGAAACTAAACTTTGTGTTCCATAAAAAATGCCTAGTTGAATGTTCCTTATGGTACAAGTATTTGTACTTTATATGTAGCTTATGTTTCATATCTGGGTGATGATGAACATAGAATAAGGGTTTTATAATTCTGTCAATTAATAAAATAAATCATGTACTTTACACATACAGATGAGAGTCTAGAAGAATGAAAAATATTCTGAATTTTTATGACAAGACTAAAAACAAGGCAGTATATAATATTTTAATTATAATAATTGGGAATGACTATTTTATTATACTTAAAATTGTATCGTGTATTTAGATAATATTTTATGTTGTACCCCCTTGATGAAAAGACATGTAACTAACAGAGCATGATACCTATCAACAGCAAATGCACACAATGAGGCCCAGCAAAATGTTCACAATGAAACAAGAGAACTGTAATAAACAGAAGGTAAACCTTTGACAATGGTCTCAGAGTAAATGCGCATTCACCATGTAATTATAAATAATAACCCAAACAACCAGTCAAACAAACAAGATACTTTGATATATTTTTCATATTTTGTGCAAAGAATAATGAACGTTAACAAAGTTAAATGTCAAAAGTTAAACAATGAAAATATTTAGAGAATTTTAGAACATCTGGCTAAAAGTAAAAACCTTTCTTGGTGTTTTCTTATTAATGTACCAAAAAGAAAAAAAAATGGCTTACAAAAGAAAAGTGATAAACTTTGTTTCACTGAAGCAAAAAAGCTTTGATTTAAAAAAGTACTCTGTTAAAATATGAACTGATGGCTGGAGGAATGACTTAGTACTTACAAGCACTTGCTACTATTTCAGACATCCTGAGTTGGGGAGTTGGTCCAAGCACTCCTATAATTCTAGCTCCAGAGGATAAGAAAGCTTTTTCTGGAATCCATTCACCCTTGTACATACACGGTATATATTTACATAAAATCATACACATATTCATAAATAAAGTAAAACAATTTTTTTAAAAACATGAATTGAGAAGTAATAGAATAAAAGAGAATTTATTCTGCACAGTTCACATAGACTGTCAAAATGTAGAAAAAAGAACCAAAGTTCTTCAATTAAAGAAATAACCAATCCAATTTGAAAACTGGAAAAAGCTATAAAAGGACATCTTCATAAAATACCAAATAATCATATAAATATATTCAAAATCATTAGAAGTTAGGGAAGAGCAGTTTCATCTCCACGGGATAATTCTGTACACATATAAAAGAAGTTGCAATAAAGAGGTATGGGAAAACCTAAATGCTTGCAAGAACACATAAAAATAATATCACTCCTGAATTGCATCTGGTAATTCTACATAGTTAAAATGTTCTGAAAACATTTTGTACCTCCTTATAAAAACAAATGTGTACCAATCATGCAGTCTCAAAATTTTCTTCTTTTGTCTTCCTTGAGAGCTCCCAATTTTCAGAATTTCCCCTTGTGGTCTTCCAGGTAGAATTTGGAAAGAGGTAAAATGTTCAGACTACATTATGGAGATAAACACAGACATGCTAAATCAAATTAAAGTTTTTTTCACATTGAATCTGTATCAAGTACATATGGTCTCTTTATCTCCATATCAGTTCGAATGCATTAATAATAAATGTTGACTTACTAATATTGTGTTAATGTAGTTATTAAAGATGAACCTTATAGCTCTCCTCCTGAATATCGTAAGAAGGATCCTAGTTTGTTCTTTCATTCATTCTGATGGTCTGTGTCTGGATCTGAACATTCCTGGACGCTATCTTATGAGTCTGTCCTTTTGTTGTGTCTGTCAGTCTATGTCCAAGTGTCTGCCTCTGACAAAAGGCTATGCTGTTTCTTTTATTGGGCAGCACGGAAAGGAATGAATGGGAAAGAAATGTTCATAAGGTAAAATGGTCTGTGATTCTCTTTCTTTGTTGAGTGTTTATGTAGTTTGGGTGTTGGGGTAACTGGCCTCACAAAAAGGCATTGGGCAATGTTTCTTTTGTTTCTATTTGTGTAATAGTTTGAATAGTATGAGCATGAACTCTTATTTGAATGTGTGTTAGGATTCTGTGTTAAAACCATTAAGCCCTAAGTTTTTGGGTGAAGGGGTAGGTTAAATGACTGTTTCTATTTCATTAAAGGCTATAAGTATATTTAAGTTGTTTATATGATTTTGGTTTATCTTTATCGAGAAAACAATCCACTTTTTTAGATTTTTTTAAATTTTCTGCATTATAGGAATTTAAAGTATTCCTGAATTTCCTCTGTTGTTGTGCCTCTCTTTTTATTTCTAATTTTGTCAATATGAATATTCTCCCTCAGTGCTATGTTCAATATTTATGTGGATATTCATCATATAAGATTGCTTTCAAACCATGTTTGCTGTTTTCAGATAATGATTATCCTAACACACATAACATACATATACATGCATTACCCTTGATTCAGGAACACAGTTTGAAATCGCAGCTGTGCACTTGCTTGGATTGTAAAAGAATGATTACATAGCAAATTCAAGGCCAGTGATATTGGTTGTTACATTGGTCTCTTAAAGGTAGGCTAAACAGACTGGCGGAAAACACAGTAGGATAACAGTCCCGAGTCCTAAGTGATCTCAAAGCATATTATTAACACTGTCTCTGACATTGAACATCAGATTTGTCCATAGAATGTGAGAGATATTTTTATCATAATGCAATGGCAAGCATTTTATCATTTACCAAATCAAGAAAAAGCCTAAATGCTTTCTAGTGAGTGAATATTTAACATTCGGACCTTGAACAATGCAAATAATAAAAGGGGGAAAATGCCTGCTAATCACAGCAACACTTGGGACAGCAGAACACTGAAAGAAAACCTGGGCCATAAAATTTACATACTCTCCAATTTCATTTACCTAATACTATTGATTTGACAAAATTGTTGTAGTAAAGAACAAGCCAGAAACTTCTACGATAAGAGATAAGAGACAAGAGCAGACAGGGATAAATTGAGTTGGACATAAAAGTCGAAATGAGAAATGGTAGTGATTGAAATGTTTGCATTTACATCTTCTTAATGTCAAGATCCTTGTTGTTTTGCAAGATGTCACCACTGGGGACCAGCTCACCAAAGAGCACAAGCAATCCTTCTGTATTAGTCTTTAAGACTTCATGTGGGTATAAAAGTCTCAAATGAAGTGGTATAGTTGAGAAGGAAAGATTACCCATCTACACATTAAATTAATAAATATGCCTTATAACCAAGGGAGCAAAGATAGTTTTAAATGGAAAGTATATAACTAAAAATAATATTAGAAGGAAACGGCGGACATAATTCCACTAGAAAAGTATGGCAGAAGGAATGTTCACTGATTGGCCACCTGAACAGGCTAGTTCCTTTACTGAAAATAACACAGAAATTTGTATTTAAAAAATATGCTCTAGGGGGCTGGAGAGATGGCTCAGCGGTTTAGAGCACTGACTGCTCTTCCAGAGGTCATGAGTTCAATTCCCAGCAACCACATGGTGGCTCACAACCATCTGTAATGGGATCTGGTGCCCTCTTCTGGCCTGCAGTCACATATGCAGGCAGAATGCTGTACATAAAATAAATAAATCTTTAAAAAAAAAAATGCTCTAGAACTTTACTTAGCTAAAAAGGCAATATGTGTTTTGTTATTTCAATGGAGATTAAGCATCCAGAATGTTCCTCTGGTCTTGGAAAGAAAATTTGAAACATTGGGTCTACTTTAGAATACTACAAAATACCCAAGTCACTAAGTAAAATGTAACAGAGAGATATACCGGGGCATTGTATCTAAAATAGTCCATTGATCACAGAATAAACTTACTTAAAAGTAATAAAGGGAACATTTTTCACTCATGGGGAAATAGTATTATAGCACTTGATTTGCAAGGATGAGCCCAGAAAGGTAGCATATTATTAAATAAAACAATTCAATGACCTGCTAGATCAAAAGGAAGCAAATAATCTTGACATTCAGCTACATAATCACCACAGTATTTATCATGCATAAAATCTAATAACCATGTAAAAATCAGACAATTGTGTATCATAGCAAAATAAATTTTTCTTCTGAATGAAGCAATTAAAGAGCAGAGCTAATGAGTTTGGAGAAAACGGGTTTAACTGCACATGCCTAGTCAGTAATTTAAGGAAACACAAAATAAAATAAAACAAAACAAAAATATATAAGAACCAAGAACAAGCATAGAAGTTTTGTTTTATGAAACATCTAGAACAATATATGAAATAATTAAAATATTTTAAATGCATAAGACATACTAGAAATGGAGAAGAAAATTCAAATCAATGTGAAGATATAGTTTTGCAATCTCATAAGTCTGGAGTGTAGAACAGAGAAAGCAGTCCCTAAAAAGGAAAGCCTACCTGAAAGTTGTTCCGTTTAATCAATTCACACTTTCTGATTCAGACAGGGTGATTGCTAAGAGAAAAACCCTGTGTGAGATAATGATTAAAATTAGTAAATTGTCATAATAAATAACAACTCATATATTCAAAGGAAAATCCAAACTAAACAAAAATAATTTTAAAAACAGAAACAGATATATGCATCTTCATATCTCTATTAAATAATCATTAATCTGAAATAGTAATAAAACGAAGCATACCAGATGCAAAGCGAAATAAAAAAAGAAATAAAATTCCAAAACTGGTTAAGATATTAGACATCAGAAAAGATATATTGCTGTTAAAAACCTAGTAAGTACATTTCCATAAACCATTATCCTCCCCAAAATAAACACCTCTAATATTTTTCAAACTATAGAAAGAGGAATAAAAAAGTGCATTCCCACAGGACTCCCAAGTTGTATTTGTATTTACTAAGTCTTTGAGAATGTCTAGGGATAGGTGGCGATTATTGTCCTAGATAGGGTCACTATCGCTGTCAAGAAACACTGTGACCAAAAGCAAGTTGGGGAGAAAAAGACTTGTTTGGCTGGCAATTTCAAATCACTGTTCGTAACTGAAGGAGGTCAGGACAAGAGCTCCCACAAGAAGCAAGGAGTTGGAGGCTGACTATGATGAAGGGTCATAGGCGAGTGCTTCCTCCTCGTGGCTTACCCAGCCTGCTTTCTCACAGTACTCAGTACCACCAATTCAGTGGCAACCCCACCCACAATGGCCTGAACATGCCGATCAATCTCTACTTAATAAAATGTTCTACAGACTTACAGCACTGTGGAAGCCTTTCTCCCTTGAGAATCCTTCCTTACTGAAGACGTATCACGTGACAAGTTCCCACTGAACTATCGTCAGTCACTTCTCCTCCCGACTACACCCACACCCACCCGCCCATTTTAATCCTCCTCCCAACTTCGTATCCTTAGTCATTTTCGTTTTAAACCAATTGATTTCAATTTGTGCTGGCCACATACTCTTGGATGTTGGACATAAGACGATGTGGTCTTCTGGGGAAGTATTGTCAGTGTACCAAATAATATACTTTTAATGAAAATTGGCTTTCCTTCTCACATAAATTGGTAACTGTCAATGTCTGCACACCTAACTGTTGTTGAACATTGTATCCAATTTCATTCTCCAGTCTTCATTTTGTCTGACTTGAGCTTGCATACATCATTATCCTAAATCCTGAATATTTCCTCTTGAGATACTTAAGTAAATTTGCAAATGTCTGATGCCCCGGTATGGTTACATTTTCAGGGTTACAGATGAGCCTGAACTTGGAATTAATAGTAGTAAATGCAGTGGAATGTTTTATACTGTTTTAGTCAATATTTACAAATGTTATCTAAATTTTAGATACAAAAAATTAACTTACATTTCAAAATACATCAAAATAAAGTTAAAAGTAATAATAATATTAAAAAATCCAAATGCAAATTATGACAAAGATGGGAGTGTACATATTTTCTCATTTTTAGTTTCCTGATAAAAAGTAAATAAAATTTGGCCAAGTTTTTTATTTGTACCTTATACCTCAAAACAAAACAACAAACAACAACAACAAAAACAATGGAGTTGTGACTGGTTTAGGTAAGATTATCACATTAAATCAATATCGGATTACTTCTAAAATCAAAGGATAGCACTGTAACAAGTTATTGCCCATGACTTACTCATCCTCAAACAGAAAGGATTCTTTACAAATGTTGACAGTCATTTTCCAGTTGATGTCAGGGAGAGGTTGATAGGACAGCAGAGGCTGGAGGGGAGACTGAAAGCAAAACTCAAGCCAACAAAGCCAAACACAAAAGCAGATGAACAACAGGAAACAAAGCCATCTGCCCCCAGGTCGTGAGCTTTTGTATCCACTGATGCTGATAGAAACAGAACAGGATCTGTTTAACTTCCTGAGGACACTGCAGATGCGTGGCTGGCCAACTCTTTCAAATAACATATATAAAGGAGCAGTAAAGACATAAATGTGATATCACTCTCTTCCTAAATGCAGGCATTATCTTGAGATAATGAGAAAACACGGAGAAGCACTGAGCAGATGGGTTAGAAAACACGTGGCTAAGTGTTCATGAAGTTAGTGCAGAGAAACAAAGACATGAGAAGTCTGGCAGTAGTGCAGCCACAATCAAGGGACCTGTCGGAATTAATAAAAATAATTTCCAATGTCTATCTAGAAGATATTCTATATTCAGGTCCCCATCCCTCAGAACTAGTGCTATCTTAGCCATACAGACCACAGCAGAAGTCAGCTAGTGAGTTGAGGGGCAGCGAGCAGAAGTAAACACTGACGGCCTCTCTGAAGAGAGGAACTGATTATGATTCTGCTGGGTAAATGGTAAACTTTTTCAGACTAGTTCAAAACTCCCTTCTAGAACTCTGAAAAGCAAGAGCAACAGACAACCAGGAAGCTAAACAACTAATGCATGGTGGGTTATCTCCAAGGAGTTAGAAACAGGAAAAACATTTAACGAATAATCTGCACTAAACATGAGTTTTAGGAAGACTATTCTTTTTTTTTTTTTCGGAGCTGGGGACTGAACCCAGAGCCTTGCACTTGCTAGGCAAGCGCTCTACCACTGAGCTAAATCCCCAACCCCTAGGAAGACTATTCCAAGGACACACACCATAAATAAATCTTCTTGCACTGACATATGTGATGGGGACATTTATGGAAGTGATGAAAAAAAGTTCCTAGAATTCTGAAGGGAGAGGCTTTAAACACACACACACACACACACACACACACACACACACACACACACACACACAATAATATAAAGTGTTTAAGCAATGCTTTAAAATTCTAAGTATATACACATCGTATATCTTAGTAGCAACAGTGAAAAGTAGAAATAATGTAAATAGAAACTGTGGTAATCTTGTGTGCTCAGCTCTGAATCTGTTGCAAAATATACAGGAGATTGTGAGTGGCTGTGCAATATTCAGTGCTGTTAAAACGTATTTGGAATAACAGTCACATTGTTGCCTGAAATTCTAAAAGTAAAAGGCACACAAGTCTTAGCTGAGCCACATAAGGCTATCCCGGCACATTCATCTTTAAATTGCATATGCAGCTCTCTGAGCTCTCAGTAGAGAAGAAATTGTCTCTGGCTTAAACCACCTGAGGATGCAATTCACTGCATGTTAGTGTGTCTGTGCCCATGGGAGGTCTCAGGAGAGGCTGCTTGTGTGTGAAGTGTATGAATTGCTTTTCTTACCTCCTGCTGTCTTGCAAGGGGATGCCTTCTATGGAAGAAATATTAAGTACTCTCCAAGTTCCCTAAGTAATTTTTAAAAGTAAAATGAATAAAGTCAAATATAATCTCTAAAAGATTCCAGCATGAATTTTTCATTTTACTTAGTTAGTTAAGTCATTAACTATTAATAAGAAAACATGCTTTAAGTGAGCTTTATTTGTGAGCCTGTATATTTGAGCACAAGGGCAAAAACTTCAATAAATTTTTATTAAAGTTTTAGAAATATAGAAATTTGTGTTTTAATATATAGAGATATTTGAGTTTATTACTTGAATGTTTGTTAGGAGAAATAGATCTTCAGTACATAGAATGATGCTAAATTTGGAAAATGGACAATTATCACATTAAAATTACTGAGTATATAAATTTGCTTTGATCATATGTTTTGTTATTTCAGAATGTTATGCCACATTACCCAAACCACAAAATGTCATTTTTAATATTACTTGATTCATAATTCCAATTAATCCAGATGATAAAAATTATGATATTAAATAAATCATTTCATGAAAAATATATCATAATAGTTTCCTTAAAATATATAGCATTTGTCATCTCATTTAATTTAAGCTTGCATTCACTTGGATGTTCCTTCCGTACTGGCTAACCTTTATGGTGCTAAAAGATGCTGCTGCTGTACTTGCAGTTGGAGAAGAAACAATAAACCTTAATCTCACTCAACTGTGAACCTGGAGAGTCATAAAAATTGGCCTGGCAAAGATATGCCCACTGGTACAATAGTGGCCCAAACATAATTAGAGTAAGCAACCACTCTCGAACTGGATCTAAGATCAGCTTGAGGAGATGGAACCCATATCTAGCACTGTTAAGGAGGCAAAGAATCTCTGGTGGTTCCAGTAAAAATGGACTCCATAGGTCCAAACAAGGAGTTGCCACTGTGAGGAGGTGTGGCCTTCTTAGAGTAGGTGTGGCTTTATTGGAGAAAGTGAGTAACTAGGGGATGGGCGTTGAGATCTCATAAGCTCAGAATTTCTACTCATAATCTTCCAAGTAGATCTTGGAAAGACATAAAATGTTTAGACTATATTATGGAGATAAACAAAGACATGCTAAGTAAAATTATTGAAAATATTCTTATTCAAATAAATAATAATAAAGATAAAATAAACAAGTGATTTGATAGCATCATGGAAAGAGTATTTTTCAACACAACAGGGCAGCTTCATATATGTCTGCCTAGAAATTGTGTGACAACATGCAGAAGACCTTTGCAAGTTCTAGCCAGGCAAAATCCCAGTAGGGGAGGGGGAATGTAGGCACTAAATGACAACACTAGATCAGGCACTATTGGCAAACAGTAGCTACTGGGAGAGTTTTGTTAAGTTCTGTGATCCCTGGTAGGACCTCAACATGCTGGGGCAGGTACCACTCCCAAGAGTAATTGATGAATTAATCTTGTAATCTCAACACTCACAGGATTTGATGAGGAAAATAGAAAAAAATTAATCTAAAAGTTTGATGAGAAGAAATGGAAGGATGGTTCTGCAAGACCCTGAGAAAGGGTGAATGTGTTCAAAGTAAATTGTATGGCATTCTCAAATTCAGAAAAATGCAGAGTGTAATGACATGCACGTGACAATAATATCCAGTATGAAGTGACAATTTTTAAAGTTAAGAATGCTGCTTAGCACAGGGACCCCAATGGAGGACTTAGGGGAAGGACCGAAGGAGCTTAAAGGGTTTGCAATACCATAGGAAGAGCAACGATATCAACCAACCGGAAATCCAGAGCTCCCAGGGACTAAACCACCAACCAAAGAGTACACATGGAGGGACCCATGGCTCCCGCTGCATATGTAGCAGAGAATGGCCTTAACTGGCATCAATGGAGGGGAGGCCCTTGGTCGTGTGGTGGCTCAATGTCCGAGAGGAGGGGAATGCTAGGGCAGGATAGTGAGGCCGAAGTTGGGGTGGAGTGGGGAAGCACCCTCATAGAGGCAGGGAAGGGAGGTGGCAAAGGGGGTTTGCAGAGAGGAAACTGTGAAGGGGGATAACATTTGAAATATGTAAATAGATAAAATATGTAAATAGATAAAATAACCAATAAAATATTTAAAAAGAATGCTGCCTAATATGCATCAGCAACTGAATAAAATTATGACTTTAGATATATTCTTAAAGTGCCATAATCATTTAAGTATAGAATACATATAGCACTTCATATGAAGAAAATGAGATGTGTGTGCTTGTTAGTTCACATGCTTTTTGCCTGAGAAATATCATTTCTGTATGATAGGTAAGACGAGATCTACTTTATCGACATTAACATTAGTTAACATTTTATTATCATCTGAAAATTACCTAAAGTAAGTGATTTTTTTTTATCTCTACTTGTGAGCAGGTGTGCATGAGTATGAGGACACACACTTGTATGAACACATGCACACACACATGTACACATACAAGAAATATTTTTGGATGAGAACTGTGTCTGCAGAGTAGGCTTAGGTGATGATTTCAGTGATGTTTTTCTTCAAACTTGGGTGAATTGCATATGCTGAACAAGCAATTTTTTTGGATACCTTGTTCCTTAAAAATGTAGTTTTCCATAAGGGCATGATAAATCTAAAACTTCCATATTCTGGTTTGTGTAAAAGTGTGCATATAACTGTTTCATGTTTCACATAAATATGTGATATCATGCTATAGACATTAAATCCATAAACCACATATTTCAAAAATCTTCCCACAACTCAATTTTAAGTAGAATTTTAGAAGTTGAACAATAAAATTAGTGTGAATAAAATACTGTATGAGGAGCTTTGAAAAGTAATGTATATTGCATTTTACCATAGTAAATTGCACCATCCTCTTGATAGAAAATTACTAAAAGTTGTATGTAACATAGTGTTCTACAAATATTAATTGTGTGGAGCCAATCGTTTTCATACACAGAGACACTGTAAATGTGAAATTTAAAATATGAAAAAGACACTCAAGGCTTAGATGTGCTCCTCTTGAGTTTGACCTGACTCCTTCCCAGCTGTAACCTGCTATACCTGAAAGTCCCAGAAGACCGTCAGTTTTGTTTACAGGGAACACATGTACACACACGTGCTAACTCCTTGTGACCTTGTCTCATGACTCCTGGTTCTGTCCTAACCTTAAATATTGTCTTGTGTACTGCAGGAAATAACCCATAATCTTATTTACTAAAAGAATTTTGTGAACAATGTAACTTCAGAATGTTCTCTCCATGTAAATATTTATTTTTAAGCCCTTTCATTAAGCATTCTCCTTGAGATGCTTTGGGGATACCTATCTATATCCTTTCCCCTTTCTGGATCCTCCTGTCCCTCCTTAATCCTTGTACTTAAATAAACATTAAAATACTTTTGTTTCAGACCTCCGTAAATACAAGAATCTTTCATACACACAAGCAGAAATCTCTGCCCCCCTCTCTGAATCCCATTCTTATTACCATTGATATAAAATACCCCATTAAAACTTAGAATATGAATTATTATCTTTCTTTAAATAGTGATGATAAATGGGCTTTAAATACAAATATTGCAGCTATGGTATACAATAGTCTTTCAGTGTAATGCTAAAGAGTAATCTTGGGAACCAGTAACAGGAATATTTATCATAAATATAAAATTACAAAATCGCAAAATATATTTTAAGGCTATTACAATGTGTATGAGGTACCATTTAAAAATATTTTGGATATGAACAAGTGGAGCACAAAATATATAATTTTTTTGTAGTTAATGTTGTATAGGAATTGTTGATGTAGTGAGCATCCCTGATTCCTTTCTTTGAAATTCTCAAGCAAGACAAATGAGAACACATGCTACAGAACAAGTGAGAAAATGGGTGAAGGTCAATGGACAACATACAGGACTCATCTCTCTCTCTCTCTCTCTCCCTCTCTCTCGTCTCTCAGAGAGGAGATACAAGCCCTTAGGCTTCATGACAAGAGTCTACTTCTGCCGGCTGATCTTACCTTAGCTGTGCCTCATCACACAATTTCTGTCTTATTTTTGACAAAACTAATTAGTTTGGACTTTTGAAATATGAAAATCTGTATTATTACAAGGGAAATAATTTCAACCAAGACAGCAGTGTCCTCTTATCTTCACTGTTCATCCACACTCCTTCCATCTCCTAAAATCCTCAAGACACACTATTAACATCTCTCCTGGATCTGAACTCTTGAATAATGATTATGGCATCCCTGGATGTACAACCACAACCATTCTGGCAGCATGGATGCTTCGGGAACAAACCTATCTTTTATACTTTCCTTCATGTCATAATAGAAATCTCCCAGAACATGAGGTCATGGCTTACTCTGCTCTCATCCCAAGTGACATTCCCACCCCTGTGTTTTTCCTCCCTAACACTTTAAATTTTGGTATTTAGACTCACTTTTAAAGTCAGTTTTACATCATCATCTCGATTTTAGTTCAACCAATTCTTATTTTCTGCCAGTACTAATGACTTCCTGCTATTGTTAGTCCCAGGATATTTGAAGTTTCCTTTGTTCACAATGCAACCACCTGCACCTACTGACGACCTCCTATACTGTCAGCTTTTGCCATGAGACTCCTTTGCCTGTGCCTCTACTTTCTGCCCACCTGGACAAAGAGAGAGTAAGGGCCTCTAGGCAGGGAAACAGGAGGCTACTTTACAAGAATAACACTTAGAAAATGTCTCTAGTCCCTTAGAGGGAAAATACTGAAGTAGGTGAAAAGTTAGAATGTTAGGGAAATAGGGAGATTCTAAAGAAGGGAGTGTTGGCTTTCAAATACTATTAGGATACCAAGGAACACCCAAACTTCATGTTAGTGTTTAGCAAAATCAAACAAATGTGCCTTGGAAATTTTTAAGCAACCACAACTCTAGTGGTTTCTTGAGTGTAAGGGTCCAGTCATGTCAAGGCACTGTTTTCCAGTGAATCTTTGCAGCCTCTAGATCTTTTATCTTTCTGCCCAAACTTCTGCAAGACTTAGGATGGGGAATATATGATGTAGATGTCGCATCTGGGGCTGAGGGTGCCACCATCACTCATTTGCCCTTTGAACAATTGTCATGCTCTTTAACAACCATGCACTGCATAGAAAACAAACCTGATAAGGATTGTCAGCTGCACTAACATATGGGTATAAAAATAATACTAAGAAGATAGCTTGGTACCATATCTACTTAGCAAGATACAGCCATCTTTTCTGTTCCACTGCTCCCTGCCTTCATTTTGTCTGGAGACTCATTTTACCTTAGAGTTTCTCACCTAAAAAGAGCAGTGTCCCTTTCCTTCTTCACTCATGATATACAATGTGATTTCAGAACAGTTTTATGAGATGCATCTTGCATGGAGTCTGTGGCTATTTGAAACAAGCATGGCAATAAGTTTTCTGTGTTGTATTAACATTTTCTAAAAGTGGCATAATATGTTTGTTTTCCTCTTAGAAGTTACGTGTGCTACAAGCAGACACAGAAATTATATACAATAGATTTGACTGTGTTTCAATAAAGCCTTATTTAAAATAACAGTAAGTCAGATTTTACCACTGGGTTATAGATTGTTAATCCTGGTTGACATAAATTTTTTCAATGGTTGAATATACATTATGTCTTTGATTCCATTAAATAATACAGCATTATTAATGGAGTTGTAAATGAATAATTGCATTAGAAATTAAGGCTAAGCAAGGATTTAACAAGTTAGATAATCTGTGAACATGTAAAGGTCTGACAGTGAAGACCCAGGCTTGGGGATGAATTAGCCAGAAAGATGGTGATAGAAATAAAACTGCTTACTGCACAGTAAGCTCCACTTGACCAAGAGATATAAGAGCCATTCAAACACATTTATTCCTATTCAAAGAAAAATATAACGAATTGCTAGAACCCCAGAAGTGTCATTGCTGTTCTAGGAATTGTTTCTCTGCTTGCTTCCTGTTACTTCTATGATTATAATTTTTTTTATTTTACTGAAACAACTCTCATGACAGCTGCCATTTACAGTCCAATATGAAGGCAGACCACCTCAGTTACAGGTAACATGTAGTGGTTACCTAAGAACAATTGCTGAATCAATGATCTATTTTATTCTCAGCTTTTGTTCTGGAAACTACTCCATGTAGACAACAGAAGGTCCCCACTGCAGAGGGATTAGAGTGGATTTTGTCAATCTTGGGAACACTGCCATAGCTGGCCAAACTACAGACCCCTCTTTGCCTAGATTTGCCTCATCACAGAATTGAGTGAAGGCTATATGGGAAAGGTAAGGAGGGGTCATTCCTGGTGTGACTCCTAACTTGTAGCAGGCATTGTTTTAGAGAAAGCTGCCTTTCTTAACATGATTGAGAAAACACTCACACTTACAATAAAGTCAGAGCAACTGCAGGTAGGAGATAACGGCTTCAGTAAACCACATGTCTTTTGACATAGGACACTCTATTGACCTACCTAGGGACTCTTGTGGGATACACAGAAAGGAGCCATAGAGTAAATGGGGAAGAAAGCAACCAGAAGAAGGAGGTATTTTCCTTCAGTCCATTGCTGGAGGATTGGCACAAAGTCATGAACAACATATCTCCAAACACCCACCAGGGCCTCTACAGCAGACATATTTCTTCCCGACTCTAAACTTTTCATTTCTGTTCAGAACTCCTTAGGAAGTAGTAATGAAACATAATTTCATAAACAACTTACGCTCAGTATTTGTGGAGGGGATTAAATTATGAATATTGAATGGGTATCATTGAAACTATAAAATCAATAGTGTAATGCATACGTTTGATCCAGATCTTATTCCATTACTCTAATGCATGGAAAATAATCTTGTTTTCCTCGTGTTTGAGTATGTGCCTTTTCGTATGTGTGTACTTGTCTATTTAGGTCTGCGTGTGAGGCGGGGTGTAACATCGGATGACATTTTCTAGGAGCCATCTACCTTAACAACGAAAGTGTTCTCCAAGCTTCCTTAATTGCTCTAGAATTGATACAATGTTAATTGTGGATTTGTCATAGGAAAATACATGTGTATGTAGAGAGAATATCAGAAGTATGTCCCAGAATTAAAAAGAAAGAGACAAAGGCCCTAGTGTTTCCATAGTAACAGCATGGCTAGCCAATTGTTGTGACACCATGGTTACCGAAAAAGACTATGGCATGTACTGAAAGCATAAAATCACAAAATCAAAAGATTCATATTCTGACTGTTGGCATCTGACTAATACCCACGCATGCCTATTTCTGCTTGGCCTAGGGACCATACTTGTCTTACAGAGCAAAGTTAATGAAGAATTAGAGACCTCTACGGTTTTGATTTTAAAGACAACTGTTGTTGCTGCATTCTCTACTCCTAAGGCTCAGGTAATTCTGTGTGCTTTGGAGACAGGGGCTTGAGGGGTTTGGAGAGGGGGGTGACAACAGGGATTAGTATTAAATTTTGTTTGGTGAAGCATTTGGTGTATTATATACTGATGCATTTCACCAAATGCACTGTTCCTATTTAGTTCCATTTTTCAAGCAGCAAGAGAAAAGAAATGAGTTCAAAAGGCCTTGCAAGCAATGTGCAGATATGATTGAAAAGTTTAGGCTTTAAATGCTCAGGAAACCTACTACCCATCAATGAGTACGAAAAAAAAAAAAAAAAACCCTGAGAAAAAGTATCAGTAGTTGGAGATTGAAATCTATCTTTTGGTAGAAAGTTAAATTGAATATTAATATGCTTTATATAAAATTTTTACAATTCCCAATAACCGAAAGTGATCTATTGTTGGAGTAAAACGGATATCTAACTAAGCCGAATGTTTATAAATGAGGAGGGAAGCACGCATGTACTGCACTTTCTGATAAGTGAAGTTGTATCAATTAATTTGAAAAAAGGCAAAATAATTATCATATGTGGCAGGACTAAATCAAATATTTAGACGTAGCTAGTAAACTAATGTACATTTTGAAACCTCAAAACTCAAACATAAATGACATTATGTCTACTAACAAGACAAATTATTATGATGTTATATCAAATTACTTACTAATCACAAAATTTGAGCAAAAAACTAAAATCGTGTTTACAAAATTACACATTAAATTACTTTAGGGTCAGACTTTGATATACAATTGAAATTTTCACAAATTAGGATAAAATAATATTATCTTGTCATTAAGTTGAAGAATGATAATATCAAAGGAGAAATGGTTGTTATCTCTACCTCTCCCCACTTCTCTCTCTCTCTCTCTCTCTCTCTCTCTCTCTCTCTCTCTCTCTCTCACACACACACACACACACACACACACATGTATTCATACACACCTTAATAAGGTAAAGAATGTATCAAACATAAAACCTAATGAAGACTGTAAATACTGAAGACCACTTATCCACCCGCTCTAGAATGTGACTATTTAAACAAAAAATTCCTCAGGACTTAAAAACATTCTTATGTCAGGGAAAATCCAAAAGCACATGGAAGAATCTGGAAATTTTTAAAAATAAGAAACAAGTAAATCTTTTGTCTTTAAGTAAGAAAAAAATGAACACAATATAATTGATACAGCCAAGGAATTATAAAAGATACAGTCCATGTGAAAAGAAAGCTAATTTAAAGTCCATGTATAGGTATCACTTTAAAGTGTTGTCAGTGGGAAACTGGGAAGAAAGCTGTTAGTGAACTGTTTTCAGCACAGAAATAAAAGACCTAATTTGGATCAAGCGTGGACTCATGAAAAGAGGCTTGAAGTGGTGGTGCAGCCTTTCAATACCACCAAGAAGCAAAGGTAAGAGAGTCCTCGGCGTTTGTTTACCACACAGCCCAATCGATAAGTAGGTCTGCATTCCCAGTGAGCTACCTGTCTAAAAATATACAAGATTGACATCAAAGAAGGACACAGAGGTTGACCTTTGGCATCTGTGTACATATACACACATCCTCATGTATATGCAGGCTCAAGGACATATGAGTATATATACACAGACATAGAGAAAATATTCTTGATGTGATCATTGCATGTTAAATGCTTAGTTACTTACACCTGAGAGTTATGATAATTGTGTGTAATCCGTGAGTCTATTAATGTACGTGTGTGTGTGTATGTGTGTGTGTGTGTACGTGCGCACGTCATTCTAGATCAGGCTGGCTTGAGTTTGAGATTTTATTACCCCTGCCTCTCGTATACGTGAACTTTAATACACCATGTGTTAACCTTACAACTATATAAAGAACTTTGTAACTTAAACTGAAAAGAAAAATAGACTAAATAAGCTAGAGTTGGATTCCCATAAGATGTAAACACAGATGTTAAGTGCTGTACTAAGGTACTGTGATTACTCAAAGAGGAATGAAAAATAAAATTAAGGTAATCCTAATCATCCAATACATAGCATGAGCTTGCATTTGCAGCCCTTGAGTTCAAGGCATCCTGTTCTACATAGTGAGTCCCAAGAAAGCCAGTGTTACAAGGGGGAGCCCTTCTAGAAAACAAATAAGAGACAAACAGAGAATGTCAGTAACCAATTCCATCTCAGAAGAAAGTACAATGTTACGTAGTCACAGTAAACTATATTTTTAAGTAAATAACTAAAGATTATCAAAAATGTAAGGGAAATAAAAGAGAGGTAGCCCTTTCATAGAGCTGGAGTATCAAACATTCCTAATTCAGGATTCCAAAAACTCCTCTGTCTGAGTAGCTCAATCAATTGTTATTTTTGCTAATTGGGGATGGTTAGGGCTTTTGAAATCTCAAAGCTAGGCCCCAGGAACATACCTCCTCCATCAAAGACAAACTTACGTATTCAAGTATACAAACCTATAGAACCATTGTCATTCGTCAGCCCACCATAACAGTGGCTGCTGGATTTCCCACATCGTTTTACCTACAAATCCTAAGGAAACACTTGGCTGAGTAACAAGGACACTGGTCACTGGTTCTCTGCTCACTGTTCAGTGCCACTCTCTTCTTGGCAACAGAGCATTTGTATTCCAAGGGGCAATATTCATAAATATTGCAGTAGCATAGCTCCAATGGAAATTACTTCGGCAAACGGCATATTATAATTGACTCACTGTAATCTTCAGTTGCTTTCGGAACACTGGCCTGAACATGGAGAGTTTTTACATGGTACACAGTTACAGGATATTCCAGCCTGTTTCTAATTAGGATGTGTCTCTTCTACTAACACATGCCTTTAATGCTTCTTGCTGGAGTAAGGTACAGCTTTAGTACACATCTTTAATCCCAAACAATGAAGTAAAGTTAGTATGTAGAGGGAAACATGGTGCCTAAAATGATTTCTAATTGAGTGGCAGAGAAACTGGTGACTCAGAGAAAGATTTGACAGAATGGGATTTTCCCAGCTCGCACTAGAAGAGAGAGAAAAGGGAAGCTACTTAAGGGAGAGGCAGACAGTACAGGAAGAAGAGTATAGAACAGGAAGATTGGAGTTTGTGGAAAGCAATAAGTAGAGTTGAGAGGGAGAGGAGAGCAGCACATAGAAGACGGAGGAGGCAGTTTCACCAGGAGAGTTTTACAGAGACAGATTTAGGAAAGAACAACCTAGACACGGGTGAAGAAAGAATGATGAAGAGAAGGAGCCAAAAGATTAGAAAAGACTGCTAGAGCTAGTTTGAGGCCAAGCAGAGAATTCAGAGGTGAGGAGAAAAATCAGATTGACGAAATCAGCTGGGAGAGGAGTTTGCGCCCAAACAGCTGCGTTGCCTCAGCCAGCTACAGTTCAGAAAGAGAAAGAAAGCATGAACTTATTGAGCAGCAAATGGAGGCCGGAAGCTTCCAGGACTAGGCATAGTTCAGCAGACAGAGTCAGTCAGCATCTGAGAGATGAGAATTACATCAAGTGAATAAAAGTTACTTTTGCTGCACTCCGTCATCCGACTTCCTGACGTGTACTGAAAACTTACGAAATGGTGAGGCATCTCCTGGATGCGCCTCGCAACCTGAGGGACAGTGAATCACAAGCTGTTTGAAGGGTCAACCCGCACGACCCGTCTCAGGAAAGCTGGGTGTCACACTTCAAGCTTACTCCAGGTATCTCATCCTAGGACTGAGGCCAAATATCAAGACGAGTGGGGTATGTGCGCTTCTGATTCTTACCCAAGACACAACGGGAAAGAGGAGAAACTGGCCAGCTCTATTTGGAGCGGGCTCTGCTGAAGTTCCATGCTTGCCTCAGTAATCAAAGGAAGAAGCAATCCTGCGTGAAGAGGCAATGACAAGCTAGAAGTACATAGGTAGCTTCAAGACTGATCCATGCACAGATCCCAATTTTCCAAATTCTTAAAGCACATAACTGAAATACCTATTTAGTTGGAATCCTGTTATTTATCATTTTATTTGTGTTCCAGGCTGAAATCTTTGATGTAGAATTCTTCTGTACAACCAAGCTGTCATTTTTGTGATATACAATTCAATCTTTGTCATTGGACTACTACCGTAAAATGACTTTATTTAAAATATAAGTCCAAATACAGCCTAGTTTTCAGATGCTAAAGATTTTAAGAGCTGTGCTCAGACGAGTAATCAGAAAGGAAGCAACAGTGACTGTTATAGCTCAGGTGATGGTTAGTGGGTGGTAAATACCAGCACGATCTTTTTCTATAGGTGCATAGAAGGTGTGGACAGTGGTATTAATAGAAGGCAAATAATCCTGAACAATTTCATAACACTAACTTGTACAAACTGTGAAGGCTCTTGGTGTTTGTACGTGAATTGAGAAGGCATTTAATCTGCTAATCAGATGTGTATGTAATAGAAGCAAATGTTTGGAACTCATAAATTATGCAAACCACCTCGTTTTGGTGAAAAACATTCTTACTTAAGTTGGTGATTTTTTTTTTAACTAATACATGAATACAGGAATGTAGTCGTTAAAATGTACTAAATCCATGTGAGAAATTTCTGTCACTATGACGGAAATATTTTAACTTGGGTTAATAGAAACAGGTCTTCCACTAAGAAAAGAAAATGTAAGGGAATAATTCAGTAACTTTTTTTTAAACTTATTTTATTGAGTGTACTGGCTGGTTTTCTGTGTCAATTTGACACAAGCTGGAGTTATCACAGAGAAAGGAGCCTCCCTTGAGGAAATGCCTTCATGAGACCCAGCTGTAAGGCATTTTCTCAATTAGTGATCAAGGTGGGAGAACCCAGCCCATTGTGGGTGGTGCCCTCACTGGGTTCTATAAGAGAGCAAGCTGAGCAAACCAGGGGAAGCAAGCCAGTAAGTAACATCCCTCCACGGCCTCTGCATCAGTTCCTGCTTCCTGACCTGCCTGAGTTCCAGTCCTGACTTCCTTTGGTGATGAAACAGCAACATGGAAGTAAGCTGAATAAACCCTTTCCTCCCCAACTTGCTTCTTGGTCATGATGTTTGTGCAGGAATAGAAACTCTGACTAAGACATTGAGAAAATTATACTTGTCTGAATTTAAAATATTACAGGTTGTGAAATGTAATTTTGAATTAAGTTACATCACAGAATGAATTTTATAGCAAACAGTAAATGTTTTACTTTTATTAACAACATTGAGAGAAACAAGTTCTCAATGAGAAGCGTGGGGGATGTGGGTACAAATACTGCAGTGGTCAACAAGCAATTACCCATATCTCTTCCCGGAAGTCCGGGCAGATAACAGGTTATACATTTCTTCCTTTGAAGGAACAGCCCTGTGTCCTTAACATTACAGGTGCCCCTAGTGATTTTTCTGTGAACACAAGGACCTGTGCTTCCTATAATAACCTATAATGAACACAGCATTTTGAGATTTTGAAAGCAATTAACTAATAAGATTGTCTTACTGAAGGGATCTTGTGAGGATGAGCAAAGTTGGACACAGAAATAGTTTATAACTAAACTGACTAGATTTTTTGGAATATATTGTTTTGTATGGTTATGACACATATGTACCGTATGTACTTTATGATATACATTATGATATATATATATATTATGATATATAATTAAAAGAAAATCAATGTATTTCATCAAACCATGTTTTAAAATTATTTTTCAACATGATATTAATACTAAAATAGTATATATCTCAAAATAATCAGAAAATTATTCTGAGAGAGTATTATACTTTAATTTTAAAATAGAAATTCTATTTCTATCTTCTATATCTCATAAAACAGTGGTTAATTAGAATAATTAGAGGGGGAAAATAATCTCAGGGAAGTAGAAGGAGAGAGGGGTCTTGGAGGGAGAGAGAAGGGGGAAGGTAAAAGGGAGCCGGGTCAGATATGGGAGGAGATGGGGGAGAAGTACACAGGGTCAGGAATTTGAAAGGAGGTGTGTAGCAGTAGGGGAGGGGTATCTGGGGTATCCACTAGAAAGTCCCAGATACCAGGGACCCAAGGGATTGTCAGGACCCAACAGGGAGGACATTAGCCTAAATACTCATCAAAGGGAAGATAGATATTCATATTCAGTGGATAGGCATGCCAAGGTTGAGGGATGGGGTCACCCACTTACCTCAAAAATAGTAATCCAGAATTCCCCCTGTCAAAAGGAATGGTGGGGACAAAGAGTGGAGCAGAGACTGAAGGAAAGGCCATCCAAAGACTGCCCCATATGCAGCCACCAAACCCAGTCACTATTGCTAATTCCAAGAAGTGCTTACTGACCGGAGGCTGATATAGCTGTCCCCTGAGAGGCTCTGCCAGAATTGGACCGATACATATGTGGATGTACACAGTCAAATATCAGACTGAGCTGGGAACTCCAGTGGGGAAGTTAGGAACAGGACTGTAGGAGCTGAAGGGGTGTGTAACCCCATAGGAAGAACAACAATATCAACCAACCAGGTCCCCACCCTACTGCCCCCCACACAAACACACACAGAGCTCCCAGGGACTAAACCAACAACCGAAGAGTACACATGGGGGAACCATGACTCCAGCTGGTTATGGAGCAGAGGATGGCCTTATCTGGTATCACTGGGAGGGGCCCTTTGGTCTTGATGATGCAGAGTAGGGGAGTGCTAGGGGGCTGAAGATTGAGTGAGTGAACTGGTGGGGGAGGGGCCCCTTATAGAGTTGGGGGGGAGAGAATAGGCTTGTGGAGGGGAAACTGGGGAGGGGAATAACATCTGAAATGTAAATAAATAAAACAAACAACATAAAATGAAAGGAAAATGTACAAGTGTAGAAGTACAGAATTAGATGTTACTCCTGGTATTTGGGTCCCATTATTTTTCCCCAGAAAACATTTTTGAGGTAAATTTCTGGAATTTATTGTGAAATTTCAACTTTATTTTATTAAAAAAAATTAAATGTCAACATTGAAAGCATTCATTTCTCATTTTTTATTTCTTCCCATATTAAATTGGCACCAATTTTTCAATCAAACCTGTACTTCAGATAGAAGTGAGGTCGGTTATATTTCATTTGATTGCTGATAATGCACCCACACCTGTATCACTTATCTTTTCTAATTCTTTACAATGAACAAAGATGTATTTAAACATCACTACCAGTAGCTTAATGTCTTACTAAGCCATAAGAAAACACAGGAAAACTTCATACATTCTGACATATGACTGAGCAAAGAACCCTGGCTTTCCATTTCTGTTGTGCTTCACCTTCTGATTTGTCTCCTAGTTTTAGAATAGCAAATATTAATTTCAAACTATATGCATTTTGAGCATATACTCATGGAGATATTTTTTTCTTTTTTTTATTGGATATTTTATGTATTTACATTTCAAATGTTATCCCCTTTCTCCGTTTCCCCCGCTCCCTTTTCCCCTCCCCCTGCTTCTATGAGGATGTTTTTTCAAAGGATGAATTTTAGTTTGAAAAATGTAGCTAAGTGAATGGTGTCCGTCTGTTTACTGGATGGCAACTGGTCTTATAGTCTGTTTCTAGCCTGTCCTACAATACTGAAAGCCACTCTGAAGTGCCACCTATGGGGAAATCATTGAGACTTGCTTAATGGGAAAAAACAATAGGGAGTTGTCCCTAACATCTGTCAGTGTCTTTAGTTACATTGTTGTCACACTGATTGCTCTATGACTAAACATTGAAGACATTTGTCAACCTTGTGTTCTGTACTGGCAATGCACTATAAAAAATAATGATGAATGCTTATTTAAAGAAACAGTGTAGAGCACAGCTTAGTTCCTAGTGGAAATCATAATGCAGAAAAGAAAAAAAACTATGTAATGGAAAAATACCCAACTTTGGGGACAACCAATCCATTTACAGTTTCCTATTTGTATAGTCTTATGTTGTTTTGCAATTTTTGGTAGGAGGTATTACAAGTTTTGATGATCTATATATCACCACTTTCCAAAGCCAAAACAACTTTTGGGGAATCTGCATACCATTTGAATAGATAGCAGTGCTCTCCTTACTCTATCAGAACATACCTCATACTCAACAATTCAAATGGAAAAATGAAGAAAGATTTGTCTGATCATAAAGGGCTCATTACATTTGTATTTCCTGTGAAATTGTATGTATTCTTTTTATCCCTTATATATTTATTTAATTTATACAGATTTTATCATTCAAACTGATCTCAAGCTGCTTAACATGTATTTTAGGATAACCTTGAACTTCTACTCCACCTACTTAAGCCTCACAAATGCTGAATTTGATAGGCGCAACTCTACCAGGACCGCACCCAACTTGTGCATCTCACTTTAATCTAGTCAATAAGCTTATTCTTACATACATGAAATAAGAAATTATAAAGATCATAGACATTTCACAGTGCCACTACTCAAACATAAGTTGTACATATATTTAGATGTGTTTGTGTTTGTTGAAGCCAGGATCATGAGAACGATGAGCTCTTTTTCTTGTCATGAATAGCCACAATATCTTTCTTTCTATATTTGAAAATTACTCTTGCATTGTGACTGAAACATTTTTTAACAACAACTTACTGATGTGTTCTTTGTTGGCCAAAAATTCATTTTGTGTTTGACATACTCAGCAATTTTCTGGCACACAATTGACTAACAAACCGGTGATTAGTTTCATGTGGAAAATGACCTATTTGTCAAGAATCACTGCCTTATTTCATCTATGGGTAGATGTTCTACTCCTCTGCTTCCTCCTCCTTCTCCCTCCTCCCCCTCCTCGATCTTCTTCTTCTTCAGCATCTTTTCCTTCCCCTTCTTTTCAAACCTTCCAGGACATCAATTACTTTTGAATACAGACATTTACACTGCACCACTCCACTTTGGCATGCCTAGAAGGATTATGTTTATCCCTGTAACTAATATTATCAAGGTCCTGTGACTTAAAAGTATTCCTTGACTAGTAAGGCATGCTAAAGCATTTGGCACCCCTGACTTAGCTCCCTGATACGAACTAATGAATTTAATAGCTCTGTCAGACTGCCTACCTGCTTCTCTGAGAGATGAGAACAGGGAACTTCACACATCACTGACTACAGATATAATTTCGTTTTGTTTCTATCCTGTCTTGAAGGATGATGGATCTTCAGGGATTCCTATCAGTTCTTCAGTCAATGGTGATTTCCAATATAAGTGGAAAACATAAAAAGGACGTCTTTGAGTATCACCAGACTCCAGTTAGCTGCATATCAAGTCACTTGCACTTTTTGGCAACTCTCTGCAGTACAGCAACGTTGTTCTCTGCCATTAACAGATGGAGTCTCGACATGAGAACTGCTACTGTAAAACCTACAATATGTTAGGTTAAAGATTAAGTGAAATCAGTGTTGAGGGTGCCGGCTGACACATCATATATTCCAACGGTATGTACTCTGCCAATTATAAGCTTCATGAATTTACTTATTAGCAATGAAGATTTATGTCGAAAACTTCAATATCACAAAGGTGTTGGACGGCAGCAAGCTTTTGTCCCTGAGGTGAGTGGCAGATGCCATGGAAACTGTGCAGCAGCTTGCTTCCCAGCGTCCCAAATTGCAGATGTACAAAATAAGAACATTTTTCCTGGAGGTTGTTAAGATCAGTGAAGCAGAGAGTTGACAGCTTTTAAAATATTTTAACTGTGTATAATGGCATGTATCAATACTTCAGCGTCAGTGATTTTTCTCATCTTCTTCCTGATAAATGGCTTAATTTCAAGCTGCATTGTTTTGAAATTTATAGTTTATTGAGCAAATTGCTTAAAATGGTGAGATACTAATTTCATAATTGAGCTTAAACTCCTATTAGTCCTATAACAAAGCAAATGATCAGATGATTAAATTAGACTTATATTATAAATTTTCCAGTTATCAGTCTGTCATAATAGTTTTTAATACTTCAATCAGTAAAAGAGTGATGCGGAGATAGTGAGAAAGTTCTGAGGAATTCCTTACTCTGGATATAAGATATGTGATCTTTGGCTCAAACAAAGAATCCACAAATTTTCTAACTAGCGCCATGGCTTGTATCACACACCAGAAAGAATGTAGGCTGTGAAAGATATCTGCTTAGTAATTGAATCTTTTATAGCTTATTTGATATCCCTTTTGTCTTAGGGTTTCTAATGCTGTGAAGAGACACCAGGACCAAGGCAACTCTTATAAAGGACAGCATTTAGTTGGGGCTGACTTACAGTTCATTGTCATCAAGGGAGGGGCATGGCAGCATCCAGGAAGACATAGTGCTCTTTTGACGGAGCTGAGAGTTCTACATCTTCATCTGAAGGCCACTGAGGAAAAATCTGACTTTCTCAGGCAGCTACAAGGAGGGTCTGAAAGCAAACCCCCACAAAGGCACACTTCTCGCATCCAGGCCACGCCTACTATTATTGGTACTCCCTGGGCTGAGTTTTTTCAAACCACCACACCATTCATACTTTCAGAGTTCATTTTACAAAAGCAATGCTGAGCTAAGCACATCATGCCCAACGGGATTCATAACAAAATTTTCTTATCAGAAAATACTTTTGCTTATTTCTAGGAGATTGACCATTAGATATTGTATAAATAAATTAGGTGGACACATTGGTCTTCATGCCTTCCAGGTACACCCTATATTAGAAAATTTAATAGCAACCATATCTACCACACTTTCTCCTCAAGGTAAGAGAAGGATAGTAATAAATTGTTAAGAAATTGTATGATTGGGGTTGGGGATTTAGCTCAGTGGTAGAGCACTTGCATAGCAAGTGCAAGGCCTTGGGTTCGGTCCTCAGCTCTGAAAAAAAAAAGAAATTGTATGATTGTGGAAAAAGGAATGTCTCTTTCTTTGATGGGTGAAGGAATTGTATATATCCAGCAAAGAAAACAAATAAGCATAATCAAATTAAAGTCCTGTTTACTTAAACTTAAAGATAATAAAGAACTTTTAGAAATATGTTTATCACATATAAAATGTAATAAACTATGTGAATTTACATTTTATAAATTATAATGTTAAGAACATGACAAGTGATGTAGGAATTCTGTATTTGAGTCACGTCAATGAGATTATTTCTTCTGTTTTATTACAAAGTAAAGAAATAAAATAAAATTTCAGAAGTACCAGACATGCACTTTATTTGTAGAAGCAAAATTCTTCAGCCATCCCCTCTGTTATATCCCATGGATGTTGAAAATGTGTGTTTTGTATTTGTTTTTAAATATAATGTTTTAAAATTTCATACAATGCATGTTGGTCTTATTCATTCCCTGCCTAAACCCTATTGGATCAACTTCATACTTTCCTATTCTCTCTCTCTCTCTCTCTCTCTCTCTCTCTCTCTCTCTCTCTCTCTCTCTCTCTTTCCTTCTATCCCTCTTTTTTCTAGATAGCAGGAGTGTTCAGTCTCTGCTGCTCACATACCCCCATGTGTGAAGCCATCTACTGGAGCATCTCCAACATGCCAGGGATCACATCCTTAAAGAAAGCTTATTTCCCCTCTGTTCCCCCTCCCTTTCTGCTTTCTGAGCTATGGAGGAGGGAGTGGGATATAGACCCCCCCCTCAATTAAGGCTGAGGAAGTCACTCAATATACTGTGATTTGTTGTGAGTTTCTACACTGGCTGTTGGCCACTGCAGGAAGAAACATGTCTGCTGAGTGTGTGGAGCTGTGGTACTATGTTGACATAGATATATGAACTTAGAGAACGGTTTGATACTATGTTCTTTTATCAAATTAATTGCAATGACTTTACCTCTGTCACCTTTATGCTCCCTAGCTATGGACTCTTGGCCAGATTTACACTTCTTATTGCATTGCACTTTTTATTAGCTATTATCAAATAATTTCTCTTGGTTTGACACTGTATGGAATTGGCAGACAACTATAACCCATGGTCCCATGATCCCACCCCCTGAGGACTTTAAATCTTTCCAGTTGCCATCATCAAGTTCTAGTAACTATGTCATTGAGATTATTCTTCCCATGTTTATTCAGCCTAAATGCAAATGTATCTGGAGATTTCAGCCGTGGGTTACGTTAGCTTATTCCCTTGCTGATGGGTGGTACGCCATAGTAAACTCTCCATCATTTGAACCCTGGTGCTCTTTTTCATTTACCCCTTCAGTTCCTTGTGACTCTGTCCAAGGAAATGTGGGATCAGGAGTGAATCCAGATGAAACTATAGAGTGATGAAACAGCTGGAAACGCCACAATATACCTAGATAGTATTAGGAGTGGCATCTTGCCAAGACCTCATTCAGGTACCAGTTATGTTGCAAGATAGCATAGCAGTTTCAGAAGGCAGTGGGCACTCTGAAGATAACAGAGTAACCAATAAAAATTCTGGGACAAGAGTAAACTAGGATCATGGAAGAGTCAGTCAAAATATTTATGATCTGGGCTTTCAACGTGCCAAGTAATCAGTGATGACTTGGAGGTCCTTGAGGTGATATTCAGAATTTGTGAGGGACCACTGTTTGTGAGAAGCTTCTGGGGATCCTAGATACCTTTGCCACATTTGGCCATTTGCTTTGGCTGGTCTTGTTTGTCAAATTGACTGCATCAGGCATCAATTACATAGTACTGAAGTCATTAGGCAATCTTCTAATAGATGTTGTTTGAACTGGGAAGACACAGCAAGTGAAGGATGTACTTCCTCGTAGTAGCCAAGATAAGAGGTGGTGGTAGGTTGGTTCTTGCTTGCTTGTATACTTTAGCTGACAAATTCATCTACCTCAGTGGAATGGCAGAACACAGCTTCTTCAGGCTTCCAATGTGGAATGAGGACCAGTGGCTCTCCAAGAATATTCCAGGTTATCAGTGACAGATCGGTACTGATGAAACTCACAAGATCATGATTGGGAATATTCAGTGTTTGGTCTCTCTGGAGCAAAACAGTGATTTGTGGAATAGCCTTGTTATATTCTGCAATATATGGTTCCTTTAACAATAATAATAATTATAATAATAATACATTTTATAAGTTCCATTACTCTAGAGAACAATGACTAATAGAGCTTTAAAGAATCCAATAATGGGCTGGGAATTTAGCTCAGCGGTAGAGCGCTGTTTCTAAGCGAGCACAAGGCCCTGGGTTGGTCCCCAGCTCCGGAAAAAAAAAAAAAAAAAAAAAAAAAAGAATCCAATAATCAGAGAGCTCTATCAAAACAGGAAGATTGCTGAGTTCTGAGATGAGACAAATCTCAGGACAATTTGTACCCTTAGTGAGTGTCGTAGGGTTTCCATAGTTATGAAGAGACACTACAACAAAGGCAACATTTAATTGCGGCTGGCTTACATGTTCAAAGGTTCAACCATTGTCATCATGGCAGGAAGCATAACAGCATCCAGGTAGGCACGGCACTGGAGGAGCTGAGAGTTCTACATCTTGTTTCAAAGGTAAGTAGGAGAAGACTGACTCTTCTGCACGAAGGGAGCATGAACCTTAGGAATCCTCAACGACCACCTACACAGTGACTGACTTCTTTCAACAAGGCCATTTCTAGTATTAACTGGACAGATAGGACAAGCATATTCAAAACATCACAGGAGGTATTCTATTCTGTTTTTGTTTGCTGTGGTAAACATAGTTGACCAAAACCAATTGTGGGAAGGAAGTGTTATATATATCCACGGATGGCAGGCTGTTATAAAGGAAAGTCAGAACAGATACCAGGAATCCAGAAAAGGAGCACGAGCCATATAGGAACAATGCTAGTTGCCTTGTTCCCTATGAGTTACTCATCCTGATTTCTTACACAACACAAGCTGGCCTTGTGGCACTGCCCAAAGCAGCCTAATGCCTCCTAAATCAATAAATAATCAAGAAATGGCCCAGTAGATGTATCTGCAGAGCAATAGGATGGGATTGATTCCTTAATTGTTTCTTTGTTCCCATAAATGTCTAAGTTTTTGTCAAATTGTCAGAAAATGTCTAGCACAGTGGTCTTTACTTATGTTAACTACAACTTTCCATATTTTTTCTAATTGACATGATGCTATTATCAGATCTGGATAGACTCTCCCATACCAAATGCTGCCAAGCAAATAAATTCTTCATAATAGTTAGGTTAATCACCACAGTCAGACTATTTAACCTCCTTTTTGACTGATAAAGGAAAACAAAATCAGTGGTGATTCTATTTCTGCCTATCTGTGTCAAGAGAGAAGTGTAGGCATCAATGTATACAGCAGTAAGCAGAGGTAAGTAGGTATCACTGTCTAGATTTGCATATTTATTGAAGTGATAAGAAAAAATATATTTGTTGCTGGAGATTTGATGACAACTGAACAAAGCACTGTATGTGAGTATAGCAGAAAATCACTAGAAATCATTTCATTATTTTTTTCTAGTTATATTTGGTTCTGTACTAGGTCTATGGTCTACCCAGAATCAATGGAAGCCTGTGGTTCTCTGACTTTTTGTCTCTACTTGAGACTCTTCCTAATATTGGGCTGCATTGCTCAGCCTTGATATGAGGATTTTTGCCTTGTTTTACTAAATCGTGTTTTGTCTTATTTGGCTGTCATCTCTTGTAGGCCTGCTGTTTCCTGAGAAGTAAATAGAAAGGGAAGAGAGAGAGAAGGGAGGTGGGGAGCTGAGAAGAGAGAATGCAAAGGAAACTGGTCAGAATCATTTGTATGTAAGAAGCATATTTTCACTTGTAAAAGAATAAAATATGTGCATTAACTTCTGGTGCATTACCCCTCTTACATCACAGGTGTGTGTGTGTCATAGGTCTTCTTTAATTTCTTCTGTGGACATAAATATACAGCAAGCCATTTAGGCATCATCTAGTAAACCCGTGGCTATATACTTTGTCTTTTGGAAGTATACTTGATTCATTGAAGATGATCGTATTTTTTCCTCAAATCATCACTTTTGCAGTGAAATGCCTTACCTTCTGAGCCATCTCACCAAACTCATTATCAATATGCTTATACATACACACACACACATATATATACACATACATATATATACACATATATATATATATATATATATATATATATATATATATATATATATATATATATATATACCCAATTACTTATATCCAAGTTTGGCTTCGTTCTTACCAGTAATACCTAAGATTGATAAGGACTGCTGTTTCCAAGTTCATGAACCACAGACCACACATTTAGATTCAAAATTATTTAAATCCCACATTCCTATACATTCATAACATCCAATAGCATTTGATGAGTTTTGTTAGCTAAGTCCATTGATTAATAAATGTGAGTACTCATTACCAGAATTTTAATGGAGCAAACACATAAATTGTAACAGTAGAGTGCATAAACACACAAACGATCTACCAAATACAAATAGCTTACTGCTCTGCAAATCTCAAAATTCTCACTGGGGATTCTAAAGAAGACGTTATCATTTCATTGGATGAATTTATTGGAAGGCTGTGGTGTTTTTGTTGAGTCTAAGATTGCATTGCTACAATTTTCAGGAGACAAAGAGTTGAAAACACACTCGAGATAAACAAGCATTGAGCCCAGTCAGCATCAGCAGCCCCACCTCTGCTCTCCTCTCACTTTTATAACCAGCAGTATTAGCTACTTTGCTTTGCCACGGTTCAAGTAGAAATAGGGAAAAAACAAAAAACAACAATGACAACAGAAAAATGAACTTGTTTTAATTTGTATTGTAGTAAACCTTATCTTTGTTTTATTAAAAAGAGTTTTGGATTTGCAACCCAAATGAAGAACAACAATATCAACCAACCAGACCCCCCCCAGAACTCACATTGACAAAACCACCATCCAAAGAGTACACATTGAGGGACCCATGGATCCAGCCGGATATGTAGCAGAGGATGGCCTTATTGAGCATCAATAGGAAGAGAGGCCTTTAGTCCTGGGAAGGCTTTTTGCCCCAGTTTTTGGGGAATGCCAGAATGGGGAGTCAGAAGACGGGTGGGTGAGCACCCTCATAGAAGCAGAGGGAGGGGGATGGGTTAGAGAGTTTCCAGAGGGGAAACAGAAAAAGGGATAACAAAGTTTCCCTCCATCTGGTTATCACTCTTCCCTACGTCTATCATTGAGCTGAGGAATTGTTGGTCAATTTCTCTGTTATAAGACCTCCTTTCTTACCCAGTTCCTGGACCAACTCAGTGTGAGCCAAGACATTATGTGTAGCTTTACACTTACTGTAGTGTAGTTAACTTCTACTGACTCCTCTATCCCTTTCTTTTGTTTCCTGTGACAGTCTACTGAACTGTAGCTAATATTTATTATTCCTATTATTGACTCGGATATATTAATGAAATACATTAATATAAAAGCATAGCATAGCATCAGAGAAAGGACTGGAAGAGCTTGAAGGGGCTCGAGACCCAATATGAACAACAATGCCAACCAAACAGACTTCCAGGGACTAAACCACTACCCAAAGACTATACATGGACTGACCCTGGGCTCCAACCTCATAGGTAGCAATGAATATCCTAGTAAGAGCACCAGTGGAAGGGGAAGCCCTTGGTCCTGCTAAGACTGAACCCCCAGTGAATGTGATAGTTGGGGAGGTGGTAATGGGGGAGGATGGGGGAGGGAAGCCCATAGAAGGGGAGGAGGAGGGTTTAGGGTGATGTTGGCCCAGAAACCGGGAAGGGAATACAATCGAAAATGTAAATAAGAAATACTCAAGTTAATAAAAGATTAAAAAAAGAAAAATTTTTCTATTAAAAAAAAAAAAAAATAGGGCTGGAGAGATGGCTCAGTGGTTAAGAGCCCCGACTGCTCTTCCAGAGGTCCTGAGTTCAATTCCCAGCAACCACATGGTGGCTCACGACCATCTGTAAAGAGATCTGATACCCTCTTCTGGTGTATATGAAGACAGCTACAGTGTACTTATATATAATAAATGAATAAATCTAAAAAAATAAATAAATAAAAGCATAGCATCTACAGTATTTACTTTTCTCATTTCTATGACACAATGCCTGATAAAAGTATATTATAGAATAGATTATCAAGACTTTAGTTTGGGCGGTCAAAGTCCATAGAGGGGAAAACTTGGAAGTTTCAGGTAATATGGTTGCAACCGGAATGTCCAAGTGGGACTTCTGAATTCACATCATGGTGTTCCAGCAAGCAGGAGTAGAAGGGAGGTGGGACCAGGTGGTAAAATCTTAGGACTCAGTCCCAGTAACTCTTTCTCTTCCTTCAGGGTGCGTCTAGCTAATTGTCTAGCCCCAAAGTAGTGCCTAAAGGTAAGGACAGGTGTTCTACCTCTCGAGACTAGAGAGAACAGTCCACATTCAAAATACAGCATCATGTTATCCATTTTCAATCATTGTTTATATTGAGACCCAAGTTATATGTCTGTAGTTTTTCTGTCATCCTACCTACTTTAACATTTTTTTTTTTGTGGGACACATACACTCAGAATAAATTACTTCAGCTTTTAGTTTGCCCTGCGCATTTGATGATTTAAAGGATTATTTAGGTGAATATAGAATTCTAGATTGGTGTTTTACAAATGTGTTTTTTGTCTTCAACAATTCTTTACCTGCTTGATGTCTCTCTTCTCTCTTGGTTCATGACCAAAACTCAGCTTGGACATTTAGTTGTATTTCTATGGAATGACACTTCCTTACAACCAAACACAGATGTTTTTTAGCATCTTTCTCTGTCTCTGACTTTCTGAAATTTGAGAAGGACAGTGGATTTCTTTCATGCTTACCGTGTGTGTGTGTGTGTGTGTGTGTGTGTGTCGTTCTATGAACTGCATAGACCTTTGATTTGATGTCTATCATTAATTTTGAAATTTTCTCATTCATTATTACTTCAAATATATTTTAAGTTGGCTCTCTGTTCTTTTCTTACATTCCAATTTATGTATAGTCCTTTTGATATTTGTACCCATACTTCTTTGACATTCTGTTTGTTATTATAATTATTTTCCTTTGCTTCTCAGCTTGCGATGTCTCTATTGAAGTATTTACTGAGCTATTGATGTTTTCTTTGGCCATTCTGTGTTTACTGATAAGCTCATTAACGATAACCTTAATTCAGTTACTGTACCTTTGTTTCCCTCAAGGACTTCATTGTTTGTTTGTTAATTTGCTTAAAATTTTTATCTTTCAGGGCCTGAATTGTATCTCTGTAATAGAGTGCTTGCCTAGCATGTTCAATGTCTTGAGTTTGATGTTCAGAATCTTAAGAAGTTTCCTGTATTCTATCCATGTCACGCTTCTAGTAATTTCTCCATATATTCTTTTAGACTAAAAATTATAGTTAGTCTAAATATTTTTCTGTACTTTCAAGTATTTGTCAGTCTGTACTTGATTTTTCACAGTAAACTTCAATTTGTCTTCTAACGTTCTTTGGATTTCGGCTACTGCTGCTAAACACTGGCATGTATTAGGCAATAAGAGCTGGGCTAAGAGGATATTCTCTGAATGTCTGTTACTTCCGTTAGGATCTAGGTTGTTTTAAAGTCTTGTGCTTTTTTGTTGGTTTTGCTTTTGTTTTGTTTTGTTTTGTTTTTCTGTGATGAGGGTTTTGATTCCTTTGGTTTTTTTTTTTTTTCCCATTGACTTGGCTTTGATGTTAGTTCCTTCTACTGGCATGTGTTTCTGGAAGTTCTTTCAGCTACATTCATTGTTACTGTCCTGGCATCTTCTTACCCTGTTCATATTCTTGGGGGAGGTGGGGTAGTCAGCAATATTTTGACATAATGAATGCATGCAGTTTCCTTTCTAATTCTACAGCAGCCTAGGTTCCCTCCTCTGCCCCAGAGCTCTGCTTCGGAACCACTTGTTAACAGTGTGCCACCTGTTAATTATGCCCTGGTACACACCATCTAGTCACAAATGCATCAACAAAACTGTGAATTATTTAACAGAAAGCAATTCAACGTAACAACCAGTTCTAGGAACACAGCATTAACACTGATGCCTAGTAAGGGATAGCCTACGATTTCCTAGCTCCAAATGAATTCCATGGACTTTAGGAGCTTCAAGTTGTCATAATACAAATGAAATAACATCCTCTAAATTCCCAGCTCTGTTTAACCAATCATCGTATGTATACTTTGATACATCCTATCAGATTATGATGAATGCCTTTCTAAAAATAGCTTATGTTCTATCAAGAACATTACATACTTTAATTATTTTTTCCTATGATTATGTAGATATGAACTTTCAGGCTAGCAGAACTTTTTATGTTAACCATCAGAATAAGTGCAATGCTCATTATTTCTCTTAAAGTACAGGCTTTAAAAATAATTACATGACTATTCAAGCAAAATAGATATCAAATAAAATTCTAACTCATTTCTAAATAATAAATAACCAATTATACTACCTTTGACAGCATTCAAATATAAACTCATCAGTTATATAGCCAAATAAACTTAACGTGAGAAATATCTTAAATCACATTGGCCAAAACATAACACACACATGAATTGGACAAGAGATAATTGGATCCACAAGTTCTATATAGCAGTAATATTCACATTTATCTATTCCTTGTTTTATCTAGGGTGATATTCTGAAAATAGGCAGTCAGTCGGAGCTTAAACTACACTAATATTAACTGTTTCTATTTGAAACAGTGTCTGATTGCACAAAACAAAGTACCACATCCTCATTATAGAACTTAGAAAGTTTTCCCTTTATAAATATTATTAGACTGTTTAGATCTTTACAAAATTTGCTAAGTTTTGCCATAACCTACTCTCAGAAGAACAAGGTCTTATTTCTGTAAAGTTCTAAGTTAAAAAGTCTTTCAGACATTCAAATAGCCTGTCTTTAGTTGCCACTTCTGTGTTTAATTCTCTTTTTTTTCCATTTTTATTAAATTGGCTATTTCTTATTTACATTTCAAATGTTATTCCCTTTCCCAATTTCCTGTCCATCAGCCACTAACCCCTCCCTCTCCTGTTCTATATGGGTGTTCCCCTCCCCATCCTCCCCCCATTACTGCCCCCACCAACAATCCCCTACACTGGGGGTTCAACCTTGACAGGACCAAGGGCTTCCCCTTCCACTGGTGCACCAACAAGGCTATTCACTGCTACCTATGCAGTTGGAGCCCAGGGTCAGTCCATGTATAGTCTTTCAGTAGTGTTTTACTGAAAGCCATGAAAGCTCTGGTTGGTTGGCATTGTTATTCTTATGTTGTCGCAAGACCCTTCAACTCTTTCAGTCCTTTCTCTGATTCCTCCAATGGGGGTCCCATTCTCAGTTCAGTGGTTTGCTGCTGGGATTCACCTTTGTATTTGACATGTTCTGGCTGTGTCTCTTAGGAGAGATCTATATCCGGTCCCTTTCAGCATGCACTTATTAGCTTCATCCATCTTATCTAGTATTGGTGGCTGTATGTATATGGGCCACATGTGGGGCAGGTTCTGAATGGCTGTTCCTTCAGTCTCTGCTCTAAACTTTGCCTCCCTATCTCCTCTTATGGACATTTTTGTTCCCCTTTTAAAGAATTCTTAAGACGATGTTATTCGTTGTCATTAACATTGTTGGAGAAATGGATCAAAGTTGTATGTAGAATTCAGTCAATGATTGAGCCTGAATTAGCCTTCATTCGTGGTCTGTAATTCATTGAAAACTCATGATCTGATAGCTTCGGGATGATGCCTGGTAGCTACCTCGGTGCAAGAATCACAAGCTTTGTTGACCTGCCTAGCAACCAGTCTGGGTTTCAGTCTCATTTCTCTGGAAGGTTAGAGAATAAATGAAAGATAAAGCAGCAGCATTCTCTGTTGTTCCACCTCAAACACAGGGTGCATGGAAAGTGTTGGAAAACATGTGAATCACATCAAGATGATGTAACACAAGCCAGTGCAAACACAGAAGTGGCTCCAGTGCAGGCAAATACAGTGAGGGCTCAAGGACTCTTCTATTGTCAAGACGCTTTTCCTTGCCACCTTTAATTTACTCCAATAAGCTAGAAGAGATTTAACTCATAATTTATTGTCGCAGTGTTTTGCCAAGAGAATGACATCTGCAACCTCTTCACTAAGGCATCAATATATCTTTGCTTTCCAGTCTAGTTAAAATTTATAAATCAAGGGCCAACGTGTAATACAATGACAAATTTGTCCTCACTGAAAAGAAAAGGTGTTACTGAGCTTTATGTTTATAATCCTGCTATGATGATTTAAATGAAAATGGCTCCCCTGGGCTCACAGGGAGTGGGATTATGGCGGGTGTCGCCTTGTTGGAGTAGGTCTGGCCTTGTTGGAGAAAGTGTATCACTGTGAATCAGGATTTAGAAGCTCAAACCACCATACTTTTTCTTCCTGATGCCTGAGGGTCTAGATGTAGAACTCTAACCTACTTTCCTAATATCTTGTCAGCCAGAAAATCCTATTTTCTCTTATGATGATAATGGACTGAACCTTACAACTATAAGCCAGCCCCTATTAACTGCTTTCTTTTAGAAGAATTGTCATGGTTATGGTGTTTGGCAATATAAACCATAACTAAGTCCTTTAAACCTTGACTGATTCACTTAACATAGAATAAGGACAGACAGACACATTTGTGACCAATACTTGAAATACCTACTTAGTATTAGTGCTGTTTCAATTCTCTTAACAATTTCATTTCCATTGGGCTAACTCATTTTTAATGAATTTCAGTAGAATTAGTCAGGACACAAAGTAAAACCAAAGTGTATTGACTTCAACTCAGGCCAATTCCTGTTTTAAAAAAATCAGTAATATAAACTGATAACAGTCATAGTATGCCTGGGGTTTCTCTGAAAGGTGCTTTCACCTGTCACTTTGATACAAATGGCATGACATGGTTGTTTTATGGGGCACCATAGGATCCAACTTTCTATAGAACTTTCATTTCTGGCAAGCCCAAATTCCAGAGAGATTGCAAACAGGATTCAAAGGAATGCAGTATATATGCATAATTTATAAAATTCTGTCAGTCTGCTTGTAAATTCAAGTTGTCCTCCTATTGATACTGTAAATAACAGAATATATGTTTTTAGAGGATATATAGATAACTTTCAAACAAGCTAAGAAGTTACCACCATATTACCTATAGCTACACTTGTGTATTTATATATAAATAATATATATCAAGCTCTCCAGTCCTGTTCCATACTCTCTGTACATTTAGCTTCCATCAGGAAGAAGAACAGAGATTCATTCCTGGTCCACTGGTCTGAAGTCTTTCCAGCACTGTGCGATAAACAAGCATACTTATTTACTTACATATGTGAGATCGTTTTATTAGATGTACATTTCTGAATTTGTTGTATTATTGCCAGACCTTCCAAAATGTTTTCCCAACAACCTCAATCCTGATGGTTAGGAATGGGAAGTCAGCACTGATTCATTCCATTGTGGTCCAATGCAGCACATGGCATTTTTTTCTCTCTTTTCAGGGATTTCAATGATTTGATGTTTTGTAATTTGTTTTACCTTCGACTGAGATCTGAATAGGAATTGACTTCTTTGCATTATAAGTTATCAGTCTTCTTGAACAGATGTCTTGGTACTTTAATTTTAAATTGCTTGGTCTTTGTTTCTTTACATATTCCCTCTCTCTATCTCTCTCTATGTCTTTCTCTTTCACTTTTGAGGATCATTGCCCCCGCGTCATTAGTTTTGTACTTTCCTTGTTTTTATTGGAGAATTCCAATGAATCTCTTGAAATTTGCTTACTGTGATTTTTGTCACCTTCGGTCTTCTACTACATCTCAGAGTATGCTGCATTTGCATGTGCATGCATACCTCTGCATGTGGCTATCCATATATGAGTCTATGTGTTCTTCTATATGTGAGTCTATGTGTGCACATGTAAATGACAGTTTCTTTCTTCAAGAAACATAGGTCCCAATGTTCCTGTGACTCGATGAGGGTACAATAGCTGAAAATGGTTTTTTGTGATATTTTTATTCAGATTTAAAGTTGTTCTAATGAGAAAAACAGTTTTGGTAAATTATAGCAACAATACTCTCTGTTTATATATCTTGACTTGATTTTTGCTTTTTCCTATAGGGTGTATCATACTTTTAATAAAATATTTGTTTTATCATGAAAATTTGTTAGCCATTATCTGTATATATTGTCTAAGTTCCAGTATTTTTGTCTACTTTCTACAAAAAGCTGCATTATAGCTTATAATATTCTACTCTTTGTTCCTTAACTTGTCAATATTGCACTGGTTTGAGTTTGTATACTACGCTGTTTACATGAATTAAGTCCAAAGGCTCAAAATTAAAGGACACTACTTTTTCATGAATATAATTTTATTCTATTTTAAATGTCTTACATATTTTGTCAACTGCCAGTTTGAGATAGGTCTTGTTTTCTGGAATTTAAGCATATTCTTCCATTCAGGATGATATTTTCTCTTAGGATTGTCATTTCAGACAGCAGGATGTGAGCTTGAGGATACAGGGTTGCCACGGACCCTGACTTTCAGTTCTCCTTCACCCAGACCACCTGCTTTCCTCTAACAGTTTTGTAGTTCACGTCTTATATTGACACTTTAAAAATATTTTAAATCAATGCTGAGTTTATGTTTGCATGTGATCTAAGACTAAGATGTATTATATATCTATACATGTATATTAAAGTATACATCTCCAATGTATATTATTGATGTCTTGGTAGTACGTCATTTTAGTCATAAAAATAGTACATATTTAATCATGATCCTAGACATAAAATTAACCTTGTTCTTTCTGACATCTATGACTTTCATTTTCTGTGGGGCAGACCATTCCAGAATAAAGTAAAATGAAATTGAAAGCAAATAGCAAATCAGCTTTGCATTTAATTTTTCTAAAACTTAAATATAAACTTATTAACAAGCACTGAAGCTTTTCATGCCCATTTGTATCTGTGTATTCAGATGAAATGAAGTGTTTGAATATAACACATTAGTTATTAAAAATTCATTGGTATATTTGACACATTAAAATCATTTTAATATATTTGTAATTTTTACCTTAATATATGACAAATGAACAAATGATTCTGATTGAATTTACATTGTTTAAAATAACATTTCATTACTATAATTATCTTCACTGATCACCATGTATTATTTCTTTTACTTGTTCTCTAATACATATGCGACATCTTAGTCTTCAATTGATTGTATCTATGTAAATTATAACCAGTGTTTTTCAAAGTTCCCATACCCATTTACCACCTTATTTCCAACCTAGTTTCCAAATATCCACCAATACAATCAGTGTAAGAACCCATTGGTGAACATACACAATTCCTACCCCATGTTGATTTTTATATTAAATCCTTATCTCACACCCATATGTACAAGCTATCAAAGGTATAATTTCAAAAGGTAGACGCTCTGAAACCTGGATCACGAATTTATATACTTATTTTCATTTGAAGTTGGGCTTGGGCTTGGTTTCGAGATGTGCCATTCTAATACAGGTGCAGATACTTTCTGTCATCGATAGAACTGATGGCCATCCATTAATTCAGAACTCCAGTGCCACTGATGTTTTGTCTCCACAAGACATCATTGCTTCCAAGAGTTATTGGACCTGGGCAAAGAAGTACATGGGTTTGTTATAAGACACCACGTAAAAAATACGTCACTGAGCAAGCCCATCCTCACTGGATGATTTATCTTTGGAACTTCTATGTCATATAGTTCAAACAGCAGGGTATGCATCATAGCACCTCAGAGTGTGACCCCTGTCCCTTAAGCTCTACTGAAGTGGGTCCAAATTGAAGCCAAATTTCTTAATAATTATAAGGAATTCTCTGATCTGTTTTTGTCACTTACAAAGTTGAGGAGGAAAAGTCCTCTGCTTCCTATTTGTAATAAGAGAAAGAATATTTATTCAAAGTGATTTGGCAGTTCAAACCGTTAAAGAAAACGCACTCATTTTAGTATTAAATTCAAATAATACAATTCTGTCTAAATGTGTTTAAGTGTCCATCATTTTTTACTTGCAAGTGTCTTTGTTTTTTGGGTTTAGGATTCGTTTCTGTCATTTTACCCAGCCATCCTTGTTTTCTGATTCCCCTTTCCTTTTAAAGTTTATGTCTGGCATAGCTGGAAGATTTCTATTCTGCTGTCACAATTGTTTGTGTTTATCTCTTCCTTACATACATGAAAAAAATATTCTGATGCTTTGCCCTGAGTCTTCAAATGTCTAAATCTATATTCCTAAGTCCTGAATGATTCATAATCTTCATTTTCCAACGGTATGTTAATAGTCATCAAATTTTATATCTGGTCTAAATGCATTCCTACCAGAAAACCTCATGTCTTCCAGGGCCTTGTTTTCTCACAAATACCTCTCAGATTTACATCAAAATATTATTGAGAAGTACTCATTTCCATAACTTTTCATGCTACACATTATAAAGTCATGCATTTCTATTGTTCTAAATCCTATAGTTACTCATCATATAAACTGTAAAATGTAACCTCCACCGAAAGTCCTTCAATTGCCTCTCCTTCTTGGAAGAGTCCCTGATAATGTTTTGCAGCAGCAGATTTCTCAAAATCGTTATTGTGATACTGAGGTCTCGGCCACATTATCCTCTATGCGGTGTTTTTCGTTGGTTTGTTTGTTTGTTTGTTCCGTTTTTTGGTGTTGTTTTTGTTAATATTGTTGTTAGAGCTCTCAAGGTTTACACAGGTAGCTCTTGGCTCTTCAGGTAATGCCCAGATGAAGGCGCTTCTGGACGTGTGTACATTCCAAGGTCTGAGCAGCTTCATACAGTCATTGCAAAGAAATATTTTTTGAAAGCTTAACCCTTCAATGATGAACTTTAGTTCACTTCTAAGTTAGGTACCAGAGATCACTCCTTCCCTCTTTGACACCAGTCTTTGCTACGCCTGAAAATGATTTGTTTTAGGAATCTGGGAATTATCTCTTCTTCATATCATCATAGGATAAAAATTGTAAAATGGATTACTATAATACTATTTTATTTTCTTTATAACTTACTTTGTTTTTTTCAGTAAAAGTTGATAGAGCAATTTAATTTTTTCTAAATCCTCCCTTTTAAATTGTTATCTTTTGTGACTGTCTCATTACCACTGTTCAAAAAAGCTTGGCTTCAAAGTTACAGAAATGCAGTTGCTAACATGTTCATCTGACTATGGAGTTTCCGTTCTGTCACAGTGCCCAGTGGTAAACGGCCCCTATGGCATCACTGTCACTAATGAACCAGCATTTTAGACTTTATGGACTGCTTGACTTCATAAACAAGCTGGATAACAAGTATTTTTAATATTTCTTAGTAAAAGTAATATTTAGTTGGAAAGACATCATTCACACCTCTGGTATCAGAATTTTAAGCCCTGAGATTCTTGCTATCTGATTTACCCTCTCTGTATACACCGGTCTCTTTGAGTGTGATTAAGTATATCAGATATTATTTTATATTATATTACTCCTTACAACATAACAGACAACCTGGAGAGCTTTCTCCTGGATTTCACAGTTATGATTTCATGCTGTGAGAGAGGAATATGACACAGACAAACGTTAATCAATAGCCAGGAAGAAAACCTTACTTGAATAATCAAAAGAAACTGAGTTTTATTGAAAAGTACATATAAACAAAACTGGACTCTAACCTGTAGGAGACACTGCACTCTCTGCTATTGGATTCAATTTTTAATATCCTAAGTGGATATACATCAGACCTGTATCTGAAACATTGCTGTATAATAAATGTAAGGATTTCTAGACTGCTACCCAGGCAGCAACACTGTTATACCTTGGGAGAAAACCAATATACATATTTACATATGTCAGTAATCCTAGCCACATTACAGGTTTGTTACTATATTTACTAATTACAAGAAAAACAAATCTTGAATGAGTTGTGTTTGTCCTTTTTTTCCCTAATGCACAGTAACTTCAACACTGCCTGCCTATTGTTTTGTTCGAGACGCCATCAGATCAAGAGATTTTTATTTGACAACGCTTTACCTCTGCTCCACTGATTAGATAGAATGCTGTCGGCGTCTTACAAATTACCACTATTTATCAGCAATTAACACCAACCTAAAATAGAAGTGAAGGAAACCTTCAGGGATTAGATGAAAGTATTTTACTTTCTGACCTTCTAAGGTCAAAATTTGATTCACTGTACTCTTGCAATGCTATTAAGAAGAGTTCTTAATTTGGGACATACAGATTTATACCGGCATAGTCACTTAAATATGAATTTTAAGAGTTCACTTGTAAAATGCTTTTGATACATTATTATTCCCACTCATTGCCACTTAATTAATCTCATCAAGGTTATTTAAAGGACACTAGTGAAACCCATTATGGAGCCAATTAGTCTTTTCTTTTCCTCTTTTTGATATGTCATGTCTATTCATTCTGCATATCTGCTTTTCTTCATAAAGGAATTCAGTCATTTGTTTACTTTTATTTCAAACTTTATAATGTTTTAAAATATATTAAGTATATAGATTTCTTTAAAAATGTTTATGGTTATCACAATATTTCACCAACTATTTAGGAGAGAGATAGCATGCTATGTTACAAGTCATAAGTCAGATGTTAGCTCAAGGTTCCATAAATGCTGTGCATGTTTTTGGTAATAGCTACCATTTTCATTTAATTTATTCTTATATAAGGCTGATCATAAAGATGTTAGAGATACACTGTCTCTTTTGTGACAAATTCATATATTTTTAGGTACCCATACCACTCTAATAACTCATTTCAAGTCATAAATATTGTTTCATGTGCTTATTTTAGTATATTTTTCCAATGTGCCACTAGCCTAAAGTATTTGCTGAAGTAACATTTGTTTGACAGGTCAGGTTTCCTTCCTGGCATGGAGTCTGGATTGTCCTTTCTAAACTCTGCTTCTCCTGGGACCATTTACTGTCCCCAACCGCTCTGTCTGGCACAACACAGTCTTCTGTTTTGTTCCTTTTACTCCCGATCAACCTGATTCTTGATATATATATAAAACCTCAGCATATGGCCAGGAGGTGAGAGGGTTAAGTTCACAGTGACCCTCCTCTCTAAAAGGCCACATTTCAGGACATCCAGGCTTTAGGTCACGAAACATCAACACTAATTTTGATTTTTTATAATATATAAATAATATGGAAGATAGATAGATAGATAGGTAGGTAGAAAAACAGGCAAACAGGCATTAGAGTCACTTTAGTACAATTTCTATTTGTTGGTAATACAATTAGACTTTTTCGATCATCAGTCGTTATGTATTCTATTTAATTTTGTTAACACTTCCATACAGAAAAGATCACAAGGAAAAGAACAACACTATTTGAGGCATGGGGCCACCCACACTTCACAAAATTTTAACCCAGAATTGCTCCTGTCTAAAGAAAATACAGGGACAAAGAGTGGAGCAGAGACTGAAGAAAGGTCATCCAGAGACTGCCCTACCTGGGTATCCATCCCATATACAGTCACCAAAACGAGACATTATTGTGGATGCCAACAATTGCTTGCTGACAGGAGCTTGACATGGAAGTCTCCTGAGAACCTCTTTCAGAGCCTTACCAATAACGTTGTGGTTGTTTGCAGCCAACTATCAGATTGAGCACAGGGACCCAAATAGAGAACTTAGGGGAAGGACTGAAGGAGCAGAAGGGGTTTGCAACTCCATAGGAAGAACAACAATAGCAACCAACCAGACACCCCAGACCCAAGACTAAACCACCAATCAAAGAGTACATATGGAGTGACCCATGGTTCCAGCTGCATATGTAGCAAAGGATGGCCTTTTCTGGCATCAATGGAAGTGGAAGCCCTGGGTCTTGTGAAGCTTGATGCTCCAGAGTAGGGAAATGCTAGGGTAATGGGGTGGGAGTAAGTGGGTGTGAGAGCATCCTCATGGAGGCAGGGGAGGAGGTGAAATTGGAGGAGGGGGTTCACAGGGAAAACTGGGAAGTGGGATAATATTTGAAATGTAAATAAGCAAAATAATTTTTTAAAAAGCTACTATTATTAAAAATGCTATGGAAATGCCATAGGCTTATGTTTGAATATTGATCCCTAATTGATGAGATTCTTTATCCAGATCATAGCTCTGTCCTTACCTTAAATTAAGTCATAATGACCCAATGATATTCTGAAAAATATAAGACGATCTGAGTAAATAGGCTTTACAAAAGTATCCTCTTCATTACCAGGAGTTTAAGTTCTCTTTTTGTACAACTTCTAATCAGACTCTCTATCCATCCACGGATTGAGACATCTAAGAAATAGACCATTTTCTTTGTACTCGATTGCCAGAACATGAAGCTAAAGTCCTAATAATGTAGACACCATGTACTTTAGAAACATGACTTGGAGGAATGAAGCTGGCATTGACTTGGAAGGCTTCTCCATGATATCTAGATCCTATTTTATGTGTAGGAGCTATGCCAAAAGAGAAAGATAATTAACCTTCCTAACAGCTATAAGATCTATTATCTACAACAATGACTTAAGGACTTGAAGGAGTCTTTGGAGGAGTTTTCAAGATTCCTCAATCATAAAATAGTTTCAACAATATGTTAACCAACTGCTGTCTAAGTGGACTTAAGGTCCACTAACTATGATGGAATTCACATCTAATATTGCAAATTTAATTACCTGTTGCTAGTAAGGCCATAGACCCTAGAAAACCTACTACTGCCTTTCCCCACACCAATATATTTTCTAAAAATATATTAAATACTCATACCTTCACATAAGTTTAGCTCTTATTTCTTACCAAAAAAGACTATCGTTCCCATTCTGAGCATTTCCTAGTTGCCTGAAAATTTTTTTTGTATATAACTGATTAATGTCTCATGGTCTTTTTCCTTAACCATGGAAATGGTATATCTATTGGCAATGTTCTTATTGACCTCACAGTTAGACAATCAGGTTGTTGACATTTTAAGGGTTTAGTTTCTGACATTACTAGGAGACAGTTTGATAATAAATTCCAGAGTTGTATAGTTCTTACAATCTTTCTGCTCCCTCTTATTTGTAGTAGAGTTTTGTAGAAGTACACATTGGAACTAATCTCCCATTGTGATTGGTTGTGGTTTTCTGTAGTATTCTATGTTGGCATGAGAAGTTAAAAACTGTATATATCTGTGGGTATAAAGAAAAATGTCTATAAAATATTGATTGTAATTATGCTAGTTTAGTAAGCAGTTGTAGGTTCTCCTGCAGAATCATTGACTTCGCTAGCACTGAAGTTAGCTAAATGTCTGTACTAGGAACAGTTTCCTTCATGACAAGCAAATCTTTGTTCAATTAAAACGTTGTTGGTCACTTTGAAGTGATTGATTTCAGCCCTGATTTTTATTATTTTCTGTCTGTTAGGTCCATTTGATTAATAATGTCTGTTAGTTTCAATATTTCTCTGTTTAGATTTTATCTGGCTGACATGCCCTTTGGTGAGAGTCAAGTATGTTGAAATCTCCCACTATTAATGTGTGGAATTCGGTGTGTGATTTAATCTTTAGTATTGTTTCTTAAAGAACTTTAGAGTTCTTGCATTTGTGATGTAGCTATTCAGAACTGATACGTCATCTTGGTTGATTTTTCATTAAAATGAGTATGAAGTATTTCCCATCTCTTTTGACTAATCTTGATCGAAATGTACTTTATTAGATACTGGATTGCCTATTCCAGGTTACTTCTTGGGTCTTTTGCTAGGGAACCCTCCATCCCCCTCACTTTACTCTGAGATAATGTCTATCTTTGATGCTGAGGTGTGTTTCTTGTATCTATCAAAATATCAAAAGGATGGATCCTGTTTCCACATGTACTCTTTTACCCTGTGTCTTTTTATTATGTAATTCAGTTCATTGATGTCGAGAGATATTAACTCCAATGATTATTAGTTTTGTTATCTTGTTATTTTGTTGTTGTTTGTTGTAGTGTGTTTTGTGTATCTGTGAGTCTTTGTGTGTGTGTCTGTGTGTGTGATTGTGTGCAATTCCTTTGTTGTATGTATGGATTTACTTATTTCCTGTGTTTTCTTGGATGTAGATATCCTCCTAGAATCTGAGTTTTCCTTCTAATATATTCTGTAGGGCTGGATTTTAGGTAGATATTATTTAAATTTTTATTTGGCTTAAAATATCTTGTTTTCTCCATTTATGGTGATTGAAAATTTTGCTTGGTATGGTAGTCGAGCATGGCAACTGTGGTTTGTAGAGGTTGCAAGATATCTGTCCAGGCCCTTCTAGCTTTGAGAGTCTCTGCTGAGAACTCAGGTGTGAATCTGATAGGTCTACATTTATTGGTTACCTGGCTTTTTCACTTGCCACTGTTAATATTTTTTTTGTTCTATAGATTTTGTGTTTTGATTATTATGTGGCAGGACATACAAAGAAGCAATGAAACCAATAGCTGGTTCTTGGAGAAGATCAGTATTATAGGTAAATCCTTAACCAAAATAAATAAATGTCAGAGAGAGAGAGAGAGAGAGAGAGAGAGAGAGAGAGAGAGAGAGAGAAAGAGAGAGAGAGAGAGAGAGAGAGAGAGAGAGAGAGAGAAGGAATCCAAATAAAAAACGTAGAAGTGAGAAGGGAGACATAAAAACAGACGGCAAGGAAATTCAAAGAAAAATTAGGTCTAATTTCAAAAAACTGTACTCCACAAAATTGTGAAATCTTAACAAAATGAATGATATTTTAGACATAATATTTGCCAAATTAAACAAAGGTCGGCTAAACTAAACAGCCCTATAACCCCTAAGGAAATAGAAGCAGTCATTAATAGTCTCCAAGCCCCAAATATTCAGGACCTGTTGCAGTAATTATTAGATAGTGGAATCTTTTATCTCATGCTAGTGTCAGCAATACAGGACCACATGGCATCTGTGGGATACTTTTATCTCCGCAGCAGCCAATTCTAATGCGGCACCATGCCACTGTTACCTCTAGCTACCCTTAAGCCTTAGCAGTCTCTTGGCCCCCATTGCTAAACAACCTCTCCTGGTAGACTCTGTGTCAGGTTGGAATTCTCTGGTCCCAGCTACCTGGTAAAATCAGAACATTAGAGATCCAGCAGTGGCTGGCCTATTGCAAGTACCTGTTATGGACTCTGCCCACACACCCAGCAAGTTATAATATAAACTCCCATCAAGTCATTAAAATCAAGACTCAATAAGCTATAATTTAGCAATCAAATTTAGATGTTAAATTCTCAATCCATAATATGTCCACACAATGAACTCAACCAATTGATAAAGATATAAACTGCCCACCTAGATAAGATAAATTGGCCTATAGAAATCCATCCCTTAAGAGATATCCATAACTACCTATGGCCATTTAAGGCCACTTGGATCTGGGTCATCCTTCTGTCTCTCCATCTTCATTTTCTCCTTTTTTATTTTCTTATCTCCCCTGCTTTACAAAAACTCTGTCCCTGCCTTACTTTTTACTGTCCAATCATGGGTCTTGACCCATTCTGTGCCAGCCCTCACTTGCATCAAGCTACACAAAACTCAACAAAGGAAGGGAATGTTAGACAGATTTCTCTCGTGAACATTGATGCAAAAAACTCTCATACTGAATCCAGGATTACATCAAAGACATCATCTGCCACGATGAAGTATCAGTGATGCAGAGATGATCCAATACATAAAAATCCATCAATGTAATCCACTATCTAAACAAACTGAGAAAAAAAAATATCACATGATGGCTGCCACGGAGCACAAGGCTTCCTTGTATAATAATCTACATATTTCACATTCCCAGAGGAACATCTTCCCTGGTAGCATTAATGACTCCATCATAATCACACAGCATGAATATAGGAGGTGAAGTTGCGGCTAAAGTCTTACCAAAATGGTAAACACTGGGACCCTTAGGACAGCTCTTAAGGCTATGGAAAAAAGCTCTAAATACATGAGTTCAAAACTATATATAATTTCTTAACTATGAAAATTATAAGGATGCAATATGAATTATGAGAGGTTTCATGAATCTAAAGGAACAAAGGCAGCTACCCGTTGAGCCAGCATGTCAGAAAGATACAAAGGCAGGCAAATTTCTGAGTTCAAGGTCAAACTAGATTAGAGAGATTAGGCCCAGGTGTGGTAGAAATGGCAATTTCAAGGCAGGGTCCCATTCAACTAGCTTATCATCTTAGCAAAGGCAGACAGATTTCTGAACTCTTTAGGAATGTTAAGGAAAAAAAAAATTTGCTTGCTGTCTCTTAAGACCTCTCCCCATGCAGAGGCTAGTCCTGGGGGAATGGAGGTAGACTTCAGGATCTAGTATTAGGAAAAACATGAGAGATGGCCAGATGACCATGAGAATAAAGGGAAATCTGAAACTGGTCAGAATGGGGAGATGAGGCATCCTGAGGATGTGACAGGGACCTGGGAAAAGGGAGATGCCTAAAAATCATTGAGGATGACCTTAGCTGTGACTCAAGCATTGGGAATATGGAACCTAAAGAGGGGAACTACTGCAGCCCGGCAGGAACCCTAGCACAGTGATATAGACATCAATCTGCCCACAAAACTTTCAATCCCATAATTATCCTGTCTATAGGAAATGCGGGGACAGGGAATGGATCTGAGACAAAAGGAATAACCAAGCAATAACTGGCTCAACATGACACCCAGCCTATGGGCAGCACCAATCCCTAATACTATTAATTATACTCTGTTATTCTTGCACACATGAGTCTGTATGACTGTTCTTTTAGAGGTTCCAACCAGCAGCTGACTCAGACAAATGCAGAAACCCATAGCTGAACAGGGCATGAAGCTTGGGGCCTCTCTTGAAAGAGTTGAAGAAAGGATTGAGGACCCTAAAGGGAACAGGAAACTCTACAGGAAGGCCAACAGAATCAACTAATCTGAACCCTTTGGGATCTCAGAGACGGAGCCACCAACCATATATGAGAATATACAGGCTGGACCTCAGCACATATATACCAAATGTGCAGCTCAGTCTCTATGAGGGTTCCAAACAACTTAAGCAGGGGCTATTAAAAGAGCTATTGCCTGTTAGTAGGATATGTGCTTCTAGCTGAACTATCTTGTCTGGCCTTAGTGGGAAAAGATTCACCTAGCCCTGAAGGGACCTGATGTACCAAGGTGGAGGAATGCCCAAGGGGAGATTGCACCCTCTCAGATGAGAAGGTGAGGGATGATGGAGGGAGAGACTATGGGAAGGAGTGGCTGGGAGGGAGGCAGCAATTGGGAGGTAAAGAGAGTGAATTAGAATAATAGAAGAGGAAAAAGTTGGCTACAACCAAGGTATTCATGCCACGATTGTATTGGGTTTATTGTGCCGTTCTGCTTGTTGTGTCTTTTAGGTATTACAGCTTGTAGGGCTGTTTGATGCTTCCCTCCTCTGGTAGTTTGTGTGCATCATAGCTGCTCGTCATCAAGACAGGAGCATTCCTTTCACTTTTAACTCAGGGCCTCTCAGACCTGTTTCTAAAATGTGTAGTGTCTTTAGCAATTTGGACTAACCTTCAACCTCTGAGGGATAAAAAATTGCAGTAGCAATAAACTACATGTTTTTGAGCCTCAATAACTCAAGGGAAGCTCTGGTATTAGAGTTTTTGTCAGTTGTTTTTTTGCTTTGAGGTGAGTATTGTCAGTTCTTATAAGAAAAGTTCATAGTTCATTGAAATTAAATATGTATATTTAGACAAAATTACATGTAAACGTTTTTATTTTTTTGTATGCATGTAGTATTTTGTACTATGGCTTTTCCAAGTATTCTTGCTTTTACTTTGTTCTCTTCTTTCGTTTTCTGTCTTTACCTTCCTCTCCCCTTCCGAACATTTTCAAATGTATCAACAAAAACAAAAAAATTTCTTCTTTTAAACAAGCGATTTTCATATAATGTGAGATAAACCTGGAATTACATTGAAGAAGCAGACGATAAAGCAAATGAGACCGAATTAAAATGACTGCTTCAATTCACATAACGCATAACGCAAATTAAAATATGATTCCAGAGAATTGCTGTGACAAGAGTTTAACCAGTGCATAGCAGCAGAGTCATTCTCACTAATTAATTAGAGAAAAAAAATGAAATTGAATGAAATGATGGAAGGAAAGTGGCCATTCATTCCCCAAGAGTTCCAGCTACATTCTTTGAAATCAGGTCATACATTGCACTCTACACTTGTCCTTTCTTTATGGAATCACTTGCTGCCATGTGGCAGACACTGAGAACAGAGGGGATAACCCAATTTCAAGTTTGTCTTTGATGCACTTCCAAACCTCCTCTTGTGGGAAATGAAAGCGAATTGCTCTAAGTGGGTAAAGAGTGGAAATAGATCAGAACAGCCAATCTGTGTGGCCTTGGTTAAGAGGATGGCTAAGCTTACTTCTTCTTGGAACAATGGGTCTTGATTGATTGTCTGTATCTGGTGAAATGAAAAGGCCTAAAAATATCTGAACCAAATGCATCATTCAATCAGTATAATTACCTCGAAGGAAAACTACTGATGTTTCTTATATTAGTCACAATGCCAAATATTTCAGGTTTGCTGGTTCCTGCAAATAGGTGCTTCCTCTTGCAATTGCTCCACTGTTAAATGCTAACAAAAAAATTTTAAATACAAATAAATCACTATGTTATGCTGATCTGTAACTGGGAAACACCAAAGAATATTTCACTGTAGGAAATTAATTTACTTTCAGTGTTGAGACATTGCCAGCCTTTCTTATAGATTTCTCCATATTATGCAACCTTGAATAGATATATAACACCCAGATAGTCCCCTAAGTATCTTTTTACTATACCTCTTTTCTAATAGGTCATTTATCTAAAACAGGATGGACAAATGGGTTTGGTGTTTACTTGTTGCCCAGCATGCTGTAATTCACCCTAACACTGATGGGAGCCTGGTATCCTGCTAAGGTGTGGCTCACTGGCATGGTGTCTCATTTTCACATTTACCCACATACCAAATAATCTGAGAGGCATTTACTGATTAGGACATACACAACTGAGTTTACTTATTTTAAATCGCCTATGACTTTTAAATACCAAAATTACTATTCTGGCAACTGTGTGACCTCTAAAAAGTTATAGTTGAACTAAAAAAAATGTGTGTTGAAAAATATTTGATTTTAAGCTAGAGGATATAAATGTTCCTGAATCTCAAACCTGAGAATATGGTGGACATTAAAATTGAGCTACACTTCCCACATGGCCATCACATCTGTCTGGTAAGAGACAGGCAAAGGCAATTGGTCTTATGTTGGCCTTAAAATGAGATATAAAATTTTATACTTTAACATACAAAAGCATCTTTAAACCTCAGAGTCTTTTATAATAATTACAAACCTAGGACAGTGTTAAGGAATCACATTGTTATTTTGAAATATAAGAAATGTCAAATATGTGCATCTATATTCCCTTCTCCACATGCATTATGCTTCATCGAACCACAGTGGGTGTGATGTATTCAAATTACACTTTCTCTAGCTAGCGAAAGAATAATGTATGGCTGAATTGTCACCATCCCAAGTTTTTCAAACCACAGAGAAGCAATGTGAGTATACAATAACTATTATTTGAAAACATTAACGGAAAGAAAATAATAGAAATGCATATCCTCACGTAAAGAAGTATAAATACTTTATGATAATTTGACCTATACCCCAGTAAATTATGCTTTATATTAATATAGGGTTTAACTGATTATATAGCCTGTGAGCATGAGAAATAGTTATCATGATGCTTTAAAGATACTATCAGAAACATCAGTTGACATCAAGATCTATAGACGGAATCCGTAGCTATAAATAAGCCCTTGAATTTCAAAACAAAAAGCGCCTTAGTCTACAGACTGATAAAGCTAAATATAGTCTTTTAGAAGAAGAACAAAGAAAATCTGAACTTTCCATACTATAATCAGGCAAGTAAACTGAGCAGTTGCACTTCAAAAGCCACCACGGAGGTTTAAAGCATTTTATAGACAGGAAAAGCAATGATGGAAAGATGGCTGACTTCTGGTAACCTTGGGTACCAGAAGGCAAGGTGCCCAATGGCTTTAAAGTTCAGGAGAGGTTTAAAGTTAACTTAGAAGGTTAAATGCAGTGAAACAACCTTCCCAAAGAAATGCAACTTTGAAGATAGCTTCAGATAAGAAAAACTTCTCGGTACATTCTTCACCATAGTCTCATGGTACTTGGTATGCAAGGGAGGGTTTTGTTTTTCAAGCCTAAGGGAGAAACATACTAAGAGGTAGCTATCTGTAAAAGAAAATTGAAAAAAATGGATCATCACAAAAACATAATAAATATATTTTTATATTATTTCTTAAACTCACTGAAATCAACGAAAATAAAAGAAATAGGCATCTTTTATTTAGATATAAAATATCTATAGTGGTCATATAATATTGGTTAGAGCAGCAGTGAAATTGTCTTAAAATAAGAGTATTGCACTTCATCAGAAATGTGTTAGTGCAAGAATATTTAAAAGATATTGTTAAAATAGTTAAATATATTGTTATTTTTAGCAACCAGTAGAAAAATATACAAAGATTCTTCATAAAATTATATACCCCACAAGAGATACACACCTTTGTGTGTGTGTGTGTGTGTGTGTGTGTGTGTGTGTGTGTGTGTGTACTGTAGAGGAATTTTAATCCAGCAGCGTTGTTCCTCTGGCAAGGGAACACATTCAAAGACCTCTAGGTATGTGTGATCAGGCTGGATGACACACCTCTAATCCCTCTGACTGGAATGCAGACACAATGTTAGTAAACACTTTTAATCCCAAACAATGAAGGCAAAGTTAGTTTGTAGAAGAAAGCAGCCATATTTGAAAATGACATTTAATTGAGGACAGACAAAGTGATGAACCACAGAAAGATTTCACAAAATCAGAGACAGGATACACTGAACTCTCAAGAAAACAGACAGGTCAGAGAGGTGACTTAAGAGAACAATGCAGAGGAGGTGGGGACAAGAGAGAGCAGGCAGTTTTGCAGGGCTGAATTTACAAAGATACATTGCAGGCAATGACAGAAGGAGACAGAGAATGAGAAGGTACCAGAAAAGTAAACAGATTGCTGGAATTAGTTTGAGGCCAATTCTCACAATTCAGTTAGAATCTGAGAGAAACCAGTTACAATCAGTCAGCTCGGAGAGGAGTTTGGACCACAAAAGCTGAGTTGAGCCAACCAGGCAGAGTTCTGAAAGAGCTGGAAACTGTAAGTTTATTTAGCAGTCAGACTCTGAGACAACAGTTACCTCTGTTGAATAAAAGTTACTTTTACAGTGTGTCCTCATTCAAGATTGTACCATTGGCCAAATAGGCGCATAAATAAAGGAAAGTCCACAAACTATGTAATGTCAAGGATGTGAAAAACACAGGTGCTTTTCTGCAGAAGATATGTGAAATTTTAATAAATGTTCAAAACTGCATTAAAAATAATTTAAATTTAAACAGGACACTGTGCATCAGGAAAATGACTGGATGCATTCCTATGTGTTTGTGACAAATAGAAAATTGCTTTAAATACAAGACTTAAAATTTAATAAATAGGAAAAGTGAATGGAATCATTTTATTGGAAACTTCAAAGCATTCCTGGCTGAAAGTGAGGCATACCATTGAGGGACAGTAGTACATGCTTTTACAACTGAGGAGTGACATTAAGGAAGCATCGACTCCATAAAAATCAATTAATTCTACATAACCGTAGCTAAAATAATAGCTTCCCTTGGCAAACCTTGACAAACTATTTCTTCTGTCTCAAACACTTCAAGAGTTCAAAACAGCAGGTCACCCTGTCTTGAAAAGGTAGCAGTGTAGATGTCACTGGGATTTACTGGGGAAGTAGAAAAGATTTTGTTTGGGAGAAAAGTTCAGGGAAGTCATAAGATTAAGGAAACTGAAGTAAATATTATTAAAATTAACAACATTTTGTATATATGAATCTACTAAAATCATTTAAAAGAGATAAATGTACTATGCAACAGAGAGAAGAGTTCAGAAATTAGTTTTAATTATAATTTCAAAGCAGTTCAGTTGAGATCGTGAACTCTGAATCCCAGGGCTAGAGGAAAGAGATGGATACTCAAGGAAAGCAACATCTTCAACAGTACCCTTGACCACTGCTCACATCAAATGCAGATCTTAACCCAGAATTGCTTCCACTTTTCCTTTTTTCTTTCAATTGGCCAAAACTTTTGCTGATATGTAGGAGCAGCCTGAAGTTTTCCTATATGAAACTTTACATATGTAACAATATAATTTTAAATTCCATGTCTTCTAACAAAACAAAAAAGTGGGTCTTTTAGTCTCTAATACTGGTAAGGAATTATGTTGAGCACATATTATGCAATGGTAAAGTTAACATAACCATTGCAACAGAGAAGTTGTTTCAGGAGTGTGTAGTTCTTTCCAAGGCTCATCGTACCTGACAGCACCATGCAGAAAGTGTTAGAAGTGTGCATTTGGTGTGACGAGAGTACTGCAGACAGATTAAATGTGTCAAAGCCTGAAAACAGAGGCAAGCACGGTGAGGGTATAATACAGAGTTTGCAGTGGACGTAGCAAAAGTGACTTCAGCCTTTACTGGACTAACTCTGCCTTGAAGTATTGCCCTGAGCATTTTGTGTTCTCACCATAGATGAAGCAATCACGTTGTCTTCATTTGTATGAACAAAAGTTGAGAATACAATTTTAAACATATGAATAAGATAATACTGAAAGTAATTTAAATCAGTAGCTACCTTAATTTTAGTAGAAATTCTGAGTGTTTCCAAAATACTGAAATTATATCGATTGTACTTACCAGTGTTTATGCCTTTTTTCAAATGACCTTGATTCTTTGCTGTCAATGATGCTATAAAATCGTCTGAAATTAGGTGAGTATCATCAATACCACTTTAAGACACTCTCAGGCGTTATTGACACTGTTTCCTTCCTATTCTTACTGATTCCTAAGTCTGAACTAGACAACTGTATTGCTGCCTTCATGTTTAGAGGAACACTCCCCTAAGACAAATAAGAAAAAAATCACTAGTTTTCCTGTTTGGCTTATACATTTTATTTACTGAATACTTTCATAGACAATATGATGTTCCAACTATTCCCTTTCTGTGGAAAGATACTTACTATAGGATTATGGTGCATTGTACTTTTGTGGTGATGGTAGCGATAACACCTTACAATTGTACGTTGTTTTAAATTATAAGTTTAGAAATTGCTGTACAAATTTGAAGCTGATAATACATGGCTAAGCTTATGATTAATAATTGTTAAAAACAGTAATTAAAGGAAACGAAATTTCAGATCATAGCTGTTTGTCGAGCCTCGCGTGAGCATTCTTTGCTCTCACAGTGTAAACAGGTTTTTGCAGGTAGTGATTTTGGTACAGAAAGTGCTTACTTAAGTGTTTTCTTCTTACGAAGAGAGAAAATAATGGAAATTTGCTTAAAGTGTTGATAAGCATTCATAATGTTGGCTAGGAAAATTTCGTTCTGAAGAATTTTATGAATGGTTAACCCACAAATATAATGAAAACCCCTCACACTTGTTCACCCCAGACCCTTGAGTTGCCAGTCAGAATGCCCAGCTCTGACCTCTCAAGAAGTTGCACATCAATGCCAAGGTGACGGAGTGTTCATCAAAATATTAAAAACCCTGCAATTCTCTCTGACTTTCTTTCCTTGGGATGGTTAAGAAGTGAACGAAAAAGGTAACAGCTTGTCACATGGTGAAAGGAATTTTTAAGGTGCTGTGCTCGCTTTTCCAGTTCAGCTTCTGTTAAAACTTTTTGTGGAACATTATTTACTAAAGTAGTAATTATTAAATTAAGAATATGATTATTGGCAAGATTATTTTTTAAAGATCTATTTATTTACTTATTTATTTATTTTATATTATCGCTGTCTTCAGACACACCAGAAGAGGGCATCAGATCCCATTATTGATAGCTGTGAGTCAACATGTGGTTGCTGGGAATTGAACTCAGGACCTCTGGAAGAGCAGTCAGTGCTTTTCACGACTGAGCCATCTTTCCAGCCCTATATGCAAAATTCTTATCAAAGATAAATAGGAAATTAAGGATATAAAGACTGTTAAATTATAAATAAAAGCTTTGTGAAATTCAGTAAGTCCCATATCTGCTAATTCTTAGATTCTTTAAAGTATGTCATTTTCACATTTTCAAGAATTGGGAGTGTACTATTAGCCTTCAGATTTTGAGGAGCATAAGCTTGTCACTTTAACTTTATAGTTTCATATATATATATATGTATATATATATATATATATATATATATATGTGTGTGTGTGTGTGTGTGTGTGTATTTGGTATTTACAGTGATATATATTATATGGTATTTACAGTGTTAGATATTTTCAGTAAATATCCAAGAAAAATATATATGTTTATTTATCACACGACATTATCTCAGGTAATGTTTAAAACGTTTAATCTTATGTGGTAAATTATGTGGATAGGTCCTCATCTTGACAGGAATATCCATATGTGGGAAGTAACCATTTTATTGAAAAGTGCTTTCCTTTGTCCTCTCAAATTAGGTTGAAAAATGATTATTTCTGAATTTGGAATAGAGTTGCTCCAGAGTTAGGAGTGAAAAACGTGTAATATTAGGTGTAAATAGCTCTCAGTACTAGGAGATACAGAGGACACACAGTAATTTATTAAAGCTTTCAACTTTTAAACTTTGTGAATCTAATTATGATACTCTCTGTATGGAATGAGGAAACGAGCCAAGGGACACGTTCAGCAGCACAATGTGTGCTTGACATGGACGTCCCCCGGAGGGCAACACCTAGAGCAAAACATTAAAACCTCACATTTAAAATGTGAACAAAGCCAGACACTTTTGCTGATGTCAAGAGGTGCTTACTATCAGGAGCCCAGTATTGCTGTCTCCTGAGAGGCTCTGCCAGAGCCAGACCATTACAGATGGAGATGTACATCAAGCGCGGGGACCCCAATGGGGAAGTTAAGGCAAGAACTGTAGGACCTGAAAGGGTTTGCAACCCCATAGGAAGAACAACAATATCAACCAACCAGATTCCACAAAGCTCCCAGAGACTAAACCACCAACCAAAGAATACACAGGGTTACCCATGCCTCCAACTGGATATGTGGCAGAGGATAGCCTTATCTGGCATCACTGGAAAGGGAGGCCGTTGATCCTGTGGAGGTTTGATGACCGAGATAGGGAACACTAGACTGCTGAGGCAGGAATGAGGGGGGAAGTAGGGGAACACCCTCATAAAGGCAGCGGGGAGTAGATATGAGGATAGGGGGAAGGGGGATGACATTTGAAATGTAAATAAATAAAATAACCAATACTAATAAATAAAATGTGAACATAAAAGAAAAAAACAATGTTCTTTAATTGGGCCCCTTTTTACACTCACTTGCCTTGGCACATGAGAAACTCGACCTGGACTCCTTTTGGCTTCTCAGTCTGCCCTGTCTTCATGGATCCCATGAAACAACCATCATGCAATGTGGGTGACAGAGTCTGAGCTCACTGCAGAGGAGAGAAGAGCACAGTCCCAAGGGATGAAAACGCACAGGACCTAAGGAGACTTGTTTTCTGATCTACATTCTAGTGTAGACTTTGCATCAGTTTTAAATCTCTGAGAAATACTTATTTTGCTGAGGCCCTATATCCTCTGAGGTGACTGACAGATCCACGTGGATTGACGGTTGTATAAGAAAGCGAAGATGTATCTTTGCACTTTTCCAAAAATTGCCTTTATTCAATAATCTCACAAGGGTTTGAAACCAGGCATAGGTAATTATCAATAGTGAATTTCCAGGAGGAGAAGAGAACCATGTTTCCTCCCAAGAAACAGGATTTGGGTCTTACTCCTCTGACCATTAATCAGAGTTCCAGAGTTCCAGTTTGTCATTATGACACCTATTGTTTGTGAGGAAGGGGTACAACTCTAATGGTTCCTCATCTGCTTATATCCAGATAACCACCAAATATCCTTTACCCATTCTTACTATCTTTTCAAAAATGTTACTTCATTATTGATGATATACACAGTCCCATAGCATTTTCTTTTCAAAGAAAACCTCCATTAATACAACTGCTCAAGAAAAGAAGATCCATTGGAGTTTAGAGTTGAACTGAAAACTATATTCAGAATTTTCTGTCAATGATTAACATGTCCTAGTATAATCATTACTGGTGAGAATATGCTCTCAGTGAGAAATGATTTTCAAAAGATGTGGGGTTTTTTTTGTGTGATATTTGTTGGGTTTTTTTTCATTAGAGATTTATGACTTATGAAAATACTAATTTTACTTATATTGAATTCCAGCAACATATAAACAAATCATAATCTAACTTTCTGGGCTAGTGAAATGGCTCATTTGGTAAAGATGGATGACCTAAGTCAGATGATTGGACTACGATTTCTGAGACCCCCATGGCTAAAGATGTAAATGGATTCCCCGTCACTCCTGTTATTTGATTTTTGACATCTATATCATGTCATGGCATATGTCCTTCCTCTATTCACAGAAGTAATGTGGTTTTCTTTAACAGCACTAACCTGTGATATCATTAAGGTCTCATAAACTAAGAGTAATTGATTGCAAAACCTTTTGTAAAAAACAATTTTAGATTACCAATCAATAAGTAATTGGTTCCCCTCCGTCCAGCAGACTACAGAAGCTTCAACAGGATTCATATCAGCAAGGGCAAAGAAAGGAAACTATGCTTCCAGACACTTAAGGTATTTACTTTGCTATAACCAAAACTTTCCTCTGGGCATTTCCCGTAGCTTTTAAAAGCAATTCTTTCTGTGCACTGAAATACAATGTGTGGCTTGAGCTTCCGTTAGTCAATGATTATTAATGTATCTCATGTGTTAGATGCAAAGTAAGCTGGTCATGGGGTAACTACAAAAATGGACTTCAAAGGAAGCCAGGCAGACTTTTGTATGAACCTCTGACAACTCTGATCTTTGCACTTCTACTTATACTTACCCTGTTTTTCTGGTTTCTCTTAACTGGCTGGAAAGAACTCAGATGAGTTTTCAGACAGAACAGCAAGCACAGTGTTTTGCAAAATGGGCATTTCTTGTTCTTAGGGACTTGCTCTCTAATTGTTTTTCTTTTCATTGTTTCATTGTTTGTTTATTTTTGAGACAGAATTTCACTATGCAGGGAAGCTATCCTTGAATTATATATACAACTCCGGATAGCCTCCAATTCCACAATTTGCCTGCCTCCATTTTCAAATACAAGGGTTACAGGACATCTTTTATCCAGTAATGAGTGAGTGTGCATGTATGTGTGTTCAATTGTGTGTGTGTGTGTGTGTGTGTGTGTGTGTGTGTGTGTGTGTGTATGGGGGAGTGTATGTGCTACTGTGATTTATGCCATTTTGCTTTAATGCCTATTTTTCCATACCAAGTTCTGCATAATAATTTCAGTTCCCTTGCCGACTGGTCACCATTTCAGACAATGTTGAATTTTTATTCTCCCAATGTGGCATTGTTTGTAACTCACCTATAAATTTATTGCCCAGTGCTGCAAACCTAAATCCTTTACGAAACCATGAAATATATTTCATATAATCACTGTGATCTTTTCATTGAGAAAAAAGGTGGTGGTGCCTCATTGCCTGACCTCAAAACATCAACAGAGTTCTAGAAAAGAAAAGTCATGGCAGCAGCATGAAAAAAAAACAAAACAAAACAATATACACAGTAATGTAATGCTGCATAATAGAAGTCCTGGAAGCCAATGAAGATGTCCACAGTCAGATTGTTTCTTCACAGATCTAAGAAGACCCATTGAGACAAGCGTGCTGGAAAGGTCAGATGTCCACTCTCAGAAGGAGGCTATTATCAGTTATAAAATAATCACTGTAAGTAGATTAAAGAGTTAAAGATGATTCAGAAGAGATCAGCCTTCCCCGATATGAACATTAAACAATATATATGTACTAAAATAATATTTTGTCAGAGAAATGTATATAATATTGAGACGAAAAAGTAAAATGAAATTATTTACTTGAAAAGTGTCCTCGTTGAGAGTCATTGACTGACTTTCGTGTATCCTGATATACTACATATTAGTGCTTCATCAAGCATGAAGAATCAACGGAATGTTCTGTTGTTGCCGTTATTGTTGTTGCTGTTGGTTTTTTTTCTGCTGATATGTTTTTGGTCCTATTCTGATTTGTTTATATTTGATATTTGATATTATCATTATTAATTTTATCTTTGTTTATATTCAGAGAGAGAGAGAGACAGAGAGAGAGAGAGAGAGAGAGAGACAGAGAGACAGAGAGACAGAGAGAGAGACAGAGAGAGACAGAGAGACAGAGAGAGAGAGAGAGAGAGAGAGAGAGAGAGAGAGAGAGAGAGAGAGAGAGAGTATTGGGTGGGAAAGAAAGTGTGAGGACCTGGGAAGAGTTGAGGGGTGTGAAAAATTGTAATCAGTATATAGCATATGACATAAAAACCTCTTTTAATATAAAAAGACTGAACAATGTACCCTGATGTGTTCCCCTTGCTCGCAAGATGTTTGGGATACTCTGAATACCACATCAGCAGCTTCCTGATTTATCTCTTCTCTTTCTGTTGACTTCTTCAACAGATCCATTTCTCTAGTTGTTTTAAGTACTGTTTCTAATATCATCATTGGTAAGATACAGACTCTTTAACAATATACAGACCATTACAGGTAACGGCATACAGGCTTCAGTCAGTTTCTGAATCCTTCCACATCTCCCTAGATACAGGAAGTTCTGATGAAGGATTTGCATTGGAAAGTCTCCCGACTGCTTTTAGACATTTCTACCTCACTGAGCTGGATTTGCAGTGGGAGTTATATTGTTCTCACTAATCTTCATACTGATTCTAAATTCTTTCTGGTATTCTCACATATCATTCAACACAGAAGACAAATGATCATACATTGTGATATTTCCTCACTTCATTGTTTGTGCTTATATTGTGGTGCAGCATTGTAGAATTTATTATGGTATTTTTATAATTTATACCATGTGCTTTGACCTTATTCACTACTTAAAATATTCTGTCCCTTCTATTTTATGCTCTTTTAATTAATTTTGATAATTATATCACTAATAACACAAAATTAATGTAAACTGTTCTTTTCTCTTAAGTATCAATGGCATGTCTCCATCTTACCTGAAGCATTAACTCCAATAATCACCTCTAATGTCAGTAGTAATTATATCCAAACCTTTTATCAATATCATATATTCTGACTGCAGTGCTACAGCTCTAGAAATAATAGAACAACCAACAAATAAAGTCTACCCCATAAGATAATTAACATTTTATATTTTTTTATAATTACATTTTTGGAAAACATGACTGTTCAGTGTTATGGCTCTACAAGTGCATTGGTATTGTTCACGGGCCTGAAACAGCAAATAAAATGTCCTTAATAAAGCAGCCACATTCTTATCTCCTATATCACGCACATTCCTTAGAACTGCGTGTTCTTAAATTTAACAATAGTCACTCGTGCAACTTTGTTTACCTATGTCTGTATCTCTTTCTAGTGAACTCCATTACAAGATCAGGAGTGGATCTATAGAAAGACAGTTTAGAAAGAAAAGGAAGGTATGGCTTAATGTAATAGTTCTGATACATGTCCTTTAGCAGAACCTAAAAATGCCCTTGGTTCTGTTCTGACCGAAGGCCATAAATTCTGGAAAGGAGCTTTGGATCCCAATCTTACTATTGTTCTTTATTATTTATAACATATAACTGAGAATTGTTGCCAAGAAACTACATAAAGTCATGAGCAAAACTGAGAGACACCTAGACACCTGATGGCCTGAGATACTCACCTCAGACATTTCTAAAATGACACCAAGCCAGAAACTCCATGGCAACTTGTGTCCCAAGTCTACTTTTGGTATCCAGGTGCCCTGATGTCTTGCTTGTTGTACAATGTCTAAGCACAATCCTAGAACAAAACTCTTTCTAAAACCATCCTTCTGTGAGTTGCATGGTATGACCAGATTGTAGGGTCCCCAGAGACCACCAGAGACCTCCACAGACCACCAGGAGTTCAACTTGCATGCAAAAACAAACAGTTGTTCTACAAGTTAAATCTCTGACTCTCCAATGCAGTAGATGGTAGTGAAAGGTCCTGAGCTAGTAAAGCTTATGCCTATTTATCAGAGTTTCAGTAGGGTGACAGGCTTTCAAACTTGGCAATTATAATTTTGGCTAACATTTGAGAAATTACAGGTTGGCCCATTCCCTTTGACTAGCAATGATTTCAGTTTGTTGTGTACAATTTTGGCTAACTTGAGCTATCTATTTTAAGACATCTGGAGCATTAAGACTGTGTTTCCTAAGAGCCAGTTGGCTATCACTAAGGATGGAGTGAGTAGCTGTTGTTAGGAAAGTTGTGGCTGTTGCCAGGGGATGTCTTGTTTCCTGGAACAAGTCATGGTATTTCCAGTTCCTGCATTTAGCCTTAGGACAAACTCAACATATGATGGAGTGTGGATAAAAAATGGAGTTTGCAATGATAGTTATGGTGCTTCAGTATAAAAGCCATAGTTTTTATTAATATGACATTTATATTAACTTAAAATTATATGAACAAGTGATATATTCTCCTCTTCTTGGGTGGATCAAAATGGTATTTATCTTTTGTAAGCAGACTAATAATTTTAATGAGGCATGATGGTTCGTGCCTATAAGTCCAGAATTTGGACATTTAAAGTAAGAGAATCACATTGCGATAGAAGCCAGTGTGGGCTATACATAGTTCCTAATCAATGGTTTAAGGCCCCATCTCAGAAAAACAAAGGACAAAAGCAAAATAAAAATTCAACTACGGATTCAGTTTATTATTTTCATGAACACACAATGAGCAGCTACTGAATTTTAAAGAGTGTGCACAAAAAATAACATTTCATTTTTTCCCATCAGATTTTTTGAAATAAGAGTGAAAACCTTTATTTCAGATTATAAAGAAATTAACATGTATGATGCCATGACAGAAAGATATATTGCAAATTTTCTAATTTTCTAAGCAACGAAGTAAAGAATCTCATAGCAAAGGTAACATCCACAGAGCTAAGTGCTGAGTAATTTTTCTAATCTGGGCTCTGTGTGGGACAACTGGATTCCTGTGGCGTGAGGCGAGGCTGCAGATGTCACCTTACAGCCCACTTCTCTCTACTTCTGTCACTGAGCCCCCGCTCCACCCCCTTAGAACTTTCTCTTTGTGCTTGCCCAGCTAAGAACATTCTTCCCAATATTTCCTTGTGTGACCTGTAAACTCTCCAAACTCTAGTGTAAGAAAATGATGAAGAGTTTACGATCTACTTTGGTTAACCGTGTTTTCAGATTTGATGCTTATTGCCTTAAAAGGAAATCTATAATTTTACGTAGTCTTTGAGTATTAGTTGGATTGCAAAGTAGTAAAGCTTTATTTTAATTATTCCATCTTTGCTTTCCTGCACACTTAAAATTTTGCTTTTCTCTATCAAAGAGCGTTTCAAGAGATCTTCAATTAAAGGTGCAAAATAGAGAAAGAACCCTAATTAATATTATTGTGCTTATTCTCTCATAGGTTTTTGACTTTTGTCATGGAATAACTTTGGAGAGAGCTGATATTTATTGCATTTTAATTTTTATTTTAAAGTTTGGATTTCTTAGAATTTCATACAATGTGATATATATATATCCATCATCCCCTTTGTATTCTAACACTGTGTGTAGCTGCATTTGGGATGTTATGAACATTGAACTCTTATTTAATTGCCCAAATCAATTGTGTCAGAAAGATGACTATGAGTACAGGTTGATGGACAAATGAAACAAAGATACTTGAGAATCAAGACAATCAGAGAGATGATAAATTGACTCTATCAAAATATTGGTATGATGCATCTGAGTAGTACTCAGTAAAGATGGATGGCTAGATACATGCATGGTATTAGCTGAGTGTGGAGAATTAGTTCTACTGCTCTGTCTTGGTTTGGCTCCCAAAACTGAACTTCCAGACTTGATGGTCCCTGCCCACAGCTTGCTTTGATTGGTAATAAAGAATTGCTGTACAGCCAATGGCTGGACTGGGAGAGGTGGTCCTTTTAGATTGCTGGGTAAGAGACCAAGTGAGAAGGGAAGAAGAGGAGAATCATCATAGCTCAGAGGCAGAGGGATCAGATATAAGAGCTGCAGGAGAGAAAGCATCCAACAAGGTAGGTGGAAAGGGAATGGAGCCCTACGAGGAGTGGAGGGTGCCCAGAAGGTAACAGGGCAGCAAAGAGAAAATATAAACGTTAGACAGTGTAAGCCAGCAATACCAGAAGGAACTGTGGGCCAGCTACAGGGATGTTTAGAAGTACTGACCTTAGTCTCCAACTGCATAGGTAGCAATGAATAGCCTAGTAAGGACACCAGTGGAAGGGGAAGCCCTTGGTCCTGCCAAGACTGAATGAACCCCCAGTGAACCGAATTGTTGGGGGGAGGGCGGTATGGGGGAAGGATGGGGAGGGAAACACCCATATCGAAGGGGAGGGGGAGGGGCTGGGGGGATGTTGGCCTGGAAACTGGGAAAGGTAATAACAATTGAAATGTACATAAGAGGGCTGGAGAGATGGCTCAGCGGTTAAGAGCACCCGACTACTCTTCCAGAGGTCCTGAGTTCAATTCCCAGCAACCACATGGTGGCTCACAACCACCTGTAAAGAGATCCGATGCTCTCTTCTGGTGTATCTGAAGATAGCTACAGTGTACTTATATATAACAAATGAATAAATCTTTTAAAATAATGTACATAAGAAATACCCAATTTAATAAAGATGGAAAAAAAATACCCAACCACTGAAGTTATCAAGGCTTATCAAAATGAGCTGGTGTGTGTGTGTGTGTGTGTGTGTGTGTGTGTGTGTATGCACGCGCCCGCGTGTGTATGTGTCTTTCATTTGTGAATCCAGAGAGCTCTTAGGCGGGGGTGCAGCATGTGCATGACCCTCATGCATGAACAACTAGAGGCAAATTTAACTAAATCCCTGCTACAGCTGGGCAGAAGAGTTGAAGAAGTCGATGACTTACGTTATTATGCCAGGAAAAAAATACTTCAAAATGTGACTCAGCGTTTTCATGCCTTTGTCTTACTTGGTGCTGGGAGTTGTTTGAGTTGTAAAACTGAAGAAAATGAGAACTGTAGCCATGAGAGGATGCAAATGGAGTTCAACAAACATTTGCCGAAAGTAATCTCCCTAGCACATACACAGCGTATTCTCCATATTTGCATCTCCAGAATCACCTAATTTAAAAGAAGAAGACAGACAAACACAGCCACAAGTGATCAAGTATATGATCGTGTATAAAAACTTTTTAAGCTACCTGCCTTTGTAGGTAATGGAAATAATTAGTATAGCTAAACGTGAGTATCATAAAATTAAGTGGTATCATACACAGCAATACCCACAAATAAAATTTAAATACAAAAAGTAAGTTTTAGTTATACTATTTAACAATTTATTATTTCTATTGATTATTAAAACAGATTATAACTTAAAAATATTAATGATTTAAAGATATGTAATTAAAGAAATCGCTTTAAATCACAGTAATGTGTAATTTTGTACAGTCTTTAGCCTTCTTACTGTGAATCCCTTCATCTGATTTGTTCAAAGTACATACTATAATCTTTAATGAGGAAGGACTAACGGCTCATCATACTAGCATTTCTCTACTGTCAGTTTCTGTAGTACTAATAATCATGTATATATATGTATATATATATATATATATATGAATGAAATATCTTGCTTTTAGTAATTATCCCTGTAATTTACATTTCTTGTAGAATCTCCTAAATATGAAACCAAGTGGCATTTTCTTTTCCTTTTCTTTTTCTTTTCTTTTTTTTTTTTTTTTTTTTTTCCGGAGCTGGGGACCCAACAGGGCCTTGTATGTGCTAGGGCAAGCACTCTACCACTGAGCTAAATCCCCAACCCCTGTGCGTTTTCACTGATGGAAAGTTAACAGAAGTCTGTCTAAGGCTGCCCAGACCTTACAGTGCCTCATCAGAAATGAGATGCACAACACTGGAAAGTTGAGGGGATCAACTGTAAGAGAAGAACACAGACTAAGTTCACACCCTAGCGAATAGGGCTGTGGGGTGAAGTACTGCAGAGGGTGGTTGGACATCAATAAACATGGGGCACGTGATGTTTTCACTGCAAGATAGGCCTCATCACTGCTTTCTCGCCTGATCAGTGGTACAGGAGGAAAAGATATCAGCAGCATTGCAGATGAAATGGGGATTCGACCTCTTTATCAGTTCTTTAAAGACTCTTCTAGAACATGGTCAACATTCTCTGTAAACTAGCGGCTTGCTACAAAATTTCTATTCTCAGGGTGGGCTAAGACTCGAAGTTGAAAGGTTCAGTGATGATATTTGAAGAAAAATAACTAAACAGAAGATCCACAGAGTAGCAAGTTCATGACACATAATTTTGTTTCTAGAATATGCTATACCTTAGAACCTAATATGATTTAGAATGAAAACTTATATAATACAAACTACTGTTTATAATGAAGATAATATAGAAATTAGAAGATAATTTATGTCAATTATAGTAGGTTTGGCATATTAATGCTTTTATTATATTATCAATTTGGGTTCCCAAAATTGCTTGCACATGAGAGTCTGCACCTCCATAAGAAAGATACTGAGGGACCCTGCCCCCCAGTTGGTTCTGATTAGTAAATAAAGATGCTGGCAGCCGATGGCTGGGAAGGACAGAAAGAGGCTGGATTTGAGGATTCACAGGCTTTAGACCGGGAGGAAGAAGAAAGAGTAGGAGATTCCACACTGGTGGAAGTGTGTGGAGGAGACAAGATCCACCATGTCTAAGGTAAGACACAGAGATATGACCATCACGTCAAGGAATCCGGAGAGTGTGGCCCAGAGTAGCCAAGATAGAACATAAAGTTTAATGAGTTGCAATGCAGAATTATCTGCAGGAGGCAGAGTCTATCAGTCTTGGAGGTCAGACAGTGACCCAGCTACTTTGCTGACTAGGGCACATCAAAATATAAAGGCTGTGTGCGTGTCTTTCATTCAAATCCTAAACCACTGAGACGGGCAGCAAACCCACCCCTGGGATTTATTATCTATTTAATTCAACAGCCAATGGGCATTCCACAACATGTAATAGATAATAGCAAATGTCAGAAAAGATACAAGGAAACTGGACCATTCACACACTATTGCTAAGAATATAAAATGTCCCAGCAACTCTGGAAAAGTGGAAAAAATCCACAAGCAAGCAGGAAGCTATCACACATCTCAGAGATTCTGCTAGAAAAGAATTTCAAGTAAACACTAAAAGCTATTGGTGGGGCAGTCATCTTTCTTCATATTTATATATTAGGAATTGAAACGCTGAGACAGAAGGATTACTCTGTTTGATGACGTGCTCTGAATATGTAGTAAAACCTGTGCCTAGTAAAAAAATCTAAGTTAGTGGTTGACATTCCCCGTTAAGCCTATCCGTTTTTCTCAAATTTAAGTCACACAGCACTACTTCTCATTCCTGCCCTTTCTATCACTTCCTTGGCTATGCCTAAATGGTAAACACGCTTGCCTTGACACTTGGCCTTCCCTTCTTTCTAAGGATCCACTCATGCAGCTGTTTACAAAACTTGTCGCGAAGGCTGCCCTGGAAGCGGCTCAGAAATAACATTCATTCTCTTTCTCTTTCTTTTTGACAGATGCTGGACTTTGGGCTTTGCTTGCCCGGTGACTTTTCTCTCAAATTCTAATATTGTTGGCCAAGCGTCTTCAGAAAAAATAATACACCAAAGAGAATATGCAAAGCAGTATGATTTGTAGTTAAAATATAGAAATAACCAGATATTTATTTCCGTTGTAACTGAAAAAGAATTCATTTATAAACATCATCAATAGATAGCTTTCAGTATACTCCTATAATGTAGTGAGACAATATTCATCAATAAAAAACAATAAACATGATTTTTTGAAAGAAATATGCAAATGTAAACATGGAGACCTTATCCTAAATATACATTTATGTAAAATTATTCTAAATGAATATGGATTACGGCTTGCATGGAACTGAGGCTGGGCACAGCAACTAGTTTTATGTGCTTGTTCTTAAACTACTGTGTGTGTTAAATGTGATTGCTAAAAACACTATCTGATTATAAATTTTATTGAACACTATGCACAAAGTGATTTGCAACGAGATTTTAATTTATAGTTCATCACTGTTTTCAGAATTTTTGTACTTATTCATCACATTGTGTATCTGGTATATTGATATTGGTCCACAGTAGATATGCTAGATGTGCTGATATTACCAGATATTAATAAGATTAAATTATAGGAAAAGAAATCTAGGTTTTATGGGATAAAATGAAAACAATAATGCCAAGGCCTTTTATTTTGTTTTGTTATGTAATAATGATTAATATTAGGACTCTTTCTTGAAAGAAGTCATGAGAGTCTTTCATAAATGAGTGCATAATGAATTTGCTGCAAAAAAAAAAAAAATAGACCGAAGTTTGTCATTTGTTAGTATGTTAGTATAGTGACTTTTTTTTTAAGAAGGGCAATTTAAAATGTTTACTCTTCAACCAGATATGAGTGGCAACTCCATAACAAAGATCCAATAACCGTTTACAGTGTGCAAAGACCTTTTGTGTCATTTTGGTTACAGACCAAATTAAGTCATAGGTCCAGAATCAGAGACATTGATGGAAATATCCAGTAGGCAGGTTACATAAAAGTGTGGATGCCCTCTATAGGTCTCAGATACTATCTGAGGATACTGTTAGCTTCTGAGTTGATGGGAATGAGTGTTCTGCTAAGGTCATATATTCCAAAAGGCTTTCCACAGTGAGTAGTTACTAAGTGGATTAAACATAGCCCAAGATAATTTGATTCTGCATCATCTGATTCTGCATCATCAACATTCCGACTCTCCACAATCATTAAGTAACACTAGCCTTGTGGAATTATAGGTGAGATTTTAGGGATATTAGTTCACAACAGTTTCCAACTGTTATAACTATTGATTTTCCACAAATACTGCCATTTAGTGTAATGTAACTATGTTCTTAAGGTTTGATGTGATCATAGCCATTATGAAAGAGTTGATGTTGTAATCTACAGAAGACCCTAACCTTACGTATGATGGAGATATTACCAGAGCATGATAGTCAATAAGTAGGTCAGTGAATATTTCTTTATTAGAAGGATGGAAAAATGTCAGGGAGACCCTCCTGTGAGAATTCATTTACCATCTCCCTTGCCTGAGCTTCCATACTCCTGAGTGCTGTTGGAATACATAGGAGGTGGAGAGAGGTCTGGGAATTGGGATTTCCTCAGTGGTATAAGTGCAAGATGAATCTTACTGCTTAGGTTGGCATTTCCTCATGTTTCAGCTGGCTTAGAGTCTCTTTACGCTCCTTCTACAATTTCAATAAGCTCATTGATTCCCTAAGCTTAACCCAGTCAGAATGCTTTCAAATTTCCACAGTATTCTCATTGTCTCTGTCTGTCTCTGTCTCTTTCTGCCGTGTGTGTGTGTGTGTGTGTGTGTGTGTGTGTGTGTGTGTGTGTGTGTGTGGTGTAAGATTTTTAAATGTCTCACTTGGAAGGTTTTTTCTCCATGTACTGAGACTTATACACTAGAAGAATCCAATCTGAACTGTGAAAATCCTCATTTCCACTGGGATTTTTATTTTTAGACTTTCACTCTCTATCCATCTGCCTTTGAGCAATTTTCTGTGCTTCAAGCATGAGCAAGCAATATTAATCCAATTTCTAGTTTCTGTGAAGCACATTATGTTGGATCATGTGCACTTCAGTGCCTTTCCTTAGAAACTTTGTATTTACTTAACTGTTTCACTATCATCTAACTTTATCAGTGAAAGAAGCAGAATAAAAATCGTACACAAACAAGTGATTAAGTCTCTTCCCACTAGAAAAAGAGCCAAGTGATTAAAGAGTAATTCAGTCTTGGGATGAAGCACTGTCAGAGAGAGAGCAAAATTACATATTGATATCTGAGCAAATATTAATAAACTTAAAAACACAGTACGCTCTGATGCCGACACTTTAATTATGTTTGAATGTGTTTATGAAATCTTCAATTTAAGTAAGAAAGTATCATTTCATATGAGCCATAATTTGTGAAAATGTATTTCCTTCCTTTCTTACTGATTTAAAAATACTAAAAGGAAGAAATATATATAATGCTTTCTAGTTAAAGTGTGAAGCTATGATGGGAATTAGGTAAGGAGATTTTAAAAGAAAATACTTTGTAGAAGCATGATGTAAATGTAAATAGATGTGTTACTATCCAAGTATAGTCATTCTCTTCACAAAAATAAAGGTTTTCAACTTCTCTGTCTGATAGATTCTTTTGTATGTATATTGATATGTTGAATTTATTAATGATGTTCAAAATCAATTAAATTTTCAATATTCCATGTTTTTATAAGTTCAGAGACTTTAATGAAGCTTTAACCGTGTTATTTAAAGCAAATAGTGTATTCTTATGTTGTCAGTCTCTCCATGTATCTAATAGTTCTACAAATAAATAGTTCTGAAGATTTTATAATAGGAAGAATGTAGAATGAACGATCTAAAGCTTATAAAATAAAATTTTATATAACCTTGGACTAGCTATGTTAAAGTCCAAGTCTCAGACATGGTTTTAACTAGCCTCCCCAGAGCAAAAGTCACTTTGTCACAACAAAAGAAATGCAAATAAATTCAAGAGCACCGCAGAAGAAGCACAAAGTAAATTCCAGTCCTCATTAGGGTTTGCGATACCTGAGTGATGATCTTGTTTTGCTATGTGTTCTTCATTAGAGGTGTACCTTGAATTAAGCGTAGCATATCTATTATTTTCTTAGTTCTAAAGATCAGTGTCTGTCCTTGACACAGAAGGTAGGTGTTTGATAGATCTTTGCAATGGGAAATAATCAATATTGTAGCTTAGCTCATGCAGTGATCATTTTCTCAAAATTGCAGGATTCTTCCCATTCCATCACCTCTGCCCAGTGGAAATATTAGGATATTACCTGGGAGGAATCTCTTTAATCTATTATCAGCTATTTTCACACATCTGAACCAGGCTGCAGATTAATACAACAGATAAGCTGGCAGTCAGTGCTAGAGAAAACTACTTCTCAAGTAGAGGAAGTAGAGGAAAAAACAAGGACAAAATAAATGAAATGTCCTTGACATCAAGAGACAAAGTGAGAACCAGAGCTGCTAAACACAGCATGCGTGCACATTTAAAACCAGGATCCATTACCTCAAAGCAGCATAAATGCAGATTTGTAAGCATTAAAAATAAAGTGAAACCAAAGACAGAATTCATACACAAGAAGAATGATGTGTAGCTTGGTTGATAGATTGCTGAAGACCTACAGGCAGGGCACATGGTATAAAACAGAAGCTGTGCGACATCCAGATATGGGCAATGCCACCATGCTGTAGTCATGACTTCCATGACTGATGAGAAAAGGCAGGGAACACCTGCAGACACAAATGCATCTCCAAATCAAACAAGAATAGTCCGTCAATCATCTGTCTCATATTCCCGTTAGCCTCGTGAAGGTGCTTCCTATCTAGTTATGAACCTAACTCTAAGACAGCTAGCATAAACCCTCATGGATACTGTCCCTACAGTAGAAGCCTGGAGTGCTTTTTTGGTGAAACTGAAGAAGCCATGGACTAGGTATATACATACAGGATACAACAATCCCAGAATTAATTTTTGCTTACATTGTCTAGGTTCCTCATTCTGACATTCTCTAGTTGCACCAAGTATTCAATACTTATTTTCCTTATTATGTGCATCAAATCTAATCTTGAAATCACTCCACTTTCTACCATCCTTTTAAGACTTTATTTAAATTGATTGACAACAAATTTAGTTTCATAACGTCCTTCGTTCCAGATATAAATTTAGAATGAAAGAAATATGAGTTTGTTTTCCTTTTAGGGAAATTTAAATATAATGGGGTTTCTATAAACAATGACCCAGTCCCTGAAAGGCAAGGACTGTCTGTATTCATGAGGATTTTATTCTCTTGGTTATATAATGGTGATCTGTCACAATGTGAACATCTCTTCTTATTGTTAAGCTCACAATGACCCTTAAGTAGTGAAATGATGAAATCTGTCTTTACAAAGCATGGCTCAAGGAAATAGAGAGCTGATCCCTCCTCAGCTTCTGGCATGAGGTTACCGATTCCCACGTGGCACTTGGAGTACTGACAATTCTTCACGTTTTGCTTAATAGTTGCTGAGTCATCTCTTTCTGTGGACTTTCATCATCATAAAAATCAATTCACATAACCCGTAAATTAGCCCTTCCACCTTTCAGGAGTAATTGCTGATGCAGTATTACACATGGAAAAGAACAAGTACCTATGCTGAGCTCAGTTCATGCTCTTGTGGCCACGCCCTCATGCCGCCCACCCGTCTACATCCTCTTGGGATCAGACTTGGGACCTGTGCCATGATCTTGGTTCATAGCATCACTTGCTGTTGTGAACAGGTTCCCAAGTACTATTGACCCATGTCAATGTTTCAGTTGTTAGGTTTTCTATTGAGTAGAGTGCCAACTAGACGCTTTTCTGAAGTTATCTGTAGCCAGAATAAATTAATCGTGATAGCAAGAGAGTTGGAATTGACTTTTCTTCATTAAGAATATCCCTTACTATGGATCTTCAGATCGAATCTTCAGATGCAGATAAAACCCGAGCTATATGCTTCTGGGTATTTTCTTATGTATCCTGAATTTTATGGGGAAAGTATTTACTTGACAGTTTGTCCTTTCTAAAACAGTAATACTTTTATAAGATTCATTTCTATTCCCTGCTACCTTTCTGTCCTAAGAGTATGTAAGAAGAGATAGTGGATGTAGGTCCACATACTATAATTGTGGAGATATACTGGAAACTACATATTAAAAAGACAGCTGAAATTCGAAATGGAGTACATAGAAGAGTTTAGATTGAGAAAAGGGGAGGAAGAGGAATAAAATTATAGTCTCAAAAATATAAAAATAATTTAAGGCAAATATTTCCCATGTGGTGAATATTCTCAATAATTATTAATTAATTATGAATATTGTCAATCGACTCTTATTGGTTGAAATAATGTATTTTGGCTTAGATCTTTTGCTTGCAATAAACATTAGCTTAATACCTACTCCTGTCTACTGCTAACTTTAAAGAGCAAAGAACAGTGAGATTGTAACCCACGCCTAGTTAAATAATAATTTACATGTTTAATATTAATTTCTCAATTTTGCCTATATTACCTTGATATTTCATTGCAGTGAATAAATTTATCAAAGACAATGTAGCCCATTTATTGCACAATTGCTTCCTGGAAACCTTGTACACTCTATGCTTGTATCTTGTAGCTGCTTCCTTAGGAGTTCGTAGTATAAGCAGTTGGCGTCTCCAGTTTTGCAAGCGTTGGAACATCTCTGTGCTGGATTCTGCATCTGCTTCTCTCCACATGTATCTAAACCTGTGTGTGAATCCCCCAGAACAGCCAGTGCTAAAGAGGAAGAGCAAATGTGTCTTTAGCCTCCTCACAACTCCCAGGTTCACACAGTGGCAATCCAGTTAGCACAGTGGCATTGCTATGCAGTGCTGTAATGCTCCTTTCTCAACCGCCTTTTCAGAGGTGCTCTTCCGGGTCTACCTGGAATAATAAATGGGTTAATGCTGAACCACGAGTCTCTTACAACCTGCTGCCTTAGTTATAGCAAGACAGTGGAAGCTTTGAAATTGCTTCTCCTAAGTACTTGATTAAATTCTTAGCCAAGGGCCATTCTTCCCCCAAATCTCTCTGTGGGGAAGAGACATTCATTTTCTTCTTCCAGTTCTGAGAGCTTTTCAAGGAGGAATAAGTGGACTGTGATTTTGATTGCCATATAGAGGACTCACTGAACAAGGACTTAGAAGAGACCATTGAATTTGTTAATTAGTAGGCCTTTGGTGAATTGATCTCTCAAAAGCTGCACTTCCAGAAAATTGGTAGGAGGAAAAATAACAAAGGCTATGTTGCAACTAGAAGAAAAGCCACTGCAGTCAAAGGCAGTATTTTGAGATTTATTTTTCCAGTGAACAAACAGGGAAAATAAATTTGGGAAAATACTGTTTTGAAAAGGTGATATTTCAAGATAGCCATCTTGAGAAGATTTATTATGTAAAATTATAGAGCATTTGTATTTTTATTTATTTTGTGTGTCATTTAATTTATATCTTTTAGATAAACTTTTTTCAAACAAAATACTTTGATGTTTCCCCCTTCCCAATTCCTCCCAACCTCCTGAACATTGTACCTATGTAACTTCATAGTCTTTTTCTCTTCTTTAAAATCACAATCAACAAGAACAAATAAAAGATGAGGCAGCAATAAAATTAAACAGGTAAATGGCCAAGAAGGCCAAAATTTTTAAAAAGAAAGAAAGAAAAAAAAAGGAAAGAAAATCAAAGCCCAAACAAAATAAATTGAGACAAAAAGATCTACAAAAATAACATTGAATTCATTTTGTGTTTGGCTAAAGACTCCTAAGCAAGGGAGCTGCCCTGATGTATGGATAATATTGTGAAAAATAAAAAATAAATAAATAAATAAATAAATAAATAAATAAATAAATGCTAAGCTTGTAGTAAATTAATAAAAATAGAGGTAAGCTGCCTCTAAAGCAACATCTTTTGATATGGTCACAATAATTAATTGCTTCATCTTTTGTACGTAGGTGTGATTTCTAGAAGGGAATCTGTCTTGATGGTCATCTGCACTTGCTCAGACCTGCTCTGTGCTCACTCAGGATCACCAACCCATATAACCTAGAGACTTCTGAGCTCCAATATTGGCGGGATACCATCTCCACCCTACTGCGTCTGCTTATAAGAGAGGCGCAGAGAAAACACTTAGTACATTGAAAGACTTAATACAGACCAGCCTTTCCTTCTAGTTTGGTTTTCTTTTCCATCCTCAGTATAGTAGAAAGAAAATTATAAAGATTTCCTAATGTTCAGAAAAGCATGGTTTATATTTAATTGCTGAGAAATTTGGAGTTCGTCACTCAAATCATATTATGATCAAAACTGAAAAACATCTTCAGTAAATCTTTAAAAAAGCAAGTCTGGCCAAGATTAGTAATAACCAGAGGGGTAACGAGGAGCATGTGTGACAGGGTCTGGGCATGGAACATGCTGCACCGTCTACTGATCTTTTAATTAGTGACATGAAGAGTGAGATAGAGATTGCTTGCCTTTGCACTCAAATATGTTCATGTGATAAGAGCACCATTTCATGAATGTATAGAAAATACTGTTGAAGGCTTACACCATCAAATATGATTGAAAGAAATCCTGTTGTGTCCTCTTACAGATTCCTCAACTATTTGAAATAATGCAAAAAAAATCTTCATACAAGGAACATGTTCAGTTACATCTAGAATTTCTTATTTATCAAAATCCCATTGCTAAAATACGCTAATATTATAGAAGCAATGGAATGATTTCTTAGAACCCTTTGCAATAGGAGCCTGATTCGATCTCTTATAAAACAAAATTTATGTCTGTGCTGAAGGTATTGTTGCAGAAAGTAGGAACTATGTGCCGTGGCAGAGACCATTGAGAAAAGACAGGAAAAAATGCTCTGTCCAGCTCCTTTATAGCTGTCAGCGGTCAGGCTAAGAGGATCTTGGCAAGTTCCAGTAGTTTTACGTATAAGTAAAATGTAAATACAAATGCACTCTGTCCCTTGGACTTTTTACTGTAATGCGTGTTGATGCTATGCAGTCTCTCTCTGAGCTCTCTCCCACTCAGACAAAATAGATCAGGGCGATCTGAGGTCATGCGTTTGCCCTGGTATGTCTGGCTCCCTATTCCTCTGTGAAATTCACCACCCAAGACATCCACATTCTGTGTCATTACACTGAAATTTCTCACTGTTTTATTGAAAACAAAAACTGAATTATATAACGGTACCGTTCCCTGTATAATCTCCTTTGATGTCTTCCATTCAACAGTGATGGAAACATTTTCAGTACCAATTTTATGCAAAACACTGTTGGTCATTGTTTGACATCGGTTACAACCTTCAGTGTTACAGATGTAGTTTTTACATTTCTCTGGTTTTTTTTTTCTTTTTATTGAGATTGAAAAATGTTTGGGATTCTGTAGAAATATATGTTGAACTTGAATTTTTGACTATTACATCATAATAAAGTTCAGTTTTTCCCTTTTTTTTTTTGGACTGTGAATACAGACCAATCTGTTTTAAAAACTAAGGGAATTGATTCTGGTGCTCCTGTGTTCCTCAGTCTTTTATGTTTTATTTAGCTTGGGATAACTGAATTTTAAGGCTGAAACTTTACATTTTCTAGCTCCTGAAAGTGTGCGGAGTAGTCGAGGAAAGAGACTTATCAAAGTAACTCCAAGAAAGCTTGTACAATACCACAGGAAAAGAATGCACCATGTACAAAGCATTCCAGTAGCCCAAGGCTTGACATTATGTTTTTGTTAGGGGACAGCAAGGTTTAGAAAAGAGAATAGGTTTAATATGAGTAATTCTTCACAGATGGAATTAAGATGCAAAGGTGCAAAGATTTCTTGAACTTTTAATGTTACAGGATATGAAAAGTACAAAATTACATATAAAATAATTTTTTGTAGCTGATGGAAGTATAAACATTTGGAGCTGCTACATGAAGAAATATAAGATCATGCATTATAAATCATCCATTTAAGTACTGGGATAAGTATATGACTCAGAAATAAATTGGCACAAAGATGTGATTAAATCATGGGAGTGTAAGCAGTTTTGAGTTATTAACCCACCTGGATTAAAGCAATAGGACCCAATCTAGAATACTACAGAATTAGTTTAGTGACACTACAATTCCAGACTTGACACAGTGCTTATGGTAGGCATGTAACAAAAGCATAGGATACATTGGCTTATTTCTCAATGGAAAGAAGTGGGCTATAGATTAAAAATTAGAAGGCATCTTCTAACATTTATTGGCAATTTAGATCTATTTTAAAGTATATAGTTTGCTGTGTCCTAGAGAAACATTATATGAGCAAAGAATATTGGCTGACTTGCATTCACCTTGTCAGCAATCTGCATAAAATTTGTTCTCTGTGGATGATGTAATGTTTAATCCCAGGTTATGTAAGCCTGACTTTCTTCTCACTGAATCATTATATAACTCTCTAAAATTATGAATAACATTCAAAATATTTATCAACAATTAATGCAAGTTCTTTCTGTCATAGCCTCAAATGATTTTGATTGAATATTACAGACAGTATTATTACCTCGGTATTGACAATTTTGAGATTAAAGAAATGTACACATAAGGATTTATATCCTTTCAATTCTTCATTAGATAGTTAAAACTTACATAGTATATTTTTAATTTGTACATATATACTACCTTATTCTGAAGAATATATTTAAATATATTTAAAATATTTTTGTTTATATGTGATATTGCTTTCTATCCTTGCCAATTAAAAGTTTAAGACTGAAATGTTTTCTAAAAATTAACCACTTGTGTGAAAGAATTAAGACAGAAGAAGCAAATCATTCAAGAGCTTAGTATCAAATAAACGAAACAATGAGTTTAGAGAGTGCAATGTTTTGTAGCTGGATGAGAAGAAAGAAGTGGTGGGGAGGGGGGATTCCAATGGTGAGCCTTAGCACCAAGGAATGAGACTCTCTAGCCTTATTCTTTGTTTCTTTCTGACTCTGTGTCCCTGTTTCCTCTGTCTCTGTCTCTCTGTCATTTTGCATCTCTATATCTCTATTTCTTATTCACACACACACACACACACTCACACACAAGAAAATATTTTACATACTGATTTAAAAATACCTTAAATAATAGCCAGGTATATGCATGACTTATTGATTAGACACTGATTAAAAATACCTTGAGTAACAGCAACGTGTACAACTGACTAGACGTAACTAAAGAATAAGTACCTCATAGACATGTACAAGAAGGCTATCTAGGGCAAACAACTTATGCTGTGTTTGCTCAGTGAAAAAATTTGGGGAGAAGCTTCTCAGATGACTCAGGTAACTTTGTGCATAATTGAGTGAAATGCATGATGACTAAGTGTGATACTATTTTACATGAAAGATTTTCTGGTAACCAATGACATAGAGAAGCTAAGGGTAAAGGAATCTGTACTCTTGCACATTTAAGTTAATAAAAATAGGATATAGAGCCCAAGATGGAACGATTGTAAAATCTATTTTGCTTGCTTCAAAAAAGCTCTCTTTCTATTAAAAGGGAAATTAAATAAGAGAACAACTAATACATAGTGTTTATATCCAATCTTAGTAAACTGATGGGAAAACAGAGACATGGTCATACAGGATAGTCCATCTTACTTGGCCTTCAGCTTGAAAAGCAGGAATATATATATATATATATATATATATATATATAATATAATTTAATATATATATAATTTAATAAAGAAAATACTCAATTTTGAAGATTATTATTAATATTTCTGAGATGCATTCAACAAAGAATTTATCACTTGAATCTTATTTTAACACATATTGAATAAAACACAGATACTACAGAAGAAAGTAATTTCTCAGCTGAATGAAAAATCCATTCAGAGCCAGATATGAGGTCCTTACTTATGAGCTATCACTGCAAGAGGACCCAGAAGCCCTAAAAACAATACTGAAATCGCCATCGACCTTGGATGCCTCTTGGATTAGACCTTATTGCTGAAGAGACCGCACATTAAGACTGCAGGACATGGCAGTTAAGATGAGCTGGAAGGTCAATACTAGAAAGGGTTCATAATATCAGAAGGGAAGGTGCAATGGAGACTGCTGGGAGAGCAAAACCACCAGTGGGCCTTCCCAGCTGCATATTTTATATGGTTAAATATTTAACCAATCTCTGGGCATTGTATTGGAGGCCAGTTCCACAGGAAGGAATAAATATGGTATAATAAACCTGATCAGAAGTCTATAGCTGGAAAGCTTTTGGACCCAGGAGGTAACATACTGCCCTATTTCATGAATAGAAATCTTCACCTTTCTCTTGGGTGTTTATGTTTATGTTCATGTGCTAGAAAGCTCTCCACCTCAGGCAGCAGGGAATGCATTTGGAGAGAGTTACCATGGATGCGGAAATGCAAATCTAGTAAAGCGCTAAAAAGAAGTGACTGTGAGAACTCCAGTTTATACTGGACACTAAGTTGTGACCCACAGGGGCAAGGGATGTCAAAAAAGAGGGGGCAGAAAGGGCATAAGAGCAGAAAGATGAGACAAGGAGACACGTATGAAACATTGCTATTCAGCTATGTTGGGGGCATTTCAACCACGGACACAACCGAGCCATGGATGTCTGTGAAAGATTGGGAACCTCAATATATCATTATCTATAAAGGAGGAATCCATGATGCCTCATGTCTTAGTTACTGTTCTATTGCTGCAAAGGACACTATGACCAACACCCTAAACAATAATGTGCTTAACTTTACACATTTAGAGGATTAGTCCATGGCCATGAACATGGTTTGAGGAAGGGAGTCATGGCACTGGAACAGTAGCTGAGGTTCTCTATCTGATCCATATTCAGGAGAAATTAAGAGAGGGGAGGGGGAGGGAGAGGGAGAGGGTGGGAGAGGAAGAGGAGGAGGGGAAGAAGGAGAGGGGGGAGAGGGAGAGGGAGAAGTAGAGGGAGAAGGAGAGGGAGAAGGAGAGAGAGAGGGAAAGGGAGTGGGAGAGGAAGAGGGAAAAAGTCTGGCATGAGCTTTGGAAACAACAAAGCCCTTAACTATAACATACATTCTTTAACAAGGCCACCCTTCCTCAATCACTGTAAATAGTTCAACCAACTGAGGATAAGCATTTCAAACTTTGAAATGGGCACCACGTTCCATCATTCTTGAGAGCTACTGACATTAAATGGTGGCTCTGGAAAAGAGCATCATTTTCTTCAATAGCCACTATGGGAACACTCAAAAAAAAAAAAAAAAAAAAAAAAAAAAAAAAGAAAGAAAAGTAGTTCAGCGGGAAATGAAGGGAAATGTTGAAAAATTATAATAACCACAATACATTGTATACAGATGCAAACTTTCAAAAATTTAAAAAGGAATTAGTGTTTACATAACGTGGTGAAGACTAAAATTAACCAGGACCTTCAACAACAGTGAAAGCCAAGAAGACCACTGTCCACCCAACATATTCATGCTCTGAAAAGACCTAGCCTAGGGAAGAAAAACCTTTCCTAAATGCTGCCTAGGACTTGCAGACTCCAGTAAGACTGAAGAAGGCTCCCTGTAAAATCTAGGCACTTCCATTCTGTAACCTTTTCTCTACGTTGCTGTTCTGTCTGTGCAGTGCCCTTTCTGGACTCCTTTTCTGAACCACGCTTTGCTCTAAGTCTTTCACATTGTTCTGACTGTGGGAAGAAGAGTGGAATTCAGGAACAGACACCTCTTAAACTAGATTCTTGATAATTGTGACGTGCCTTTTTCCCTTTCTGCCTTAACTTTACACAACACATTAACGGGCTGACTGCTGCTGCTCTGAAAAGCTTTCTTTCGGGGTTGGTATAAGGCTCAGTGGTTGGAGCGCTGCTTAGCATGGAAGAAACCCTGATTTCTCCTCAGTACTGTATAAACAGTGTGGTGGTGCACTCCTGCAATACGAATACTTGAGAATGGAGCCAGGAGAATCCGGAGTTTAAGGACATCTCAACATCCATTGTGAGTTTGAAGGCGCCCTAAGCTACACGAAACCGTGTCTCAAAGAAACGTGACTTTAAGTTTATTCACATTTACTGAGTGAGGCTCAGCGTTAAGCATTCCAAAATCCTCATCTCTGTAGACTCACAAAGTTATTGGCTTAAGGCTGAGAGAGGGCCACAGCATAAAGAAGAGAAAGTAATCAGATCAAGGAAAAAAAGCGAAAAGAAAACTGAGGGGGACATCGGTTTTTTCTTCCGTTGACTTCCACCATGTGCAGAACCACGTTCACAGCATTGAGATGAAGACTCTATGATGGGTTTTTCCTCAGAAACCAGCTCGTTATACAAGCTCTTGTGTTTATATTGATAATAGAGTCTGAGACGTCAAATCCTCCTCCTCCTGTTTATAAGACTAGCTGTCGGTGCTTCATGCTTAGGTACAGCATAGGGTTTTTCTTTCTGTTCCGAAGGACACCCTGCAGCTTTCGCTGGCTTCTCCCCTGAAGCCATCAACACATTCTTTCTCAGAATCATAAGCAGCCACTAGGAATTTCCTGGTATAAACCCTGAGTAATTTGAACTTAGTCACAGTGTTTTACATAAAAACTGGAGAAGAAAAGAGTATGTGATGACAGCAGTGTTCCACTCACCTTTATGGAAATTAAGTTGTGACCCACATTTGAGTCTTTGGTTTGAATAGGAAGGAGGATTTTGTTTTATTTTCTACCTTTCTTAATAAGGTTCCTTAAGAATGCTTTATATTTTACCACATAGTAGTGATTTATTTCTTATAAAGTCAAAGCATTGTGTTTTCTGAGATCAAAGGACACCTCTGTTTTCTTCTGAGACCATTGTATTGTTTCTTTGGGCTATTTCTGAGAACTATTGTAAATGGCCCTCAAGCATCATTGCAAGGGAAATAAAATGAAGCAACAAAGCCACACATTGTATCCTTTCCTGTTACACAGAGGTCTCAAACCCACCACTTTCATTGTCTTTAAAAGATGATTCCATGGGCATAAAGAATAGTGCTGCTTATATCTCAGGGGTAACACATAGCTACTTAATTGGACTTAAGACTGGCTCCAAAGGAGGAAATTTCTGCTGAGCATTGTAAATCTAGCTAGATACCTGTGTCTGGTGAGGTGAAGTCATGGACTTGAGAGCAGAACTTAATACTGGAACATTCTAAAACCAGTACAATTCCCATCATATTCTTATATGCACAGATAAACGTCGTACTCACCTGTCATCAAAGGATTGTCTTGCAGAAGGGGATTACAGAAATGTATAAGTGGTTGAAATTCAGAGAAAAAGTAACTGTGGTACCTAGGCACACTTGATACATACATGTCACAGGTCCTATATATATGGCTGAGAGAACGGTCACAGAAGTTGAGCACATGAAACTCAAGACGGATGACCAAAATTCCAATGCTTCACTCCTTCTTTAAAAGGGGAACAAGAATACCCTTGGGAGGGAATAGGGAGGCAAAGTTTAGAACAGAGGCAGAAGGAACACCCATTCAGAGCCTGCCCCACATGTGGCCCATACATATGTAGCCACCTAACTAGATCAGATGGATGAAACAAAGAAGTGCAGGCTGACAGGAACCAGATGTAGATCTCTCCTGAGAGACACACCCAGAATACAGCAAATACAGAGGAATGCCAGCAGCAAACCACTGAACTGAGAATGGGACCCCGTTGAAGGAATCAGAGAAAGAACTGGAAGAGCTTGAAGGGGCTTGAGACCCCATATGTACAACAATGCCAAGCAACCAGAGCTTCCAGGGACTAAGCCACTACTAAAAGACTATACATGGACTGACCCTGGACTCTGACCTCATAGGTAGCAATGAATATCCTAGTAAGAGCACCAGTGGAAGGGGAAGCCCTGGGTCTGCTAAAGACTGAACCCCAGTGAACGTGATTGTTGTGGGGAGGGTGGTAATCGGGGGAAGGATGGGGAGGGAAACACCCATATAGAAAGGGAGGGGGAGGGGTTAGGGGGATGTTTGCCTGGAAACTTGGAAAGGGAATAACAATCGAAATGAAAATAAGAAATACCTAAGTTACTAAAGATGAAAAAAAAAAAAACAAAGCAAACAATTGTTTAATCACAAAAATAAAAAGAAAAGAAAAACGAAAGATTCGAGAACTAAACTAGGTTATCTGCTATGTAGTAAAGTAAAGCTCCAAAGAAGACCTGAACAACGACCATAAGACCTCATTCCCAGAAAAGGCTCTGTGGACATTGATGGGCGCTAAAAGAGGGAGAATCATACTTCTCCCTGTGGTAGGTTATCCAGTCCTTAGTAGTCACCCTAAATACAAATATATCTGAGTAAAAGTAAACAAACTCTGCAGACACACACAGAGAGAGAGAGAGAGAGAGAGAGAGAGAGAGAGAGAGAGAGAGAGAAGAGAGAGAGAGAGAGAGCATAGAAAACGAGTGGATTGGCAGGAGGCAAAGTGTGTGATGTTAAAGATGTAAGTAGAGTACATGCATGGGATTTTCAAAATAATTATTTAAAAAGTTAATAGAAAAAGAATGCAATTTTAGCAAAATGTCCCATATCCAATAACTGATAGCACTGAATGTAAATTTAATAATAAATATTTCATACAGTCTTTTTAAGTTTTAAAAATGACACATCAAGCATTTGAGCTGATGATGTTATGTTTCCTTTGTTCCCAGCCAGTGTCTCTGGACCCTACTGTTGGTTTTTCAATGATTCTGACAGTAGTAGGTATGTATGTAGCCAGGACAATCTACTGGGAGAGATCTATTAGGTTTATAAATATATCAGTGGTTAATTCCACATATTGGGTTATTGGCAATCTTAATTTTAAAATTCAAATCATAAAACATAAAAAAACTATATAAAATGGAGCAACAGAACTGAGCATGGCCGTGGAAGCATTTAACCGCCGAAATCAGAGAGGCAGAGGCAGGGAGATCTCTGGGAATCTAAGGTAGACTTGAATTATGGAGTGAGTTTAAGGGAAGCTAGCATTATATATTGAAGCCTTTCTCAACAAACAAACAAAACTCCGCATAATTGATTTTTATATTATATATATCATGGCAAGAATAATTATAATTCTTTTGGACAATGGGAAGTATAAAGGCAAATATCCCTTTATATCATAGTAGAAAGCAGTTCTTAGCATTTCGCTGTATCTACTCATAGTTCTTATAGGACACATGCATATTCCTTTAGACTAGAAATCTTATTTACTCTCCAAATAAAAGGAACAAGTCCTTCATATCAGACAGAAAACAGAAAATATACCAACTTCTCAAGAAATGTTAGATAAAAGTTATGTATACTATATACTATATTCATAAATATTTCAAAAGTTAGCCACATTCATTTCTGAGAAAAAGATTTATATGATAAATTAAATGAAAAAGTAGTCACTAATTAGAGTTATTACATTGTTATTAATTATGAGAAAAGTAAAATGCATATATATATATATACATATATAAATATATATACATGCTTGACTATAGTAGTTTTTGAACCGCCAGTTCAAAAACAGAAATTCAAAAAGCATAATGTTCAAATTGTAAATTAATTTAACCTCTATGTTGTCAGTTGCTAAACATTTAAATCTTCAATAATGGATGTGGGAGTTCATCAGTAAATTTAGTTTATCTCTTCTTTCCTTGGGGGTTCTTGTCTAATTCTGGAACATTTCATGGTGCCCAGGCACTGACTGATATAACCAAGATATCTATCTTCTGTTTCTTGGCATCTACCTGTGCTGGAAATGTCTAATTTTACACCTCTCAATGTGATCTCCACACAGTTGGAAACTATAGTTCCCTTGACTACAAAAACAAAATTATAGCTACTAAATATTTGTTTCAGAGTTAAAGAAATTCAAAAGGAATGGCATTTCAATTTTTGAATAACTAAATATTTCAGAAAGTAAAATATTAAAATGAGTATCAGAATAGACAGGCTTTTGACAAAAAACAATGGAAAAAGATGGAATTCCTAAAATTCTTCTAATTTTACTTAAATCACTTAAATTTAAATCACTTTATTTAAATCACATAAATTCTTCTAATTTTACTTAAAATCACTTCTTCTAATAGTGAGCCTTTACAATAATACTCTGAAATAATAAATATAAGTATTTCAAATCCTAGTAAAACAAGAATATTGATTATTTATTATTATACTTTATTACTTTTTAATTTTTTTCTCTTTTCATATTTTGTTCATTTTGTTCCTAAGGTAATTCATATTAGTAGGATTATGGCATGCTAAAAGATAATGATCAAAACCAGATAAATACATATAGCCTAGTAGGAAAAACTGAAAAAATATATTTAAAGAAGTGATGTTTCAAATAGGAATTCAACCCCAAATCTTGATCTGAGGGGTCAGATTATCAGAAGAAACCTCTAAAGGGCATGCTGTGTGTTCCTATTATTTAAAATGTATTTGTCCAATTTAAGTTATAATTATAAACCTAGAAACCACACACATACATACAAACACAGAGAGAGAAAGAGAGAGGAAGAGAGAGAAAGAGAGAGAGAGATAGAGACAGAGACAGACAGAGACAGAGACAGAGATACAGAAACACAGAGAAACTGAGAGAGAGGTAAAGAGACAAGGAAGTGAAGAGATTCCTTAAAAGATAAAAGAACAAGCCATTATTCTAAGAACATGGGTAAATTTTGACAGGAAGACAAAGACAACACACATGAAGTAAATTCATAATTTTAGAAAGATCACACCTTGATGGTGTGATCTGGTATCATCCTCATGAAGAAGCCGTATGTGGTTTACCCTTAGGATCCAGATGTTTGTATGCTTCTGGCTGATGGAGATTGGCTCAAAATTAAAACAAAGACCAGCACCAAGGAATTCACTGGTTTATAATTAAGTCATGAGCATGAGGAAGACTGCTACAAAGGGTGATGCTTAGCTTGCTAATGCATCACCGGAGAACACAATTTTCCTTCTTACAATCTGCCTTTCCGCGTTTGGTAGTAGATGGGGGTTCAATTCTTGGTCAGATTATTGCCTGTTTTCGGTGAAAGTTCTATTTTCTTACACAATCCACATATCTTTCAGCAACACATGCTGGCAGCCTTCAACATCTCTTTCTTGGTGAATTTCACATAGTCAGTAAATTATTGTTTCCAAATCTGACAAGGCTATCAGGTAAATATAAGACAGGTAAATGTAGACCTCATTCTCAGTTACTTCAGTTTCCCAACCATTATGGTGGAAAACTGAACCCAGCCATAGAAAATAGCAATAATGTGGGCATCAAAAAATTTAATAAAAACTAATTATAAAACTAAGATTTTTGTTAATAATAAAATACATGGTGAAGAAGCATATTCACATAGTAGCAAGTAAGGATAAGACCAAGGTTAAATAGAAATTAACATCTTAAAACTAAGATTAAAACATGTACTTGATAAAAGATGTAGAAGAAAGTACATTAAAATGTTGGTTAAAAATGGGGGATGTCTTAGAATTGTGTTTTGTGATCTAAGTGCCCAAAATCTGTCACTGTTTAGCTCATAAACTGGTGAACTGCATCTTACCAAGACCAGGAGGAAAATAACAATGCGAACTTCTATAAATGCTATTCAAGATGCTTACTTATATTTAAGTCAGTAATACGATAATAAATATAATGGAAAACTGGAGAAGAAATATGAAATAGCTATATTTTACAGACTTGTGATTTTTAAATAACAATATAAAAATATTTACAAAATGTCCATTATAATAATTTACTTCCCAAGTGTGAAATAAAATGTAGGTTTAGAGGTACTTTAATATTCCATTAACAAATGACAAAAATAAAGTTATAAATTGAAGTCATTTATAATACAATAACAATGTATAATTATAATTACATAAAATGTATAGATGTATCTTATACTATTTGGACATTCTAAAAAGAAATAAAGTATTGAAAATTGATTAAGTACACATTCTATGGCCACAGAACCTGATGTTAGCATGTCCTATGTCAGGAGTGATAATTCTTTCAAAAGTGACTTCTGAAGTTACGAATTGTTAAAATCTATTTTAAAATAGGATATTGGGTCCTAATAAGTGCATGTAATTGTGAAAAAAAGAGAGAGGAAAGAAAAGAAAACCAAGAAGTTGGAGCTATTCAGTAAGTGAGCAATGTAATAACACTCAACAAAAATATGAATGCCGGTGCCTTAAAACATGAGAAATAAGGCATAACTGTTACTAGGCAGAAAGGCAGTTGAGTTTAAATTCTGATCAGAAAGCAGATCAGTGTAGTAACCTATATTAGGTAAACTACTATACTAATTTATACATGTGATGAATGGTGGCACTATTTTTACTGAAACAACTGTTTTGAGAAACTCCTGCACAACATAAATTATATGGTGTTCTCTCTGGAATTTAGCTGCTCTATGCTTTAGTATCTTTCAGTCAAGCAAAGAATAACGCGTTGCAAAGGCCCTGCAGGTTTATAGAAAGAGTATTCATCCCTTCTGTAGGCTGAGGTAGAGTCAATGCTGTAGGACACTGGTCGTCACATGTCTTATGATGAAGAAACCATATAACGTTAAATTAAACAAAACAGGAAGAAGCTACATGCAGGAAAAATGGTTAATTCAGTTGCATCCATATAATGTTGCCAGAAAGAATTCAGATAAAATAACGTTGAGATGATCTCTACAGCGCTAGGAACCAGATGAGCAAATGCTTTTAGGCAGAGTGAGTTCAGAGTTGTGATGGTCAGGTCCTCAGGACTGTTACTAGGCTTACAGAAGTGTACGATGCTTTTCGCCGTTGTGCTGATTACCTGGGCCTCTTTGTTGGAGAAAGACCTTGCTGTGCTGAAGATTTGTACACCTTCCAATGTCTTCTTTAAAATAACTCAGTCCGTGCTGATGTAGACATGCCCAGTGGAATCTTTGATACGATTGGAAATAAAGTGTCATGTTTAACTATTATCCTATTATTTTATATTAAACTAAAACTACCTGGGCATCTGATATTTAATGCATCATCTAATTGCATGATACCAAGCAAGGTAAGCTACCGAGCTCTTTGACAGGAGAAACTTCTCCAGATGTTTATTTTTCTGAATAGGATCCGGGTGGCTGAAATACAATTCTGTTTTGCTAGCCTGATGCTTTGAAAACACACGTCAAGGTCCTAAAACATCTAACAGTGACAATCAACAAATACAAGCTTATTTCATGTATCATGAACAATCAAATTGATGTTTAATCTGTTCAGAGATAACATCAAATTCCCCCACAGGGGAGAAGAATTATGTCACAAATGCTTCAAACCAAATCAGCATTCTGATGAAATTCAGAATCCTATACCTATACTCCACTGTGATCAAATATGACACTATCATAATAATGAACAAGGATATCAAAATATGTTCCCAGAGATAATGGAAGCATAATCTGAAAGGATATTGCTGTCAATATTTCATAGCTCTTTGGGGGTGAGTTTATTTATAAATAACTTCACGACAAATCCCAAACACACATAAGTAGTTTTTCTACCTCTGCTGGTTTTCCGTACATGCCTCTCCTCTATGCTAACAGTTATGTCACTCATTTTAATTTAGTAGATTTGTACTTGGTTATGAGGTCAGTTTTATCCAAACACCTGCCACAGTAAGGTCAAAGAGGGAAGAAGAATCAGATTGTTTGCAGGACTGTATATGCTTTTACCGTCGATTTTTAACCTAGGACTATCCCTTGAAAGCAGACAAACAAATACTAAATAGGTTGTTACATAATAAAATATCTTTTTAGATAGTGCCACTGACTTTCCCTGGTTGGGTTTTATTAGCTATTTTCATCCCAAAGGCAACTAGCAAGTTCTGCTGCAAAACAGAAACCAAGGGCACATCTCTAAGTTTGTCATTATGCCACCTTGGCCTGGAACCTCTTGCGGATGTGCCCCCATGATCCACAACCAACGGCATTTGGAAAATGATGTCTTATTTTATTTTTCCGGATGACAGCTTCCCTTGTGCTCCACTTTACTTAAGTCATTTCCCTTTGTATCCACTGTCCTGTAAGGCAGATATAAAAGAGACAAGAAGCCATAATAGATGGCTTTAATTAGTGCTTGGGAAATGGTTTTTTAATTACATGAAGGCTTAATATTCATAAACACATGCTTCTGAAATCTCCTATATTGTTGGAAAACAAGATAAAGGAATATTTCACGCCACACAGCAACTTCCTGACAGTTACGGGACACAATTAGGCACACGGTTGTGTTGGGCACACAGTCCTCTGTTGTCAGCATCCCCCGTTTACACAGCAATGGAAGAAAAACGTATTTTTTTTCCTGAGTCATTTGTTACATTTTCACAATGGGCCCAGTAACAGGAAATTCCTAGTAAAATTCCTAGCAAGATAATGGCTCTTGTAATTGCTCTCAAAGAGAGAAATTCAGAAATTACTCTTCCTTATTAATTATCTCCTACTGCAGTGATAAATAATGTCTTAACTAGCTATCAAAGGATCTTTCCAACTTATTCTTCCCTTGACACTGAAGACATGCCATTTCCCCAGCCTGATTTCCAGTGATTTTTCTAATTTAAGAGTAATTTCATAAAAAGCAAGTTTGTTAACTTCTTTTTAAAACTGTTTCATTGGCGCTTATTATGTAGAATGTATGCCTCATGGTGTTTCAAAAGGTTATCTTTTCACCTTTAGCCTTGAATTACATATACATATTTATGAAACTTGTATATAGTAGTATAAACATGAATATATAGTAATATATGATTTCCTATGTAATATAACTGATATTCAAATGTTCAGACTTTTAAGTGCTGTAGAGTAGGTATTCATGGGTCAACAAGGTAGTGCAGGCTGCAATGTACTTTGCCACCAGATCTGGGGATTGGAGTTTGATGCACAGGATCAATGTTGTGGAAGGAAAAGACTGACTCAAGAATTTATTTCATGACTTCCACACACGTGTTATGGTACGCATGAGTCCATTCTTACACACACACACACACACACACACACACACTTACATACACATATACACGTATTAACATACAACCTTATGTACGCACGTACACATACTCATACACATACACACACATACACACATATACACTCACACATTCATATAAGCATACACACACACACTCACATACACATATACATCATGCATACCCACACCCACATACCCCCCTCTCTCTCACACACACCCACATACCTACACACGCACACACACACACACACACACACTTACACACGCACTCACAGACCCATCAAATGAATACATCTGTTTCTTTAAGATTAACAAGAACAGCATGTGCTACCACCGTACCATTTACTCAAGCTGACTCCTTGAGTATGGCTTGTTTCTATTCACTGCTTTGGCTTCCATCCAACTGCGGGCAAGTCTCAGCCCAAAAGAACTTGTCACAGAGATAACGGAAAGAGGGTTAATTTCCTCTCAACAGGAGAAATGGCGGTCCAACTCCTTCCTGGCAATGAAAACCACTTGCATTTTGTCAATGTTGTTCACAGTTGCTGTTGGTGGATGCTAGCGGCCAGCGTCATAGGCTTCAGAAACAGGGCGGTGATTCTAAAAATAATTCTGTTTGTGATACTGTGACTCAAATTTAAAAAATCGTTAAACTAAGCGGCTTTGCTTCACTTTGCTATATCATATTGCATAGAAATGTCACTTCTATGAGGGAAATGAAGGAAGCAGTGACAGAAGGACTGAACATCAAGAATCCAAGAAGTCACTCAACAGTCACACCGTGCAGTGCAGCTGGGGCGATAGAGTGAGCAGTGAACTTACCCCTTACCATGTCATCTCCTCCTCGAATGTTGAAAGAAGTTAATTATACAATATTTATTTCATATCTTATCCATTTTCAATGAAGGCTAATGACTCCAATTAAGGGGAAAATGCTATATTTTAGGTGCATTCGCTGAAAGACTATTAGTTACACACTCTATGAAGTCATTGGCCCGTGTAAGCATTACAGTCAGTGCCACTGTGATGACTTAGTGGGCAAAGTGCTTACCCTGCATGTCTGACAAGATGAGCGCACTCTCCACACAGCACGAAGGAACACAGAGCCAGGCGTGTGTTCTTAATGGACTTCTTCACACTCATACACTACTCAGTCAGGAATATGTAAAATGTATTTGCTGAAAATGGTATAAGGCATAGTGGTACATTATCAAAATCCAAACTGGTCTTTTATTATTTTATTTCATTTTATTTTTTGGACATTTTATGTATTTACATTTCAAATGTAAACCCCTTTCCCCCTTCTCCCAGACCCCCTTATCCCTCTCCCTGTTTCTATGAGGATGCCCCCATTCCCACCCACCTACTCCAACCTCAATGCCCTGGCATTAACATATACTAGGGAAGTGACCAAGGGTTTTTTCTCATATTGATGCTGGACAATGCTATCCTCTGCTACACATGTGGCTGGAGCCATGGATCCCTCCATGCATACTCTTTGAGACTCAAGGAGATCTCGATGGTCTGGTTGATTGATACTGTTGTTCTTCCTATGGTGTTGCAAACCCCTTCAGCTCCCTCAGTCTTTTCTCTAACTCCTCCATTGCTTAGTCCAATGGTTAGTTGCAAGTATCCTCATCTGTATCAGTAGGGCTCTGGCACAGCCTCTCAGGAGACACCCATATCTGGATCCTCTCAGCAAGCACTTCTTGGCATCAGCAATAGTGACTGGGTTTGGTGGCTGCTTATTGGATGGATCCCCAGGTGGGGCAGTCTCTGGATGACCCTTTCTTCCATCCCTGCTCCACTCTTTGTCCCTGTATTTCCTCCCATGCATATGTTGTTCTCCCTTCTAAGAAGGAATAAAGCATCCACATATTGGTCTTTCTTCTTCTTGAGCTTCATATGATCTGTGAATTTTTTCTTAGTTATTCCAAGCTTTTGGGCTAATATCCACTTATCAGTGAATGCAGACCATGTGTGTTCTTTTTTGACTAGGTTACCAACTGTTTTTTTAATACAAATGAGTAATTGTATATATACAGTCTGTAGCCAGTGACTTATGGCAGTGAAAATACAAACACAAGATAAGTATATCCATTAAGGAACAAAGCAGTAAGGTGCGAGGAAATGGCTCAGTCGTTAAGAATAAACTGCCCTTCCTGAAAACACAAGTTCACTTCCAACAGCTGTGCATCCAGTTCCATGGGATTCTGTGCCCTCTTCTGCTTCTTATGTTCTACAGACACACATGTACCTACAATGTACCTACAAACATTTACCTACAATGACAAAACAAACAAAAATCACAACATCATCTCCATTGTGTGTAAAGATTCAGAAGTCATCTGGTCAAGAATTCTCTCACTAGATTGCTATCATTACTAGATTTATTTTACATAAATAACACAAATCTGTATCAAAGTATATATATATATATATATATATATATGCATCCCACAGTTATATATCTTTTTAGTATATGTAATAAAGCAGCCTTTTAGATTCCTTTTAGCAATCATAAAGCATGTGTGTAAGTTTGGCTGTTTGGACGGGGGAGGTAATTGAAAAAAACAAAGCTTTTCAAATTGTTCAGCATAATACATTGAGAATCAATGCCTAAATATTAGTTCTTAAAGTAGGAGGAAAGTTTTCTTACTCATAATCACCCTCTTTTTAGAGCTAGACATGAGGTATAGCCTTGTTACACCAGAAGCTAAAGCAGGAGAATTGCCTTGAATTAGTGGCACAATGCATCCGAAGCAAAACTGTCTCCTAACAGAAAAAGAAATGTAATTGCTGTGTACTTGAAAATATTTGATTATTTCAATAGTTAAAGAAGTAATACACTTTTTAAATTATTTAGTAGGACTAAACACTAGTAGTCCCTGGTGTGTCTCAGCTGGCTTTATTTATTGGCAACATGTTATGAAGACAAAAAGAATAATTTAATTATTACCAACATGGAGATACAATAAGTGTACTTGAGGTTTATATTGAAATATCAAAATTATATTGAAATATCAAATTTACACATGTAAAATTAGTACATTTTAAATGATTATCAAAAACTTTGAACTCATTCATATATACTTTTGTACAAATAGGGATGCATATTTAATACACTTTTAAATATAAGCATATATAGAGAGAATATCGTGTCTATTGTATGGATGCATCACCAGACCATTAAAAAGATGGACTGTAGGAAAGGGTAGAATAGAAGGTCAGGTATCCTGGAGGCAGAAGGAATTCAGGGATAGAACCAGGCATGCAAGCTTTGCCCTGGAGGATGTGATGAGCACAGGCAAGCCGCAACATGGCAGAAGAGAAAAGCTTAGCTATGTGCCCACGTTATTTGTAAGTATAATTTGAGTCTGAGTCATATTTCTAGGAGAATAGAGCTGAGAGGAGGAACCAGACCTAACTTCTACAAACAGATACACATATATCTCCTATATGCTAAAGCATGAAAGCAAAGAGTCTTTCGTTATGCACAGAAAAGAGTAAGTCAAAAATATATGGCAATATTCAGCAATAGTTTGGCATTTCAGGGTTGAGGAACGCTGTGAGGTATTAAGAAGAAACTGGAAGGGAGCAACAGTAGGAAAGAAGTATCAAAAGAGTGGCTAGACTGCAGATTATTCAATCCATTTTGACTCTAGGGAAAGCATTCTACAGTGGGAAGGAATAATCACCAAGGACTGCATCAGCCTGTGCTGCTTACACAGCTCTGTAGATCCCCTAGTCAAGCACACACATTTACATTAGTATTAGTGAGCCCTCATCTAAGACTCTGAGGTTCTGACCTTTCTTTATAAGCATTTCAAAACGTGAATATTTTATTCTGCATGATAGAATTATGCAATTTTGTCATTCTTTGTACCTAAGGAATAATGACATCTTATAATATTAAGGATATACTTTTACAATAACAATAACAATAGTAATAATAATATTAATAATAATGTGTTGAAATGGTTATCTATCTTTGAGATATCATTCAAATGTATTCTTTTTAATTAACTTAATTCTATTTAAACATTATGTGTAGATGGATCCTATTATTTCCCTTCCTGAAAGTTCACCCTGATCTTCCCCAACACCGTGTTCTCTCTTTCTACGCCTCAATGAATGAAAGTCAAAACAAAAAGAAATGAGATAAAGGAAAAAGGATCACCAATGGAAGAAATGGCAAAAAATAAAACACAAAGCTAGCAAAAGATATGGAGTCCGTTTTGTGTTAACCAACTATTCCCTGCATGCAGCCTGCCCTGGAGTGTGGTTGATATACTTGGTAACATTCGATCGGAAAAAATTCTCTCTTTCCCAAGGAGTATCAATGGCCATTGCTTCTTGCCTGAAGCTGGGGATTTATTTTTTTTTTTGTCTAGTTGCATTTGTGCAGGTCTGGTGCATCCTAGCGTGGTCTCTCCAAGTTTAAGTATGTATAAGTCTTGCTATGTCTGGAAGAAACTACATACTAGGAATCATCTCCCACCTCTGACTGTTACAGTCTTTATCTTCATGAGCCTTGAGTGGAGGACTTTGAGAGCTCCCCACTCAATCATTCTCTGCATATTGCCTTGTTGTGCACCTCATTGTTAATTTTAATCTACTACTAACTTCTCCAGTGAGCACTGAGTGATGACCTGGTTCAAAGAAAAGTGACAATCAAATTATTCCCCATGACACCTTATAACTATATTGTTAATGTGGCCTCACTCATTACTAAACCATAACAAAACTCAATCTATCCTTAATTCTAAATATGTTGGTTTAAAAAATGCATATATATATCCAGGAAATGTGAAATGAAAATATAGACCCTCTGAAAAATATTTTAGCAATTCATTATTAAGAACAAAAAGGAAGAAATCAAGAAATCAGGTAATACTCCTGACACAGGATTGGAGAATAGACTGTCAGTACAGTGCCTGGTGTGCAAGCAGGAGGAGCTGATTTCGAAATACTATGTGCACATAAAAGGAAAGGGGTGGCCACACAGACTGCAACCCCAGGGCTTTGATGGCAGAGACAAGAGGACTCCCTGAGCTTGCTAGACAGCCAGGGTAGGTCAACAGATGAGTTTCAGTCAGAATCAGTGGTAGATTCTATCTCAAAAACTACAGCTACGAAGTGAGTGAGTGACCAAATAAAACAAACCCTGATTCTAGATACAGAGGCAAAGACAGATTTTTTTTAATGAATAATATATTGTTGCACTCTGTGAGGATCAACATGGACTGAATTTCATTTTGAGGTTTACATAGTGACCGGACATTTTAAACAAACAAACAAACAAACAAACAAATAAATAAATAAATAAATGAAAATTAATTGAAAGGGCTCGGTGTTTAGAGAAGTGAAAGATTCCACCATAGAAGGGTTGTAGGCTTATATACAAACCATGTAGGTTTGCAATGGTATTTTCTAAAATGCTTTTCCAGATTTTAAGGAATGTGGAGTTGGCTTAGGATTCCATCTGACATAATTGGGTTCCTCCAAGATTTTTGGAAAGGGGTTTCAAGGGAGTCTTGTGACTGCATAATACCACCAGAGTTCCTTTCCTTTCACGGCACTGGATTTGGAGTGAGGGAGACTTTACCTCCAAGGAGCGATTGAAAATACTGCATGTATGTTTGATTGATGCATTCTGATTAACGCTGCTGCTGGCCTCAAGTGAGTATAGAAAAGGGCTGCTACAAACATTTTTACATGCACATGACAAGAGAATTATCTAACCTAAAACAGAAGTATCGTCAAGATTGTAGAGCCATATGTAAGGACTGAAAAAGATCTGATCACATTACCAAATATTTAAAGGCAACATGGGCAGAGTTGTCATGAAGGTCACTTGTCAGAATTTATTTGATTCAAACTCTTGATGTACTAGGAACTTATCATATTTGGTTTGGTAATGATACATTGCTCAAGGTCAAAAAGCGTATCTTGGCTATCTCGAGACCAGTTTATAGACAGGAGTCTCACCTCTGTGATTCTTAGGATACACTGCATGTTTCTTATTTCTTTTTTTTTTTTTAAACATAAAACAAGGCATTTCAGAATTCAGGTCATTATAATCTAGAATTGATATTCCTATCTACGAAGACAAATTATGTTCTGAAATTCTTGATTCCAGTGATGATAGCCACTTTAGTGGATTTTTTTATCATACTCTGAAATGGAATTTATTTTTGAAGATGACTGAGCATATTAGTTCTATAAGATTAAACACTGTCAAGAAAGCTATTTTGGAAGAATTTTGATACAATGAGAGAACTTTTCAAGATACTGTCAAACTGTTAGCTCTTATTTTATCATGTAATATATTCTTGCTCATTTTAAACAAATACATTAATATTATCTGCCTGTGTATATATAGCATGATTTGTAAGCTGTTTTACCAATCTAATATTCTTAGGCTGGTAATTTTTTTGTTTTTAAAACTTGCATTGAAAAGCTGATCACAGTTCAGAAAAGTAAAATAAAAGAAAATCTGTTGAAAGCCATACAACATACAAATCCATACAACACACTACTCTTGATAATGGCATTCTTGTTCTTTGTATTTCTTTTTCTTTTTGGCATATTTTATAGTTATTCTCACAGTGAGAAGTGGTACTTTTTTTGGAAAAATTCTAAAATTTATTATCCTGGTTTAATAAGAGCACCCTTATAGTGAAGTATGTGTTTGAAATAGCATTCTATCAACACGTTACTGCCATGAAATTAACAGCCAAATAGAGTATCCAATACAGAGGATAATGAGCCGTAAGAGAACTGTGCTAGTCCTAACTTAAGTCTCACCAGGAATCCTACGGAAGACAGACCGGTTCCCAAGCCTCTCAACAAGAGAATCAAAGATAATAGAAACTCCAGTCATCTCTGAAAAATTCCTTTATAATCCTTAGAATTTCTCAATCTTCTCTATACTGCTTTTCCCCTACTGCGTGATGTGAGACCCTTCTGTGTGATGTGAGGCCAATGGCAGGCTCCTCCCAGGGAAGGGGGTGCACAAAGAACAACATTTGTGTGCCTCCTCTACTCCATATCACCTCACTATCAAAATCAGTGATCATGTAAATATCTCAACATTTGCCAACAACAGCATGTAAACTTCCTGGACAGCATCCAACATCACACAGAGGGCACCTTCAATGCAGCAAGCCCACAACATGGCACCTTTAATGCAGCAAGCCCACAACATGGCACCTTCAATGCAGCAAGCCCACAACATGGCACCTTCAATGCAGCAAGCCCACAACATGGCACCTTCAATGCAGTAAGCCCACAACATGGCACTTTCAATGCAGCAAGCCCACAACATTCTTTTGATGTCATGTTCCAGAGGGCTTTCATTGAAGGGCATTAGTTTTAAGAATATTGATAATGTTGTTTAGCAAATCTTAGTAGTTGTGCACATTCTAAATCTCCTCTGTTGCAAAAAGAGGTGGGTTTTAATAGTTTCTTCGCTCAATGTGGTAGAATATTTATTATACATATGTGTGTGCATAAAGACTTAGCAAAGAGAGTGCAGGAAGCATTAAGTAGCTCTTACATTGGCAGCAGACTTACTTACATAAAAACAAAACAGACACTTGCATTGAAAATTCTGAAGAGAAGGAAGTCAGAGCTGAGAACACTAAAATATTCACATGACAAGGTTTTGCAGTCTCTATCATTGCAACTGCAATCCAAATTACTAGAATATGTCATTTGAGAATTATCTAGTGCCTGGAGGAATTTTCTTAAAGAAATATAAAATAGAGCAACTCCAGGAAGGTAAGCACCCAATCAAAGATCAGATCTGCTACTAAATGAGAGCTGTTGAAAACCCAGGTATTGTGGGAAGTCAGAAGTTAATGTCAAAGTTGATCATGGCTGTCCTCTAAAGCCCACAGTTGTTTGATGTGATCTTTATCACAGTTTAAAAAAAAAAAGTCTGATTTAAATTCTGAATTCTATCGTTTACTTCCGTTTTAGACAGTGATCTTCAGTGTCAGATGGAGAATACATGAAAAAAGCACTAAGTAGGAAACAAAGATAAATTCAAGTTCACAGAGTCAAAGATAGAAGCCACTGTAACTAATTGAGTCCCTATTGGTGCTGGGGACATAGGGGAGAGCATCCTCTTTTAAACTGTCCCTAATGTTACCTTGAAAATTACTCTCTAATCAACTGACTTTGAGACAAATTGAAAACAGTGAGTCATCAATTTGTAACAGCTTTTTCCCAAGACAATCTGAAATCCTAAGCTATTTAAAAAATCTACATAGAAAGTCTAAAATCATTTCCGTTTTAGCTGGCTTAAGAAAGGAAATGAACTGTTTTCATATATTTTAAACACAACTAAGATATGCACATGAATGTGTGCTTTATAGCAAATATCAGAATGCCATGTTCTGGCAGCACGGTCAACTTGCAAATGTGCAGTCTGGAAGAATATTAACTAGAACATTTGAATGATCACATTTGGGATATGAGCAGTGTTTATCAACATCTCCCATGTAGTACTGTTTAGAGAGCATCTCTCCATTCAGACTGATTCAGGAAAACACTTGCTGTTTTTGCTTTTAGGAGATTCCTGTTTGCAATTTATAAAACTTCCCATGGAGATTTTTTTTTTAAATAACATTGGTTTTTCTAACGCTGTGATGACAATGTGTATCTGATGTTTTTATTGTTCCACAAGAAATAATAATGGAAAACAGAAGTTCTTTAATAAAATCTGAGTTTATTTATTTCCTGGTAGGACCTAACTGTTACATTATTAACAGCAACAAGATGATTTTATAGCTGAGGGAGTTTGATGCCAAGCTCTTAGTTTGATGCCTCTGGCTAGACTTGTGTACCATACAATTTTATTCACTGAGTGTAGTGATTCATTTTTAAAGCTACCTTTCAAATATTCCCTTCCCGAGCAAAACAAAACGAGCTTCTCTGCCGCTCATCAGCAGTCCCGTGCCTCTGTCACTGACAGTGCGTTTATTTAATTTTGTGTACCCCAGCAGCTTAGTCTGTACAGGGAGTCTATTGCCATCTACTTAGTTTCCAAACATCTGCACTTTTTAATTCATATATCTTTTTTTTTTAGATAACTTCAGGCAGTACAAACTTCCAAGTAAATTAGAAAGAATATGTCTTTTCTTCTGTAAACTTTTAACGCTGAGTAAGTTTCCTCGCACTTTCAAAGGCATTCTGGTGACCATCTTGCAATGTGATCAAATAGGGAACCCTTACCTGTCTGGAGCAGAGTCCCACGAGCGGAATGTCACTGTGCCTGCGTGTGGCCCGCGAGATTCTTCCAAGGTAAAATCACGTGACGTGTTTAGAGCTTTTCATTATTATCTGCAGAGGGCTGTTGTTTTCTGAGACAATCATTTAGTGTGGAGAATCTCACATATGTAAATAAGACATGGCCATACCTAACCTCCCATTTCCTCATTCAACTCTACCCATGTCCCCACATCAACCGCCTCACAATTTCACATCTCTGGGTTTTCTTTCCTTTTTTTTTTTTTTTTTCCCTTTTTTGTTAAACCAGTAAGTTTGCTTCCTGCTGCCATATATGTGTGGGTGTGGGGCCTAAAAATGTTCTAACATAAGCAGAAGCCAATTTCATTACAAAATGAATGCATCAAGTACGTTAAAAACACAAGGATACCTCTAACTATGTAAAATCCTACAGATTGTCAGCATTTGATGAGAAAGTAATTTACAGATGGTTTAAATTTTCAGTGGAAGTGTTTTAACTCTACAGTGACTTCCTAAGATGTCAGGCAAAAGTAAAGACTTAAAACGTCAAATCTTTTATGTTTGCCAACTCTGTGAGAATAATAAAGGGGCATTAGAGAGGAACCTTTTGCATGTTAACATTTTTATTTTATAAATACATACATTTATAACTTGTGGTATATATAAAACAATTGAATTATATGTTACTATACATATATTTACAAATATTTATATTTCTTGTATGTTTAAGGTAACTTTAAAATAATCACTGTTTCGGTGGATTTTACAGTAAGAATAGGTTTCTGAGGTGGGACTTAATGGAATTGAGGTCTTCAATACTCAGGTGGATGATAGAACTGGAAACCTGTTTCTGCTAACTGTGGTGAGTGACTGCTTAAGCTCTGAATCATGATATGATCTGCCCTGTAGACTCAGGATGCAAGCCTGTTGTGATGTCATTGGGTTAAATTTATTAACTCTTTATTCCAGCCTCTACGCTCAGATGACGTGCCATTGTCTGAAATCCCTTTCATCATTGATTTCATTTCATTCTTTTATTTTCCTGAGGCTTCCTTCCTTGAATCAAACCTGACTGACGCCACAGGCTGTAGTGAAGTATAGTCTCTGAAAGGTGAAATGGGCTCACAGTTATTTCTGGTGAATCCTGGAGAAGTCAAACATAAAGATAATTTTCATGCTCATTGACACTGTCACTGTAAAAGTCTTAAAGCCTCTGTGACAAAATGAAAGGAAAAATGGACCTACTTAAAATTCTATCTCCTGAACAATGGATGTGTGATCATTTTCTATAACCATCTAAACCTAAAGTCCTGGAATTTCATAACCAATGACATGCTCTTTTGAAATTCGTAGTGCATGTCCTGTGTCACCATTGTGATGTTTTTCATATACATTCTTGGGGAATACGTCTTTGTCCAAAATGAAGAGTTTCTGTGCAATCAGAGTTTGAATATTTCTACCATGTGCAAAGCTCATGAAATCTGAAGAGGCCAGCCACAGAAACAAAATGTTTTATACTGCATCGAGAGAGCTAAGCTCTTGTATTTGTTGCGGTTTTAATAGCCTTCCTTTTATTGCTGTACCTTGATATCTTGTTAGTTGTCTTGGATCCAAGAACATGGTGAATAAGTGAAATTGTAGAAGTACAATAAGTAGTTTTGCCTTGGTAGGGAGGAAACAATTCTAATAAGTTTACTATAGACATAATAGAACGCAAATGGAGATAGAGATCATATTTTAAATATCAGTAAAGAAATATTCACAGTATCAATATCCATGTCTTTGCGATATAATCTTTAATATTTCACTTATCTCACATGTAGTACACCATGAGCCTTTATGGTTTTTCACTTACTACCTGAGAACTTGATTTTGATCACATCACTTTCCTCCACAACTCATTCCACCCCCACAACTTCATGTTCTTTCTAAGTTTTGAAAATCAAACAAAACAAGCAGCACATGGGGTCCCCATGTGCTTAGAGAAAGGATTGAAGGAGCTGAAGAGGTTTGCAACCTCATCGGAAGAACAACAATATCAACCAACCAGACCTCCCAGAGCTCTCAAGGACTAAACCATCAAACAAAGAGGACACATGGAGTTACCGGTAGCTACAGCTGCACATGTAGCAGAGGATGGCCTTTTCAAGCATCAAAGGGAGGAGAGGCCCTTGGTCCTGTGAAGGCTGGAAACCCCCAGTGTAGGGAAATGCCAGGGGAGGGAGGTGGGAAGGAATGAGTGGGTGGGGAAGTATCTTCATAAAAGCAGAGGGAGGGGAATGGGATAGCGATTTTGCAGAAGTGAAACAGTGACTGGTCTGGGGGGGGGGAAGATAACATTCGAAATGTAAATAAAATACCCAACAAAATTGATTTATAAAAGGAAATGGCATCAAATTGGCATTGGGAAATTCCTCCTGAGTGTGGGGTCTGCCTTGGGCAGATAAGTTTTATCATAAATAACCATAGAAAAGTTTATACACTTAGCTATTCATATGACATTCTCCTAATCTAATACTTATATAAAAACATAGGTGCAGAAATTCCTTCATTTCTGATATAGGTGTATGTATCCTCTTTCTGCACATATTTGTAAGAAGCTGTTACTATTATCCTTTTGATGATAGCCATTATTTTGATATATATGATATTATGTTGTAATTTTGACTGGTATTTCCTGAGCATGAAACAAAGTGAGCATTTATCTTAATATTGACCTAGATACTCTTTTTCATTAAAACATTTATTTACTTTACATCTTGATTACAGCTTTCCCTCTCTCCTCTCCTCCCAGTCCCTTCCTCTCACCTCCCTCCTCCCATCTAACCTCCCTTTCACTTCAGAGAAAGAGATGCCCCTGTGGATATCAACCTGCCTGCCTTGGACTGTCAAGGTGGCATATTTCTTACTGAGGATATTCAAGGCAGCTCAGCTAGAGGAAAGGGTTCCAAAGACAGGCGACAGAGTCAGAGACAGCTACTTCTGCTGTTAGGACTTCCATATGAACACCAAGCTGTACACCTGCTATGTAGAGAACCTAGAGCCATAAAATTAATGCTCTCTGATTGACAGTTCCATCTCTGTGAGTCCCTTATGGGCCCTGTTAGTTGTTTCTGTAGGCTTTCTTATGGTGTCCTTTTTTGGGAGCGATGCCCTTGAAACCCTCCATTATTGATGTTATTATTATGGTTAGAAGTAAGTATGACTGGGTTCATGGAAAATCCCCAGCCAGCTGCAGAAGACTAATACAAATCTGGTGGTCAGGATGAATAATGATAGGATAAAGCTCTGACCTTGCTGAGAAATACATCTGACGTCAAGATGCCCAATGTGATGACCTGTGTTCTTTCTGAGAAACCAATATCCTGTTGACATCAGCTGACCACATGAGTACTGTGTCCTTGGTCTGTGTAAATGTTTCCCACTTCCTCCCCCCTCTCTGTTACCCCTGTTATGGTATAAATTCATCCTTGGGAAAAAATAAAATTGTCGCCTTGATCAGACTCTTGTCTTGGCGTCCTTCTTCGTGTCTCTTGTCCCCCATTCTCTTCCCTCAGCACCCTTGTTGACAGTCCTTGACCTCTCTGGCTCCTTCAATCTCTCTTCTTTTCCACAACATTCCACCAGTTTGGCCTAATGTTTGGCTGTGGTGTGGGTCTGTGCTTCTATTTCCATCAGCTGTAGGACATTGCTGCTCTGACAAGGTATCACATCCAAAGACCTACTACCAGGTTTCTGAGGAACCGCCAAATGGATATCCAAAGTGGTTTTCCAATTTTCACTCCCACCAGCAATGGAGGAATGTTTCCACTCCAAGTTCTTGCCCACGTGTACTGTAACTTGAGGTTTTGATCACAGTCATTCTGAGAGGTATGAGCTAGAATTTCAGGTTGTTTTCATTTCCATTTTCCTGATGACTAAGGATGTCCAACATTCCTTTAAATGCTTCCCAGCCATTAGAGATCATTCTATTTAGAATTCTCTGTTTAGACTTGTACACCCCCCTTTTTAAATTGGGTTTTTGGTTTGTTGATATCTAATTTCTCGAGTCTTTATATATTTTGGGTATCAGTCCTCTGTCAGCTATAGGGTTGGTACAAATCTGCTATCATTCTGTAGACTGTAATTTTGTCTGTTGACAGTGTTTTTTTTTGCTTACTGAAGTTTCTTAGCTTCATTAGCTCCTTTTTATTAATTGATGGTCTTAGTGCCTTTGCTATTGGTGTTCTGTTCAGGAACTTGCCCCTCGTACCAAGGTATTCAAGACTATTGCCCACTTTTTCTTCTATCAGGTTTAATGAACCTGGATTAATCTTGGAGTCCTCGATCCCCTTAGACTTGAGTTTTGTGTAGGGTGACAGATATGGATCTATTTGGCAATCTTTAACATGCAGGCATCTGGTTAGACCAGCAAAATTTGTTGAAAATGATTTCTTTCTTCCTTTGTATGGTTTTCACTTCTTTGTCAAAAATTAAGTGTCTGTAGGTATATGTTTTTACTTCCTAGGACTTCAATTCAATTCCAATGATCAACTTGTCTTTTTATGATAATACTATGTTGTTTATAGTACTTTTGCTTTGTAGGACAGCTTGAAATCAGGATGGTGATAGCTGCAGGAGTTCTTTTATTTTAGCTATCTTGGGATGTTCTTTTCTCCATATGAAGTTGAGTATTATTCTTTCAAGGTTGTGTGAGAATTTTGATGGGAATTTATTGAATCTCTGGATTGATTTTGGTAGGATAGTTATTTTTACTGTGCTAATTCTACTGATCCATGAGAATGGGAGTTCCTTCCATACTCTCCTATCTTCTGTTTCTTTCTTCAAATACATGAAATTTATGTCACACAGGCCTTCCACATGCTTGCTTAGCGTCACACCAAGATTTTTTACATTACTTATGACTATTGCAAGTGTGTTCTTTCTCTAAATTCAGTGTTAGCCCATTTGTATGCCAGAGGGATAATGCTGTGTTTATGTTTTTTTTTGTTTTTTGTTTTTTGTTTTTTTTGCATCCAGCCAGGTTGCTGAAGGTGTTTATTAGCTGTAGTTCTCTAGTAGAATGTTTTATGTCACTTATATATATAGTATCATATCATCTGCGAATTGTGATACTTTTGACTTTTTCTCTTCCCATTTGATTCCCAGTGATCCTGTTTAGTCGTCTTACTGCTCTACCTAAAGCTTCAAGTATTGCAGTGCATAAATGTGGATTAGGCAGCCTTTTTCTTGTCCCTTATATAAGTAGAATTGCTTGTTTTTCCTCCAATTAATTGGTGTTTGCTGTTTACTTGTTATACATCACTCTGACTGTATTCAGCTGTGTGCCTTTTATATCTCCAAGATGTTTATCATGAAGGAGTACTAGATTTTGTCAAAGGCCTTTTCAGAATCTTAATAAGCTGTTCATACTTTCCCCCAGTTTGTTTACATGGTGCATTATATTGATAGATTTTCCTACGTTGAACCATCTCTGAATGAAGCCTACTTGGTTGTGACAGATGGCGTTTTTGATGTCTTCTTGGATTCCTCCGGGTGTGTTTGATTCTTTTTTTGTTCTAGAGTGTTTGGGAGTACTATAAAGTTGCTAGTATTAGAACTCTCCAATTTCTTTATGAAGGCCCTTGCTACTATGAACTTTCCTCCTACCATGGTTTTCCATGTGTCCCATAAATTTGGGCATGTTACGAGTTTTGAGAGGAGGACATGACAAACTCCATTTGTCTCCATTTAAGGACCAGGCCTGGTGCTCCATGTATCCCTCACTCCTTTCCTGGCATACCACACCCTGAGCCCAATCCTGAAATTTCCAGCTCAAGGGCTAGGCAGCCTCCCCCAGAGGCTCTTCCTGATATAATTCACACATTTTGGTCTCCCCCACCCATCCTCTTTGAGTGCTCACACTTTCTTTCTCTTCCCTCTCTCTCTCTCTCCCTTCCCATGGAGAATTCCGTGGCCTCCTTCTTTGGGACCAATGAACTTGCCCACCCTAGAGCAGCTTCCCAGCAAACCTGCATTAACACAATCTAGCCTAGCTTGAAATGTCTTATTTCACCAGTGGTGAAATAACTTTTAAAAAGGGGTTAACTTAATTTTCTTGTATCTATTGAGGCTTTCTGTCTGACAGAGCATGTGGTCAGTTTTGGAGAAGGATCCATGAGTTGCTGAGAAGTAAATTCTTCTTGTTTTTTGTTTTTTGGGTTTTTTTTTTTGTTTGTCTCTTTTTCTATTCACAAAGACTCCAGTCCACCTTTTAATGTTTTTTGAAAACTTCCCAACATGACAGAACTAAACTGAAATGTCCTGATAATCACCTCTTACATTTGCATGACCAACAAATATTCATGAGCCAAGGGAAAAAAAAAGGGGGGGAGAAGCTTTTAAAACTAAATATGGATAACTCAGTGTAACTGCTGAACAGAGAAAGGAATTAAAACACTTTAACTTAAAAAATCATGAGTGGATGATAAAGTGTGTAGAAGCTAAAAATTTACCAACTAAGACCTGGAATCACTGATTGTTCAGAAGCTACACAGTTGGACCATGGGTGGTGCTGAAGAGCAGAAAAGAATTGTGGATGAATCTGCTCTGTTCTAACTGCTCCCAATGCCACCTGTCTCCTAGGAAAGCCTGACGTTGATTAGATACTGAGCCAGACTAATGCTGGCAGCGGATCCAGTGATGGTAACCTGACGATCAGTGGATCCTTCCACTGGGTTTGCAATTTTCATCTGCTCCCCAGAAATCTGACGGACCTTATTGATTTTGGTGCCCTGACACCCAATTATGCAGATAATCAAATCATTTGGAATGGTGAGTTCGTGAGAAGTAGTTTGAGCAGACGCATCTAAACCTGCCCAACAGCTTTTCACCTCTGGAGAGCTGGATTCAATGCCACTGAATCCGGGTCGTGGTCAAAGGAGACTGTTGCATTGCCAAATGGTGAAGTTTGGACCACCTGCAAAGACGGCTGGAGAGCTAGAGGACTTGGGCTGGTAAGGGATGGTCTCGCCCTTCAGGGGGAATCCAACATGACCACGCAGAACTGTTTGACACACTCAATGATGGATTGCAGAATGCCAGCAATGGTGATTGCCCCATCAGTTGAGTTGGAGAGCATATTCCCTGCTACCTGGACCTGAGCCCCTGTACTCTCTCTTATTTCCTTGACCTTGTGATCACCTTTTCCGATTAGAGAGGCACACTGACTAGCAGGAACCACCAGCCTTAAGGTGATGGGGGTCTAGTGGCAGCTGTGCTGTTGGTCATAGACTGCTTACGTTCTCTTCCAGTTTGTCAATAATCATAGCAAAGGCTTTGAAGATAGTATCAGTCGGTCCAACCAAAGTGACACAGCCCTTATACATTTAATGAGCCTTAGTTAAGCAGCACAATAGCTGGGCAGTTTCCTTCACGCTGTTAGAATCTAATTTCCTAACGAGAACCCTAGCTATCATTACTCACTATGCTTCCTTTTGGCTGCTCTTAGCTGCATTGGGCAGCCCTCAGAGCTATGCTCTCCTCTCTTTTTTCCCACGACTGATATCCTTTCTTCTTCCTGTGTGTTCTTCCTTTGTTCTATGTCTTCATATTCTTCTTTTTTCCTCCTTCCCTCCTTCTCTGGACCATGGAACAAAGAAAGAATGTTCAGGAAAGGAGAAAGGAAAGGCCACCAGGCTGCCTAATTGGAGTTAAGAGCAGCCTGGATGAAACATAATAAACAGTAATTACTCGGGATTATTGATAGTAAAGTAGATCCCACCAGCATGGAGGGTAGGCAGCTGTGTAGGATATATTGTAAATATAAATGCTGTGAATGCTTTCTTCTAGGAACTCAACAACCAAAGGTGGAGTAGAAACCTTGCGTCAGGATGTTTGATATTTTTTAATACATTACCATGCATTAGGGGTCTAGATATTTCAAATTGAGATGTCATAGTTGTGAATTTTTTTCTTTAACACATATGAAGAATCCTTCCCCTTCTCTTTTGGTTAATTTTGGTTGAAAGACTATTTTATTAGATATTGGAATGGCTATTCCAGCTTGGTTCTTGGGTCCATTTGCTTGGAAATTCTTTACCTGGCCATTTAGTCTGCGATAGTCTATCTTTATGTTAAAGTGTGTTTCTTATATGCAGCAGAATGATGGATTCTATTTTCACATCCAATCTGTAATCCTGTGTCTTTATTAGGAAGTTTAGTCCATTGACATTGAGAAATACTAAATGAAATTTTGATGTAGTAGGGTGTGTGTGTGTGTGTGTGTGTGTGTGTGTGTGTGTGTGTGTGTTTTCCATCTCTTAGTTTTGTGGTATGAAATTATTTATTTCTTGTGTTCTTGGGTTGGACATTTCCTCCTAGTATCTTCTATATGTCATAGATATTTTTTAGAGGATGATGTTGGCTAAGCCAGCATTATATGAAAACCAATCAAAAATAGGTAGGAAAACAAATAGAAGAATCTTTCTCCAGACCATAGGTATAAAAGTCTCAAAAAACAAACAATCGAACAAACACCTACATACAAACAGAATTCAAGAAACACATCAAAAAGTTTATTCTCCATGATGAGCCTGACTTCATTCCAGAAAGATTACAATTGAACACAAAAATGACAATAGAATTAATTTATCAAATAAATAGTTCCAATGACAGATCTCAAGAGGTAGAAGATGAAATGACTACCCCTCCTTGATAAAAATGACTACCCCTTCTTGATAAAAATGACTACCCCTTCTTGGTAAAAATGACTTCATGTTTATTGTTCTGATGTCATTTTTATGTGCTCCAACAAGTGGTTCTGTACTTGTGCCTTCTCTCCTCTCCTTTCTCTTCCCTTCTCCTCTCCTGAACATTCTCCCTTTATTCCATGGTCCAGAGAAAGAGGAAAGGAGGAAAACGAAGAATAAGAAGCCATAGAACAAAGGAAGAACACACAGGTTTTGTTTGTTTTATCCTATTCTGCATTGTTACTTTCTGTTTTATCATATTATATAATGTTTATATTGTATTATTTTTATAATCCCTTAGAAGCCTGTTGGTTTTCCAATGAGAGTCAGAAAGAAGGTGGATCTATTTGGGAGGAGATGTTAGAAGGAATGGAGTAGAGGGGGGAATTCATAATCAGGATATATAATATGTAAAAAAGGAATCCACTTCAACATAAGGAGAAAAGTATACACAACTGTGAATTTATTAGATTTTTTTTAAATTGTAAACTGATTTGATATACTTAGTTATCTCAACAAAGGAAAATTTTAATTTCATGAAAAGTAAAATTAAAAAAAATTAAATTATATGCAGAAAAGTCTTATCATTCAATCCAAAGGAGTGCTCTACTACAATATGAAATTGCATTTTAATGACTCATTTTTGTTGCATTACCTGAAAACTATCTTTGACTTAAAAGGGAGCAACTCAACTGTTTAGTTCATAACCAAGCATGTGAATGTTTAGTTAAAGATTCAAAAAATAACTTATGTATTAATCATAAATGAAGATGGAATTGCAGTTTCATTACACGCTTGAAATATGCTGATAATTCAACTCAGAAAACTTTACTTTTAGATTGTATTTTACCCATGCGATTCAAACAAATGGTCTTCTTCCATTTAATAAAACTATTTGCATATTCTGAACATCCACATTAGGCAAACGGGAAATCCTTCTTTTGATTCTATAGCTATTGAACTGTGAGGCACAAACAAACTCATTATCACACTGGAGTTTGCTTCGGAAAACTATTAAAATGTAGTGGAGTGTGGAGGATGAGTAGGTGAAAAGTCTTTACTGACTAAATGTAGTAGGGAATACTTTGTTTTAAAGAAAAGAATATAAATGATAGGTTACCATTTCCATTCAGTGTACTCATATCACACGGACATTTTGTGGTCCTGCAAACTACACACTTAGGTGGTTTCTTACTTATAAAGTCAGCCCGGAGGCACTGCCTCATTCTAAGCTGGTAGAGTTTCTCCTAACACCTTTTAATTTTCAGAACTGGCTTTGTGCTTAATTTTCTTGTGGCTTTTTGCAAACAAATAAAAAGATTTATTACTAAGTTTACTCTGCCTGACAATAAAAACTGTGACTGAATAAAGTGACGTTGTTTTCTTGATATAAAAGTCTGTTACTCTAATTAGAATAGCTGTTTTACTGAAACAGAAACAGAGGATGGACTCAGTAAACCAACTCTACCCTCGCCGATCCCAAGTTAGGTAATTTCTTCAATATGTTATTTTTTTATTGGATATTTTTTATTTATTTAGATTTCAATTTTTATCCTCTTTCCCGGTTTCCTGTCCATAACGCCCTTATCCCACTCCCTCCCCCTTCTTCTATGAGGGTGCTCCCCACCCACACATCAACCCCTTCCTCCCCTCCGCCCTGACATTCCCCTACACTGCTGGTCCAGCCTTGGCAGGACCAAGGGCTTCTCCTCCCATTGGTGTCCAACAAGGTCATTCTCTGCTACATATGCAGCCATGGGTCTGTCCTTGTGTACTCTGGGTAGTGGTTTAGGACCCGGGAGCTCTGGTTGGCTAGCATTGTTGTTCTTATGGGGTTGCAAGCCCCTTCAGCTCCTTCAATCCTTTCTCTAACTCCTCCGATGGGGACCCCATTCTCAGTTCAATGTTTGCTGCTAGTATTCACCTCTGCATTTGTCATGCTCTGGCACAGCCTCTCAGGAGACAGGTATATCAGGCTCCTGTCAGCATGCACTTCTTGGCATCAGCAATATTGTCTGGGCTAGTATATGGTTTGTATATGTGTATAGGCTGGATTCCCAGTTAAACCATTATTTTATAATGATCTTCTCACCTTGTACTGAATCTAAGTTGTAACAAAAAGCCTTATGTGCTCATGGCTATCGACTTTGCTAAAGATGATTGTGCTAACAGGAAGCTTTGCAAAGCAAAATTCCTACAGAACTTAAATTCGGCTCAATAAAATTGAGATAATGTCAGAAGATTTGCATGCAATCTAGGAAAGTCTAAACACTGAAGAAATTAAACCATTCCTAATGTAAACAAATAAAATGTACAAAATTTAAAACATATTTTAATGGACTCACAATAAAGAACATTGAAGACAATAAACAAAATTGATAAATACAGAAATTCTGAAATCGAGAAGAAACTGCTATAAACTGTAATAGCCTTCATAATACGTTTTTCACACATTAAGTCCATTTAACCTGCTTTGAGTCTTGTTTTTCTCCAGAGATTTTGAATAATGGATTCCAGGCTTAGGTATGTAGCTACTGTTACTTTAAATAGAAATATGATCACATGGTGTGGTGCCTCCATGAATGCCCTTTGCTTACTTTGGTTAGATAGGCTCTGAAGAGGAGGAGTTATGGCTATACAAGACAGGATCTCATTTAAATCATTCTGCCTAAAAGCTGGACGTAAATAATGTTCTCTGACATATATGGGAAAAAAATGCCAAAGAGGACATCTAAACTCAGCCAAAAGTGCAGGTAGCAAGTTCTATAACTTAACCAGTTTCTCTAAAATGTTCCATAGCATACCTATGGCAACTCACTGAAAAGTTAATGCTCATTAATATATCATAGAGTTCAGTGCTCTAGGCACAGAGTTTCTGTAATCAGGTCATTCACTGGGCTATGTGCAGAAGTGGTTCAATCTATCATCAAGCATGAGCTAACACATTTAAGCATTCAGAATATTTCTCATTTTCTATCTAGAAAGATATGTAAATACCAAGAAGTAGATTCAGTTTCCATGTAGGCAGGAAACGGAAAAGGAAATCGTCTTGTAAAAACACAGTCCACCCAGGATTCCTTCTGTCCCTCAGTACCTCTCCCTACATAACTGGGCCTCTTGCTTGCGGACAATCCTAGAATACACAACAGTGTATGTTGCTACCTTGTGTACTGTGTTCCCTCAGCCCATCAGCTGGTCCTCTGAGATGCTGTGCCTAATCCTCCAGAAATAAAGCAAACACGCACGCAAATAGCAGGAGTTAGAAATACACACTCCATAAGGAAACAAAAGTAAAAAAGCTTTCTTTCTCAGGCTCAAGAAAATATTTTAAACGGAGCGATTAAAAATGATATGCATGGATTGACTTTAAAGCAAGTACGTATGGGGAAATGGGCTCCGAAGTTTTAACTTGGATTAATTTGCTATTTTTATATACATGCTGGTTCACTGTGCATTTGAACTTATCTGTCTAGGTCCACTACTCAGTGTTTAATCAGAATCTTTTTCTGCTGTTGACTTTTCAGAGCTACTTGCACATTTTACGTAGCTAATACTCGCCAGAGGCAAAGTTTACAAGTATGTTGCCCCATGATTTAAGTTTTCTCTTCACGTGTTGATTGATTGATTGACTGGCTGTCTGATTGACTGATTGATTGATTGATTTGCATCTAAACACTGCCCTGCCTCCCAGTATCCCCTCACAGAGTCCCTTCCCCCATGCCCCTTCCTTTCTTCTCTGAGAAGATAGGTTCGGCTTGGGTACCCTCCACCCTGATGCATCAAGTTTCTGCAATTTAGGGACTTCCTGTCCTACTGAAACCAGACAAGGCTGCTGTGGAGACCGAGATGCCAATCGTTATATATGGGCCAGCGGCTTCAGTCCAGAACACGAACATTCTTTGGTTGGTGTGTCAGTCTGTGAGAGCTCCCATGGGTCTAGGTTAGTGGACTCTGCTGGGGTTTCTAACCCCTTCTGTGCCTTCAATCCTTTCCCCTGCTCTTCCCAAGGGTTCCTGTTTGGCTGTGGGGATCTGCATCTGTTTCCATCAGCTGCTACACAGAGTTTCTCAGAGGACAGTTATGCTAGGCCCTTCCTATAAGCATAAGGGAGTGTCATTAATAGTGTTAGGGATTGGTGCTTGCCCCTGGAAGGAGTCTCAAGTTGGGCTTGTTCTTGGCCATTTTTTCAGTCTCTGCTCCATGTTTGTCCCTGAATTTCTTGTAGACAGGACACATCTTGGGTCAAAAGTTTTTTGGGAAGGTTAGTGTCCTTATCCCCTCACTGGAGGTCCTGCCTGGCTACAGGAGGTGGCCACTTCAGGTTTCATATCCTAGCTGTTATCTCAACATCTTCATTGGCTCCTGGGAGCCTCCTGGGACTTCCTAGAGATTCCCCCCATCTCCTTAACTCCAGCAGCTGCAGTTTTCCATTAATTCTCCTGGCTCTCTGGGCCTCTCTCTATGTCTCTCCCCACTCCTGACACTGTCCCCATTATCCTTCCCCTCCCCTCTCCCACTTAGGTTTCTCCCTCCCTCTGCCTCCCATGATTATTTTGTTTCCCTTTCATAGTGAAATTCAAGCATCCTCTCTTGGATCCTCCTTCTTGTTTAACCTCTTTGAGTCTGTGGAATGTAGCATGGGTATTCAGAACTTTATGGCTAATAGTCCACTGTTAAAATGTTTTAATTTACTGTGTCCCATTTGAGTATTTTTCACATTTTCATATAGATCAGCTTGGCTCATCATCCTGAAACATTTTCTCTATCTTTCGTTCCATTAGGTTCATTGTTATAGATCTTACAGTTGATAATCTATTTTGAGCTGGTTTTCAGAGGTGGTAGAAAGCAAGAATCCATTTTCCTTATTTTGCCTAGACTACTATGATGTAAATGCTCATTCTTCTATTTTATACTGGTTTTATTATTGTTTGCTTGACAGAGCCTCACTATGTGGCTCTTGCTAGCTTGAAAATCCCTATGGATTTTAGTATTTTTAGAACTGTGTTTTTATTAATAAATTAATAAATTTGCTCTTGTTTAGGCAGCACATATACTAATATTGGAAAAATACAGAGAAGATTAGCATAACCCCTGTGCAAGAATGACACACAAATTCATTAAGCATTCCATATTTTCTTCTATCAGACTTTCAGAGAAGACCAATAACAATACTCTTCAAACTATTCCACAACATAGACAGAAGGAGCATTACCCAATTTGTTCCTTGAAGCCACATTTAAGCTTATACCTAAACCACAAAAATACCCTACAAAAATTAAGAGAACTTCAGATGAATTTACCTCATGAATATCGATGCAAAAATTCTCAGTAATATTCTTTCAAATCTAATTCAAGGACACATCAAAATGATTGTTCAACAGTCAAGTAGGCCTCATCCTAGGGATACAGGGTTGGTTCAATATATAGAAATCAATCAAAGTAATCCAATATTTAAACAAACTGAAGAACAATAAAAAAATCACATGATCATCTCATTAGATACTGAGAAAGCATTTGACAAAATTCAACACCCCTTCATGATAAAAGTATTGGAAAGATTAAGAATTCAAGACCCATACCTAAACATAGTAAAGGCAATATGCAGCAAACCAGTAGCTAGCATCAAACTAAATGGAGAGAAACTCAAAACATTCTCATTAAAATGAAGGACTAGACAAGGCTGCTGACTCTCTCCCTACGTATTAAATATAATACTTGAAGTCTTAGGTGGAGCAATCAGACGACAGTAAGAGGTCAAAGGGATACAAATTGGAAGTGAAGAAGTGAAAATATCACACTATTTGCAGATGATATGATGGTATAATTAAGTGACCTCAAAAGTTCCACCAGAAAACTCCTAAACCTGATAAACAACTTCAGCAAAGTGGCTGGATACAAAATCAACCAAAACAAATCAGTAGCCTTCCTCAATTCAAAGGATAAACAAGCTGAGAAGGAAATTATGGAAACAATACTGTTCACAATAGTCACAAAAAATGTAAAATATCTTGATATGACTCTAACCAAGCAAGTGAAAGATTTGTATGACAAAAACTTCAAGTCTCTGAAGAAAGAAATTGAAGATCTCAGAAAATGGAAAGATCTCCTATGCTCATGGATTAGCAGGAATAATATAGTATAACTGGCCATATTTCCAAAAATAATCTACAGATTCAATGCAATCCTCATCAAATGCTGACTTTACCACATACATATGATAACTAAAATAAAAAATTTTCAAATTAAAATTTTAATTGATTGGACCTTGTAATGTAGATGAATTATCCTCGCATCTTTGGAAGTTAAACAAGTTTAGTGTATGACTAAGACATATCTGTATGTGTGTGTGTGTGTGTGTGTGTGTGTGTGTGTGTGTGAGTGTGTGTGTTAAAAACCTGTAAAATGTCCCCTCTTCTTGAATTTATCCACTCAATCATTAACTTCTGAAAACTACTATATAATGTTACGGATAATACTGTGCTAGAATTATGCTTGTAAGCCAGAGGACTGCTGAACAAAAAATTTAGAGAAGAATCCAAGGGCTATTATACCTCTGTGCCCAGGTAGCTACAGTTGGCCTGTGGGAACACAAATACGGCATAAAGACTTCCTGTAACTTGGGAACATTGCTTCGGTATGACTCAGCTTGGGATTTGTTTTGTTTTGTTTCTGACAGAACCCAGGCAATCTTCTAGTTCTCTCCTCTGCTGTGGGAAATCTAAGAAGAAATTGTTCCCCTGTGGTAGGAGACAGCTGCGACAGGCACAGTTTTATCACAAGTGTGCAAGAGACATATTTTCCATTAACTTTACAGATGGGATGAGTTTGTGGAACAGATAAAAGAGAACAAACCCTATGAAACCATGGATAAATAAATCGAGATAACTATAAACCCAAACGTTAAAAAATCAAGGAGTTTTTTAACTGAAGATAAATTAGGAAAACTGAGTAAAAAAATTAGCAAGTAAAATTATACTTTCCATAAGTACTTTTATATGTGTATGAAAACAAAAAGGCCTTAAAATCTAAAATGGGAGACAAAAGAGGAAAGTAACCATGAGAGCAAAAAACCTGTGAAATCTGCCTAAATCATAGCTCCAAGATCCCAAGAGAACCTTCCTAAGTAGATCCTAAATCCAATATGTGAGGCGACTGAAATGAGACCTGACTAGAAATTTCAGGATGGGAACCTACTGTTGTATCTGTGCGTGGCTGTGCACTGTGGCTGTAGATCCCCTCTTTCACATTGCATACTGTCTTACGATCCGTCTTACTGTAATGGTTCCCACATCTGATTCCATCCACTTGAGTTTAATGCTAATCAAACAGGTTTGCAGGGAGCAAAAGTTGGACAACGTTTAAAATTAAAGTCCAAGTCAAACTCTTAAGCAAAACAGGCTCTTAGAGAGCTGTGGAAAGCAGAATACTGCTTCCTAAAAATAGAGGTACCGGACTTCTGGGACCCAGAGAATGATGATGCATAAAAAGTATAGCTAACATGAAAGAATGAGACCCCGACATAAATTAAATATTATGCATGATGTGGATGGACCTTCTGAGAGAAAATGAAGAGAGAGGAGAGGATGCAAGCGTATGGAATAAAAAAAAACATGAAGGAAGGACTTGGAAATGTGAGAGACGCTCCAACTGATGTGGCTGCCTCTGAAGATAGAGGAGAGGGCCATCTTCCAAGCGGTGTGGGCAGCTCCTGGAAGCTGAAATCCAGTGTGGGTTGCCATCTTACCAAGAGACAGAGACGTCAGGCCTCCTGCGGCAAGTTCTGCGTACGGCTAGCAACTTAGACAACTTCAGAAATAGACGCTCTTCTTCAGATCCAGAAAGAAAGTGTCTTGACAGGCTGATAAAACCAGGGTTGGGCTTCTGAAAGGCATGGCTATAAAAAAAGAAAAGCAGTAAATGTGTTATTCTGAAGTGTTAAGTTTACAGTCGTATGCTATGGTGGCATGGAAGCCCATGGTTTTCAAATCATTAACCTGTCATAATTATGTGACTGGATATTATGAACTCATTTTGTGAGCCATATCGCCAAGGGATTTGTTCAGGAGTTTTATTTTCACGACAGGACATAGGACAGTTGATTACATTCCCATTGTTCAGATAAGAATGTAAAATCTAGGAATAAAGAAGTTTTGCAAAGGCAGCACAGCCTTGTAACTATTAGGTAAAATATGACAGACTTGGTTTTAGGCCTCTCCAGGCTGTATTTATGTTTGTGTACATATGCTCTTGGTAATGCCTACTGATACCTTACACCTCCAAGATGCTTTGAAGCAATAATTCGATCCTTTATGGAAATGAGTCAAGTACTTTATTGTCATTTGAATGAGAAAAATATTTTAATAAATATGCGAACAATACAAATTACCACATGAAATTCCTTTAAATACATTTGCTTCAAGTTGTTAGTGAATATATTTACGAGGTTTATGATTAAATATTCTTCGATACATTTTAAGACTTAGCTTAAAATCAATTTTAGAAATATAAATAAAATATGGTCATCTAATTATGTGTGAAATAATATCCGTACCCCAAATTATTAAGTCTCACAACTGGTAATAAGCTCTAAATAAAACTATTTCTGGCTAATTTTTTAAAGGGATACCCCAAAACACTAATAGTTTACACAAGCCTGTATTTAATGTAAAGAATATTTTTATGTGTGCTTTTGCATGTAAGTATGTGTGTATGCACATGGAATCTTGAATATGACCTGGCTTGTCAATCTTTCTCAAAGGTACCCACTTCAGTTTGAGATAGGTCTGGTTTGGCATGGCGATCACCTATTATGCTAGGCTGGCTGGCCAATCAACCCTGAGAATGCTTTTTTTTTTTTTTTTCCGTCAACATGCCCGACACTGGGATCATGAAAGCTTGCCACCTTGCCTGGCATTTCTTACATTGGTATTTGATATCAGGCGTAAGTCCTCATGCTAACGTGGCGAGCAGTGTTTGAACATTACTCTCAGGTCAGCTTCATGTATACATTAAAGCAGATGTCATTCAAGTTTCCATTATCTATGTTGTCCTGAGGATACGTGTAATACTTCAGCCACCACTTTTTTTTAAAATCCACTTTTTTTTAAAATCCTTTTCTTTAGAACAATCTAGCACTGCAGTTTGTATGTGCAGCCATCCCTCTTTTCTTGCAGTGAGGTAAGAGAGCAGGAGTTTTCCTGTTGCCCATGTTCATATGAAACTCTACTATGTACTCCAGGCTGGTCTTAAACCCATGATGTTCTTGATTCTGCCTTCCAAGTATTGGGTTACAGGAATGTAACCAACCCGTTTGAGAAACCTCAAGAAACTCTCTTCAGAAATCATGTATTTTACAAATATTCTATGTTCCTATTTTAAAATGTACCTGACATTTAGTGTATGATAATTATAGTGGAGTATATGCAGTGACTTGTAATAGTTCCAAAAAAGGAACCACAAACTCAACAAACAAACAATATCTCTGTTTTAGGTGTCAGACAGATGATATTTGCTGGGTTATGCAATGTTAAGTTTTAATTGTCAGCTCTGAATGTACTTTTTCATGAATGAAAAATTTTCATGTAGCTAGACTAGGAGTATGTATGTGGGGATTACCTCTATTACATGACTTTATATTGGAAGTCCAAGCCTAAAGCTGAATTGTGTCATTCCCTGGGTGGGACTTGGACTGTACAGAGAGTAAAATCCAGGCATGATCCATTCTTTCTCTGCCCTTGACCATGACTCTAAGATGCTACTTTACTTACCTGCCTTGACTTTCTTGCAGTGATATAATGAAACCTGGTGTTGTAAACCAAATAAACCTTTCTCTCTTAAAGATATTCCTTTGAAGTAGTTTATCAAAGCAACAAGAAAGAAAATTAAGACAGAAATCGTACGTAGTGGTAGTAAGGTAATATTTATGATAAACTTTAACATACGGCTTTTGAGAAACTGAAGCAAATAGGTTCGATGAGTGGGGAAGTATTTGATATGCTGGACTACAAAAGATATAAGGCTGGAAGCAGAGTTTATTAACCCATTATAATGTAAGCTTGGAAGACAGTAACGCTTAGAGAAATGCAGACAGTGGAGGACCAGCCTATGAGGTTTTAAATAAATCAAAATTATTAGGGATTTGAATGTGAGCTATTCTACCGATGTGCTGTCCCAGAATCTGCATACATTATATCTGTGTCCTGAAGACTTGGATAGGATTAAGCTATACATTGATGGACTTATTTGTTTTAATGAAAAAAATTGTAGGCAGGAAGGTATAGTGGCTTGTGCTATAGAAAGAGTTGTAACTAACAAAGAGACCAGTTGCCCTGTAGAGAAACGCCCTGTACTTCACTAGTGGGATGCTGAAAGGTCCTGCGGGGAAAACCCACCCAACAGAAGTTCCACGTTTCCAGGATCTGAATTCATCTAGGAAAAGAAAGTCTAAGATGAAAGGATTCTCTCCTTCTGGAAAGGATGTTAGGCCCTATAGGGAAAGAGTTCCTTGAGGGTCATCAATAAAAGATGCTACACATGTGATCCAAGTAAGCCAGGCTGTGCCTTGAAGCAGAAATTGAAGTTTTAAATGTTGTGCCTCTGAAGGCACCAGGAGTTCATGTGGTCTACGCATACATGCTAGCAAAAATCCAATATTCATTAAAACATTGAATGCTGAATGAATGGGTTTGCCCTGGGCTTTTAGAAACTCAAAGTCTTCTTTCATTGACATATATTCTCCATCAAGGCTACAGTTACTCCAATGTGGTCTGCCTCTGCAGTCTTCAGCCTGAGGATCAAATAGTCCTTATAAAGGGGATGCCTAAGACCTATTAGAAAACACAGATATTTAGATTGGGATTCATAACAGTAGCAAAATTAGTAGTTTTTAAGTAGTAACAAAAATAATTTTATTTGGTTGTCACTACAACCTGAGGAACTAGCATTAGGATAGTTGAGAACTATTTATTGTCTTAATCCTTCCTAAACAGTCCACCCACTGCAGCCTATACATGCAAATACATGAGGCTACGAGGGCCATTCTCATTCAAATCACAATACTCACACCGAAGAAAAACTTTAAAGGACAAACTAGGGTAAGTAGATTTCTAAGGAATTTTTAAGAGTACTTTTTGCTATGTCATAAGTGGATTGAAGAAGGAGCTGCAGAACGCAGGGACTAGCAATAGATGTCTTTAAAATTTTTGGACATTTCTAGATGGCAAAAAGATTCTAAATTTAAAATATTACTGCAGAAATCTTGGCAGACAAGAAAAACTGAGGCTTTGTTATATAACCTCGGCTAGAATATCAGACAGACCCAGAGCAAAAGGATCTGATAGCAGAAAGAGGCTTCTCGACATTTTTGTGGGCCTGGCAAAGCCTTCCCATCGACTCTACTTCAAAGGTATAAGTATATTAACTGTCCCTCAGTCATTGCCATAGAGGAGGTGAACAAGAAGAAATTCCCTCAGAAAGCCTTACATGTTTCATCTGATGAATAAAGAGAGTAAAACTAATCGAACCTGCACAACCCACGTTTTTAAGAACATTGTTTCATATCGATTATTGCAACTTCATCTGAAGATGAACTCAAACATCTTAGATCCTCAAATACTAACGACAAGAAAACTAATAATTATGTAATGGGTAATTACTGTTTGCCTGAAGGAAGGAGGTAACCGTAATGCCCAGAGCCTAGAGTATTCCATTTGAAGAGGTGGGTAATGAGGCTCAGGACTTGCAGAATAGTCACGGAACTCTATTAGAATATAGCTATGGTGGTTTGAATAGGAATGTCCCCCGTAGTCTCATGGGATGGAATGGTTGGCTATAGGAAATAGCACTACTAGGAGGTGTGGACTTATTGAAGTAGATGTGTCTTTGTTGAAGGAAGTATGTCTCTATGGAAGGCAGGTTTTAAGGTCTTATATACTCAAGTCATGCCCAGTGTAGCTCAGGGTCACCTTCTGCTTCCTGTGGATCGAGATGAAGAACTGTCAGCTCCTCTTGCACCATGTCTGCCCATATGCTGTCATGTTTCATTCCATGACAATAATTGAAACCCTACCTAAGACAAGGCCTGATTAGATTTCATAAATTACTTGAATTTGTCTATCATATACTCTCTGTCGTGGTTGTTCTTAGGTGACAACTTGACTTTATCTGGAAAGAAGTAAAACCCAAATGGCTAGGAATACCTGTGAGAAATCATTTGAAATGGGAAGACAAACTTCCCATCTGGATCTCTGAGATGGGAAGGCACACCTCTAATCCAAACCTTCTGAGGTGGGGAAGATGGACAATTCATCAGGCCACACCTACACAGGACATGAAAGAAGTAAACTTGCTTCCTTGGCCTATTTGCTCTTTTAGAGAATCTATTCCTTCACTGGTAACAAAGCTTACTTTTTCAAGAGTCTGCTATATCCTGGATCAGTTTAGATAATTAGCTGCATGGACTAAACAACTACTGGATCCTTAGACCTTCCACTGTTAGACAGCCATTGTTGGGAAATGGACCACAACTTGTAAGCCATTTTCTGCATCTCTCTCTCTCTCTCTCTCTCTCTCTCTCTCTCTCTCTCTCTCTCTCTCTCTCTCTCTCTCTCTCTCTCTCTCCTCTCTCTCTCTCTCTCTCTCTCTGTGTGTGTCTGTGTTTGTGTGTGTATGTATATGTGTTTATATATGTATGTATTTCTTGTGTATTACCTCAATTCACTCTTTTCTTGTGTCATTTTTGTTCATCTAGCAGAAAACATCAATATAGGAAGCTTAGAGGTAATACGACACTTTTCCAACGAATGAAACATCAGACTCAATGCAAGCAACCTAACTAAGATATACATATATTCGTGCGTATTTGTTTCCTAAATTCTTTTACTCTACTACCTGAGTAATGTACATTCACTCTTAGATTTCTTCTCTTGCATCAGTGATCTTGAATATGTATCACTGTGTATGATCTATTGCATTTTGAATAAAGGATTTCTGTACCTCATAGTTGTAATTAAATAATGAGAAGCACATGCTTCATCCACACTTCATTTAGACAGATAAAGAAAATCTAGGCTTTAGCCTACGATGATAACATTATGGAACTCTTTGGGCCATCGATGGAGGGAGATGAAATGAATCTAGGCTCAAGATGAGCAGGCAGTGCTGTGGCAGAATTTCTAAAAAGGTAGATTATGTCATAATAGTCAAAAAGTGAGTACTTTGGTGTTACACAGCAATTATAAACTATTATTAAATTGATGCATGCCTTTACTGGGTTGGTACATTTCCTAAACATGCACTTAAATGCCATTGTCTCACATTGGCCACCAAAGGAGTCCTAACCATGTTGTCATAACTATTGAAGGTCAACTGCTCAATCAATCTGCCTGGGACTGCTTCGCTTAAATTAGTTAGGTTGGTTGCATTGAAACAGAGGATTCTTTGGTCTGGAAAAGTGCCATATAACCTTAAAGCTTTCTGTACTTACGCTTTCTGCTGAATGAACCAAAGTGTCACAAGGAAACAATGAATTGAGCCAATAGGCAAGAAACTTATAAATAAGCATTCATACTGTTTATGAAGAATAATAGACTCTAAATTAGTACGCTACTCATTACTGGCCAATGACAATCCATGGATGATATTTTCTTGAGAGCTCTTCATTCGTAATTTTAATATTACAAGTTTATAGCATATCTATTGTTCATGTCAGTTAAATTCAATTTTATCATGGCTCCTCATCAAACTGTATCTCTGTTACTTGAAGCCAAAGTATCCCTGCTAATGAAATTTGAACAAAACTATAAAGTTTTCTACTGATGAAATGGATTAAAAGCCAGCAATAGACAATACCAATATTATCCAAACTATTCCACAAAATTGAAACAGATGGAGCACTACCGAACTCCTTCTATGAATCCACAATTACTCTTATACCTAAACCACACAAAGACCCAACAAAGAAAGAGAACTTCAGACCAATTTCCCTTATGAACATCGGCTAAAAATACTCAACAAAAATTCTGGCAAACCAATCCAAGAGCACATCAAAACAATCATCCACCATGATCAAGTGAAGCTTCATCCAGGCATGCAGGGATGGTTTAATATACGGAAAACCATCAACGTGATCCATTATATAAACAAACTGAAAGAACAAAACCACATGATCATTTCATTAGATGCTGAGAAAGCATTTGACAAAATTCAACACCCCTTCATGATAAAAGTCCTGGAAAGAATAGGAATCCAAGGCCCATACCTAAACATAGTAAAAGCCATATACAGCAAACCAGTGGCTAACATTAAACTAAATGGGAGAAACTTGAAGCAATCCCACTAAAATCAGGGACTAGACAAGGCTGCCCCTCTCTCCCTACTTATTCAATATAGTTCTTGAAGTTCTAGCCAGAGCAATCAGACAACAAAGGAGGTCAAGGGGATACAGATCGGAAAAGAAGAAGTCAAAATATCACTATTTGCAGATGATATGATAGTATATTTAAGTGATCCCAAAAGTTCCACCAGAGAACTACTAAAGCTGATAAACAACTTCAGCAAAGTGGCTGGGTATAAAATTAACTCAAATAAATCAGTAGCCTTCCTCTACACAAAGAGAAACAGGCCGAGAAAGAAATTAGGGAAATGACGCCCTTCATAATAGACCCAAAATAATATAAAAAGTACCTCGGTGTGACTTTAACCAAGCAAGTAAAAAAGATTTGTACAACAAGAACTTAAGACTCTGAAGAAAGAAATTAAAGAAGACCTCAGAAGGTGGAAAGATCTCCCATGCTCATGGATTGGCAGGATTAATATAGTAAAATGGCCATTTTACCAAAAGCGATCTACAGATTCAATGCAATCCCCATCAAAATACCAATCAATTCTTCAAAGAGTTAGACAGAACAATTTGCAAATTCATCTGGAATAACAAAAACCCAGGATAGCTAAAACTATCCTCAACAATAAAAAGGAGTTCAGGGGAATCACTATCCCTGAACTCAAGCAGTAATACAGAGCAATAGTGATAAAAAACTGCATGGTATTGGTACAGAGACAGACAGATAGACCAATGGAATAGAATTGAAAACACCCAGAAATGAACCCACACACCTATGGTCACTTGATTTTTTGACAAAGGAGCCAAAACCATCAATGGAAAAAGATAGCATTTTCAGCAAATGGTGCTGGTTCAACTGGAGGTCAACATGTAGAAGAATGCAGATCGATCCATGCTTATCACCCTGTACAAAGCTTAAGTCCAAGTGGATCAAGGACCTCCACATCAAACCAGACACACTCAAACTAATAGAAGAAAAACTAGGAAGCATCTGGAACACATGGGCACTGGAAAAAATTTCCTGAACAAAACACCAATGGCTTATGCTCTAAGATCAAGAATCGACAAATGGGATCTCATAAAACTACAAAGCTTCTGTAAGGCAAAGGACACTGTGGTTAGGACAAAGCGGCAACCAACAGATTGGGAAAAGATCTTTACCAATCCTACAACAGATAGAGGCCTTATATCCAAAATATACAAAAAGAACTCAAAAGTTAGACCGCAGTAGGGAGACAAATAACCCTATTAAAAATGGGGTTCAGAGCTAAACAAAGAATTCACAGCTGAGGAATGCGAATGGCTGAGAAACACCCAAAGAAATGTTCAACATCTTTAGTCATCAGGGGAAATGCAAATCAAAACAACCCTGAGATTTCCTCACACCAGTGAGAATGGCTAGATCAAAAACTCAGGTGACAGCAAATGCTGGCGAGGATCGGAGAAAGAGGAACACTCCTCCATTGTTGGTGGGGTTGCAGACTGGTACAACCATTCTGGAAATCAGTCTGGAGGTTCCTCAGAAAATTGGACATTGAACTGCCTGAGGATCAGCTATACCTCTCTTGGGCATATGTCCAAAAGATGCCCCAACATATAAAAAAGACACGTGCTCCACTATGTTCATCGCAGCCTTATTTATAATAGCCAGAAGCTGGAAAGAACCCAGATGCCCTTCAACAGAGGAATGGATACAGAAAATGTGGTACATCTACACAATGGAATATTACTCAGCTATCAAAAACAACGACTTTATGAAATTCGTAGGCAAATGGTTGGAACTGGAAAATATCATCCTGAGTGAGCTAACCCAATCACAGAAAGACATACATGGTATGCACTCACTGATAAGTGGCTATTAGCCCAAATGCTTGAATTACCCTAGATGCCTAGAACAAATGAAACTCAAGACGGATGATCAAAATGTGCAGAAAAGGCTTCACTCCTTCAAAAAAAAGGGAACAAGAATACCCCTTGGCAGGGAAAGAGAGGCAAAATTAAAACAGAGACTGAAGGAACACCCATTCAGAGCCTGCCCACATGGCCCATACATATACAGCCACCCAATTAACAAGATGGATGAAGCAAAGTGCAGACCAGACAGGGCGGATGTAGATCTCTCCCTGAGAGACAGCCAGAATACATAAACACAGGCGAATGCCAGCAAACCACTGAACTGAGAACAGGACCCCCGTTGAGGAATCAGAGAAGAACTGGAATAGCTTGAAGGCTCGAGACCCCCTTATGAACAAAATGCCAAGCAACCAGAGCTTCCGGACTAGCCCTACCTAAAGACTATGCATGGACTGACCCTGGACTCTGACCTCATAGAAGCAATGAAATATCCTAAATGATGAGGGGAGGTGAGGGAGAACACCCATAAGAAAGGAGGGGGAGGGTTAGGGGATGTTGGCCTTAGAAGCAGAGAAAGGGAAATTAACACTAAAATGTAAATAAGAAATATTCAAGTTAATACTAAAAAATAAAAAAACAAAAACAAAAACATAGACTAAAAGACTGAATCTAAATAAAGGGACCCTGCATTTTCTGCCTACAGGAAACACACCTCAGAGAGACAAAGACAGACAATACCTCAGAGTAAAATGGTGGAAAAAAATTTTTCCAAGCAAATGGTCCTGAAGAAAAAGCTGGAGTTGCCATTCTATTATCAAAAAAAATTGATTTTCAACCAAGAGTCATTAAAAATGATACAGAAAGAACACTTCATATTCATCAAAGAAAAAAATCACCAAGATGAACTCTCAATCCTAAATATCTATGCTCCAAATAAAAAGGGCCTACATTCTATAAAAGAACCTTACTAAACCTCAAACACACATTGCATCTCACACAGTAATAGTAGGAGATTTCTTAAACAACCCCACCTAATCACTGGACAGATCATGGAAACAGAAATTAAGCAGAGACATAGAGAAACTAACAGGTTATGAACCAATTGGGTTTTTTAGATATTTATAGAACATTCTATCCTAAAAACAAAAGGATATACCTTCTTCTCACCATCAGGAACCTTCTCCAAAATTGACCATATAATTGGTCACAAAACAGGCCTTAACAGATACAGAAAAGATAGAAATAATCCCATGCATCCTATCAGATCCCACACAAAGACTGGTCTTCAATAACACAATAATGACAGAAAAGCTACATATACATGGAAGTTGAACAATGCCCTACTCAATGACAACTGGTCAAGAAAGAAATAAAGAAATTAAAGACTTCTTAGAATTTAATGAAAATGAAACAACATTCCCAAACTTATGGGACACAATGAAAGCTGTGCTAAGAGGAAAAACCATAGCGCTGAGTGCCTGCAGAAAAAACAGGAGAGAGCATATGTCAGCACGCTTGACAGCACACCTAAAAGCTCTAGAACAAAAAAAGTAAAATAACCCAAGAGGAGTAGAAGGCAGGGAAATAATCAAACTCAGAGCTGAAATCAACCAAGTAGAAACAAAAAAGGACTATACAAAGAATCAAAAAGCAAGGAGTTGGTTCTTTGAAAAAAATCATTAAGATAGATAAACCCTTGGCCAGACTAACTAGAGGTCATAGGGAGTGTATCCAAATTAAGAAAATCAGAAATGAAAAGGGAGACATAAGAAGAGAATCAGATCCTACTACAAAAGCCTATATTCAACAAAACTGGAAAATCTGGAGGAAATGGACAATTTTCTAGACAGATACCAGGTACCAAAGATAAATCAGGAACAAATAAAACATCTTAAACAACCCCATAACTCCTAAAGAAACAGAAGCATATTAAAAAGTCTCCCAACCAAAAAACCCAGGTCCAGATGGGTTCAGTGCAGAATTTATCAGACCTTCATAGAAGACCTCATACCAATACTGTCAAACTATTCACAAAATTAAAAACAGACAGAGCACTGCAATTCCTTCTATGAAACCACAATTATCTTATACCAAACTACAAAAAGATCCAACAAAGGAAGAGAACTGCAGACCAATTTCCCTTATGAATATTGACACAAAAATACTCAATAAAATTCTTACAAACTGAATCCAAGAACACATCAAAGCGATCATCCATCATGATCAAGTAGGCTTCATCCCAGGGATGCAGGGATGGTTTAATATACAAAAATCTATCAATGAAATCCACTATATAAACAAACTCAAAGATAAGAACCTCATTTCATTAGATGCTGAGAAAGCATTTGACAAAATTCAACACCCCTTCATGATAAAAGATCAGGAATTCAAGGCCCATATCTAAACATAGTAAAAGCAATATACAGCAAACCAGTAGCTAACATCAAACTAAATTGAGAGAAACTTGAAGCAATCACACTAAAATCAAGAACTAGACAAGGCTGCCCACTCTCTCCCTACTTATTCAATATAGTACTTGAAGTTCAGCCAGAGCAATCAGACAGGAAAGGAGGTCAAAGGATACAAATTGGAAGGAAGAAATCAAAATATCACTATTTGCAGATGATATGATAGTATATTTAAAAGCATCCCAAAAAGGTCCAAAAGAACTGCTTAACCTGATAAACAACTTCAGCAAAGTGTCGAGGATATAAAATTAACTCAAACAAATCAGTAGCCTTCCTCTACTCAAACGATAAACAAGGCTGAGAAAAAATTAGGAAATTACACCTTCATAATAGTCCCAAATAATATAAAATATCTTGGTGTGACTCTAACCAAGCAAGTGAAAGATCTGTATGACAAGAACTTCAAGTCTCTGAAGAAAGAAATTGAGGAAGATCTCAGAAGATAGAAAGATCTTTCATGCTCATGAATTGGCAGGATTAGTAAAGATGACCATTTGCCAAAAAGCAATCTACAGATTCAATGCAATCCCCATCAAAATTCCAATTCAATTCTTTATAGAGATAGAAAATCAATTTGCAAATTCATTTGGAATAACAAAAAACTCAGGATAGCGAAAACTACACTCAATAATAAAACAACTTCTGGGTAATCACCATCCCTGACTTCAAGCAGTATTACAGAACACTAGCAAAAAACTGTATGGTATTGGTACAGAGACAGGCAGGTAGATCAGTGGAACAGAATTGAAGACCCAGAAATGAACCCACACACCTATAGCCACTTGATCTTTGACAAAGGAGTTAATACCATCCAATGGAAGAAAGATAGCATTCTCAACAAATGGTGCAGGTTCAACTGGAGGTCAGCATGTAGACTAATGCAAATTGATCCATTCTTAATCACCCTGTATAAAGCTTAAGTCCAAGTGGATCAAGGACCTCCACATCAAACCAGATACACTCAAACTAATAGAAGAAAATGTGGGTAAGAGTCTCGAACACATGGGCACTCTGGAAAATTTCCTGGACAAAACATGAATGGCTTATGCTCTAAGATCAAGAATTGACAAATGGGACCTCATAAAACTGCAAAGCTTTTGTAAAGCAAAAGACACTGTCATTAGGACAAAATGGCAACCAACAGATTGGGAAAAGATCTTTACCAGTCCTACAACTGATAGAGGGTTAATATCTAAAATATACGAAGAATTCAAGAAGTTAGACTCCAGAGAGTCAAGTCACCCTATTAAAAAATGGGGTACAGAGTTAACAAAACATTCTCAGCTGAGAATTATCGAGTGGCCAAAAGGCACCTAAAGAAGTATTCAACATTCTTAGTCATCAGGGAAATGCAAATCAAAACAACCCTGAGATTCCACCTCACACCAGTCAGAATGGCTAAGTGACAGCAGATGCTGGCGAGGATGTGGAGAAAGAGGAACACTCCTCCATTGTTGGTGGGATTGCAAACTGGCACAACCACTCTGGAAATCAGTCTGGAGGTTTCTCAGAAAATTTGACATTTCACTACCTGAGGACCCAGCTATACCTCTCCTGGGCATATACCCAAAATATGCTCCAACATATAACAAAGACACATGCTCCACTATTTCCTAGCTGCTTTTTTATAATATCAAAGCTGGAAAAACCCAGATGCCCTTCAACAGAGGAATGGACACAAAAATGGGTACATCTACACAATGGAATATTACTCAGCTATCAAAACAATGACTTCATGAAATTCATGAGCAAATGGAATGAACTAGAAAATATCATCCTGAGTGAGGTTACTCAATCACAGAAAAAAACACTTGGTATGCACTCATTGATAAGTGGATATTAGCCAAAAAAGCTCAAATTACCCAAGAAGCAATCCACAGACCACAGTGAGCTCAAGAAGGGTGAACAAAATCCAGATGCTCCCACTCCTTCTTAGAAGGTTAAAAAATATCCATAGGGGGGATATGGAAGCAAAGTTGAGAGCAGCAACTCAAGGAATGGCCATTCAGAGCCTGACACATATATATATATATATATATATATAAAACTGGATAAGATTGATGAAGCTAAAAAACACATGTGCAAAGGGACTGGATATATATCTCCTGAGAGCACATCCAAAGCATGTCAATACAGAGGTCAATGCTAGCAGCAAACCCTGAACTGAGAACAGGACCCCCTTTGGGGGATTAGAGGAAGTATTGAAAGAGTGTAGGAGCTTGCAACCCCATAAGAACAACATTGCCAACCAACCAGCGCTTCCAGGGACTAAACCACTACCAAAAGGCGACTATACATGGACTGACCCAGGGCTCCAAATGCATATGTAGCAGAGAATAGCCTTTTTGGGGCACCAGTGGAAGGGAAAGCCCTTGGTCTTGCCAAGGTTGGACTCCCAGTGCAGGGGAACATGGGAGAGGGCAATAAGGGTGACGTATAGGAGGAATATCCGTATGGGGGAGGGGGAGGGGAGGGGATGGGGGCTTATGGACAGGAAACCAGGAAGGGGAATAACCTTTGAAATGTAAGTAAAGAACTATACAATAAAAAATTTTTTAGAAAGAATCTGTTTAATTATAATTTAGTGGTAGAATCAAGAGAGAAAACCAAAACCTCTCAGCATATGTTAAAGCTGCCCACTATTGCTCATTCTTCTGGAAACCAGCAGAACTGTAAGCTGTAACTGTAAGGCAAATAGCTGAAGAGTGACATTCTGAAGAAAACGCATCTCCATCCCACCTAAGTGTTAATATGTAGCCATTAGGAATAACAAACTGGAAGTTAAGCAAGAGACTTCACAAAGAGCTCTGTTGTGGGTTGTGACTCTCTAGATAGAGTGCCTCTCTAGCAGGAGGAGGCCCTGGGTTCAGTCTTCAGCACAAGGAAAGCCACCTGACCCTGTAAGGCTGACCTTGCATTCATCTCACTGGCTGTGATTGAGAGGACTTTGTAGAAAATCATGTCCCAACAGTTTGGACTGTCTTTTTCTGGAAGAGCCACGAAGATATAATATACCCATCAGTCAACTTGGCTTATCTACCAATCCATGACAGCCTACCTATCTGCAATCTATTTGCCTCAGTGATTTCATGTTAGCAAATTCACCCATTCATGTAAATGTCTCGATAGCCCTCAACGATTGCTCTTGATACTTCTTAGTCATTCAAAGACATGCTCAGACTAGCCAAACACTTTCCCAGATAAGATCAAGAACCATGACACTGACTTCTTATTTCAACTATTCTACTGTAATGGAATCATTACAGGTCCACAGACCACATGAAACTCAAGAAGGACAACCAAAATGAGGATGTGTCAGTCCTTCTTAGAAAGGGGAACAAAAATATTCATAGGAAGAGATATGGAGACAAAGTTTGGAGCGGAGACTGAAGGAAGGCCATCGATAGACTGCCCTACCTGGGGATCCAGCCCATATACACACAGCCACAAAACCCAGACAATACTGCTGATGCCAAAAAGTGCATGCTGACAGGAGCCTGATCTAGCTGTTTTCTGAGAGACTCTGCCAGAGCATGACAAATACAAAGGCGGGTGCTCAAAGCCAACCATTGAGAATTGAGAATGGGGTCCCCATTGGAGAAGCTAGAGAAAGGATTAAAGGAGCTGAAGGAGTTTGCAACTCCATAAGAACAACAATACCAACCAACCAGGGACTAAACCACTATCCACAGAGTACACATGGACAGACCCATGGTTCCAATTGCATATGTAGCAGAGGATGGCCTTGTTGGGCACCAATGGGCAGAGAAGCCCTTGGTCCTCAGTGTAGGGGAATGTGAGGGCAGGGAGGCAGAACTGGGCGGGTAGATGGGTGGGGGAAAAATAAAAAAATAATAAAATTAAAAACTAAATATGATTGTTTATTATGAAATACATGATTCTTTATAACAAACATATACCAGTAAAAAGACATTTCTTTTTTTTAGACAATTAGACATTTAGACAAAAAAGTACACACAAAATATGCTTATGTATTGATCAGTTGACAGAAATGAGGCTCGCAGGTACCTAATCCTCTGTTTCTTTATAAGACATGCTTTACTGTTCTTCAATTCAGCATTGATGGCTTCTTTATAGGACATAACTACTGTGAGTTAGAAAGAATTCTGTGATACATACATATATATATATATGATACATATAATATATGTATGTGTATATTAGATTTATACACATATGTGTGGAGAGAAAGGAGTCTATAACATGATACATCATCATTATATATGCAGCAAATTCTGCTAAGCAAAACGCCACTGAGCTCACAAACCCCCATCCCAAGCTGAGGGCCTTTTGACAGCAGATGGCTTTAGGGGAAGAGAGAGTCAGTTTTCCTTAAGATGAGGCCCCTGATAGGTCAATCCTGCTGCAGTGAATGACCCCACACACAGGAGTATTTGTGCAACAGAAATTATTCTCTGTGGACTATTGAACAAAAGACATGAAGTTGAGAGGGAGGAATCAGGGGTAGAGAATGGATCTGGGACAAGATAGAGCAAAACATGGGACATGGATATCAAAATACATCACATGAGTGAATGAAATTCCCAGTGAATCAGGCAAATCTATCTTTTTAAATCCTCTGAGCTGAAATATTTTTCCCCCACAGACTCTATTCCCCGCATAACAGTTACAGTTTCTGAATTTGAAATATCCTCCATTGGCTCAGGTTCTCAAGCCTTGATCCAGCTGGCATCATTATTTTGAAAATGGTGGAGCCTTTAGGAGTTAGGGACCAGGCTGGTGGGCATAGGGCAGTCCTGTGATACCTGTGTCTGATCGTGGAGCTGGCCTGTTTTTTGCTTCTGTCTGCAACTGTACTAGGAGGGTCCCTAGGTACACGTTCTCTTGGATGAATTCCATCATGCTTTCGCTTCCCTTTTTAGATGGAGGAAAAGTTCTAAAACTGAGTCAAAATCAACTTTTCCTTGTGCCACCCCTTTAATCCCAACACTTGGCTGGAGAGGTACATGGATCTCTGTGAGTTCAAGGCCAGCCTGATCTACATAGTGAATTCTAGGCTAGCCAGGGATACATAGTGAGAAACTGCCAAAAAAATAAGCTAGGTAACACGCCTTCCCTCGGTTTTTTGGGTTTTTTTTTTGTGTGTGTGTGTGTGTGTGTGTGTGTGTGTGTGTGTGTGTGTGTGTGTGTACGTGTAAAATTAAAAAGGGATTGAGAAATGGGAGCTTACTAGACATTAGGCTTGTCCTAATGGTATCTTAGGACCATTATACAAGAGGACAGTGTTGAGAAAGCGTATCAGGAAGCTTGTAGGTCAGTGGGGAAGGACACTATGATTCCCAGGCAATGGTGGCTAAGGACACAGGAAAGAAAGGCAGTAATGAGGAGGACTGCACTGACTCGGCCTTCTTCAACCCTGGAAACTGGAAACATTCCAACTCTGGAATCAATCAGCTCTCGCTTCAGTATTGGCTTTGCCTGATTTGTGACTCCTACCTGTGTAACCTCAGTCTTTACACCTTCATCTTAAAAAGCCATTTTATAAACTTCTACAAGGGTAAGCATGTTGATTGCCTGACACATACTGGTTAGTGGAGAGAAGCTATCCTTATACCTAGGCCACCACATTTTGGGGATCATTTTCTTATTTATATTCTACTATCTTGATAAGAGATAACAGAAAAGATTTATAAGATAAGGGGGATATCACACACATATTTAAAACTAAACTGAACAATATGGCCAATGCAATTTTGCCAATACATAATCTAGTTCAGAGGTCAGCAAATTGCTCTTGCTGGCCAGATCTAGTCACAGTCAGGTAGTACTGTCAACAGTTGTTTTTTGAAAACAGAGTTCATATGGCTAACTAGGTTAAAAATATTTCCTATCTGTTCCTTAGAGAAAATGTTGCCAAGCATGTGTCTATTTCATCGATCCTCATTGTGACCCATGACTCCTTAGGTCCTTTCAATGGGGACCTGTGATGCTGGAGTTATTCTCACAGTAATGCAGTGGTCATAAGGCATTGTTTACTGTCTCTACTCAGTTGACATCTGCACTGATAGCACAAAGCAACAGTTTGAAAAACCTCTAGTGATTACCACAAATCAGGACAGTGGCACCAGATTGTATTGACAGTTGTGGGACCAGGGGAAAAGCCAGTTTTCACTTAACTAGGGATTTCTCAGCCTGACACCATTGACGCTTTGGGCTAGATGACCCTTAGCTAGGGGCTATCCTGTGTGTTACGTGATGTTTGACAGCATCTCTGGCCTTTTCCCACTGGATTCTGCATTCCACCCTTCTGTCTCCTCAATTATGACAACCAGAAATATATCCAGACATTCTCCAAAGGTTCCTTGGTGGCAAGCATCACTCTCTTGACCTTCTAGCCCCAACCTCCCCACTCTGACAAGGACTTACTTAGCTTGATGAAACAGTAGAAATTACTGGTCTTATTAAATCTCAATCTTGAATGGTTTTAATATTCAATGTGGTTAGTGGGAAATGTGATTTGGCTCAAAATTTCTAATGCATATTTAAATTCAAGAATATAGAGGTTAACTTAGGAACCCAATTTAGGCATTTGTCTTACCAGATCACCTGACTAATTCTTTTGAAGGTTACTTTTTACTTGAAATAAAGATTGACAAACAGCCTGTGGTTATTGCATTTGAACTGGTTGATAAATGTTATCTGGAGAAAGGAATCAAGTAAGTTTTCCATTTTCAGCAAGACTACAAATATTACAGATATTACTGCAGTAACCCCAGAGACCTGTGGGATACTGGTTCTAGTACCCCAATGTGCTGTGCTTTGTATGTGAAATATCTGTCATAGCCTCATGTGTTTGAACACTTGGTCTTTGTAATGACTATTTTTGATTGTCAACTAGACTATATCTGGAATGAACAAACTCAAATGACTGAACATACCTGTGAAGGATATTTTTCTTAATTAAATCATTTGAAGTGGGAAGACCCACTTCTAATCCATATCTGTGTGTGTGTGTGTGTGTGTGTGTGTGTGTGTGTGCCTGCTTGCTCCCACTCTCGCTACTAAGTCTATTTTTCATTGACATTAGAATATACTTCTCTAAAATTCCATCACATACTAAAAATAGACTGAGGCATCCGGCCTGGTTGTCTGAACAACTACTGGGTTGTTCTTGGACTTTCTGTTTGGAGGCAGCCATTGTTGGATTAGCTGGACTATAGCCTGTAAGTCATTCTAATAAATCTCCTTTATAGATAGATTTAGGTATAACTGACATAGAGGTGACAGAAAGATTCATTCTGTAAATTTTGTTACTCTAGAAAACCCTAACTAATAATACAGACTTCTTATCATAAGTGGTTCTAAAGCAACAGAGGTATAAGGATGAATATTTTATGTATCTGGAATAGGCTTTCTAATTTGGCAACCCCTACAGTTACCAAAGCCTCTCCAGTTGCATAAGCCTCTCGTGAGAGCTCAGAGAACCCTGAGAGCCCATGTTGTGAACTATTTTACAAACGTAAGGAGACAAATGCATTTGATTATCCTTATTCACCAAATGTGAGAGGAAACTTGGTGACAATAAAAAATGTTGACAGTTTGTGGAAAGTACGGGAAGTGACAATGCCAGTTAGTGGCTCCTAGCATCTTGGGATCCATTGACAAAGGAAACAAACAAGTTCCTTGATCAAATTAACCACTGCCCATCATCCCAGAATATGGTGAGGAACAATGAACTTAGTGATAAAACTGACCAGCTCCAGATGCACATAAACAGTCTAAGGGTTCCTAAGCCTGTTCTGGAAGAAAGTCTTCTCTCCAACAGCCACAGAGATCAAATTGCAGAGAAACAAACCAAAACTCTCATTGTAAGGTTGGCTGCATTACAACAAAAATTCAAGTCCAAGCCTCTGAGGGTTGGCAGTTAAAGTCAGGGCATGAATTGGTAAAGAATGGAATCCTGTATCTTAAGATGGGATGCATGGGAGAACCCTATTGAAGCTAAGAACTTTGAACCCTCAGATACTCAAGGGTTTTTCTCACCTGAGCATGTAGTCACTCCACCTGCAACAGAAGATGTACTCATACCCCAACCCCTAAATACTGCCGTTTTCATCTTTGATTGAGAAAAGTAATCCTTCCTTGTCTTCTAAACTAGCAGGGACTTTCTCTGGAGGAAATGCCAGGCGAGACACCACTAATGTCATTCAGGGCCCACCAATACTTGCTTCTAGACCTATAACCTGACTGAAGACTAAGCAGGTTCCTAGAGGGGGAGTATCAAGCGTCGTCCATAAGGACGTGTACTACACTGTTAAAGAGTTTAATGAGTTTTCCAATTTACTCAAGGAGAGGGCTGGGGAATATGTGTGGGGATGAATTTTAAGGGTGTAAGATATTGGTGGAAGAAACATAAAACTGGATCAGGCTGAGTTTATTAATAGGGGCCCTCTAAGTGGAGGTTCTAAGTTTTATTATGGAAGTTAAGAAAAAAAGTATCAAAAGTTTCTTTGAATGGTTGGATGAAACATTTGTCAAAAGATGGACTATTGAAAAGAATTCAGAGATGCCTGATATCCCTTAGCTTAGTGTTAACAAAGGGATTTTAAGGCACAGGGAAATTGTAATGCTATAGTGGGTAACTGTATAAAACCTAATCCACCACAATGGAAATGCCCAGAACACTTGCCTTTCACTAATGCTACAGAACAAAAAATGCTGAGAGCTCTTCAGCACATTTGAAGAGCTTTGTTATCTCTCTTTTCCTTATTCCAGACCTTAGGGTTGGAGACATGGATGCTCACTTGGATGAATTAAATGCAATGGGCTTAATTGGGCCCTGAAGTACCAGAGGCCAGGTGGCAGCACTGCATCACCAAAGGCAAAGTGATTGTAATTACCATAATGGACAGCATAGACGAAGAAATATCCACAGTGACCTGACAGGCAAAGTGAATTCTATGGTGGTATGACTCGCATGGTAGACCTTTGGTCCTGGCTAATCAATCCTGATGTTTCCAGACATGAAATGGATATGAAACCTACTGAATTTTTATTTGATCTACATAAGATCACATACTTTGTGTGATCTATATAAGTGGGAAAACTCTCAAACTAATGAAAGAAGGCTCCATGGGATCTTGGTAAAAGGGAATCCCAGCCCATGAATCAATTTTCAGATTTGAGCCAGTTTTCAGACCCAGAACATTTTAAATGAAGGGACACAGGGGACAATTTCCCCTGAGGAAGGACCTTGATAAAAATATGTAAAAGTTTTACTGTTAGCCTTTCTCCTGCCCTCCCCTGAGGTATATGTCATGGGGTATTCACCAGAAAAGACTGCTTGGACCTGGGTTTAAGCCAGTAGAAAGTCTTCATCAGCTGACCAGCAACTAGACTCAGTGCTGAGGATCCCAGTATAGCACTGAACTTTTCTCAAGATGAGATTTTAAGAAAAAAATAAATTAAAAGAACCCCATGTTCTTGGTATGCACTCATTGATAGGTGGATATTAGCCCAAAAGCTCGAATTACCCAAGATACAATCCATAGACCACATGAAGCTCGAGAAGAAGGATGACCAAAGTGTGGATGCTTCAGTCCATCTTAAAAGGGGGAACAAAAATATTCATAGGATAAGATATAGAGACAAAGTTTAGAGCAGAGACTATAGAAATGGCCATTCAGAGCCTGCCCCACCTGGGGATAGAGCCCATATATATACAGCCACCAAAACTAGAGAATATCTATGATGCCAAGAATTACATGATGACAGGAGCCTGATAATAGCTTTCTTCTGAGAGGCTCAGCCAGAGCATGACAAATACAGAGGTGAATGCTAGCAGCAAACCATTGAGCTGAGCACAGGGTTCCCAATGGAGGAATTAGAGAAAGGATTAAAGGAGCTGTAGGGGCTTGCAACCCCATAAGAACAACAATACCAACCAGCCAGAGCTCCCAGGGACTAAACTACCCAAAGAGTACACATAGACAGATCCATGGCTCCAGCTGCATATGTAGCAGAGGATGGCTTTGTTGGGCACCAATGGGAGGAGAAATCCTTGGTCCTGCCAAAGCTGGACACCCCCCAGTGCAGGGGAATGTTAGGGGGAAGCTGGAATGGGGGTAGTTGGGTAGGGGAACACCCTTATAGAAGAAGGGGGAAAGGATGGCATATGGGGGCTTATGTCTGGGGAAACCAGGAAAGGGAATAACATTCGAAATATAAATAAAAATATCCAATTAAAAAAAAAGGACCTCAAATTCTGAGTTGATATAATTCAATTAACAAGAACAGTTAGCCAGAAGTAGAACTACAGGCGCTAAAATAAAAAACAAAGTTAGTACATTTTGAGATTTTCCTAGAACTATATGGACTTTGATAGATTAGGTCTGTGTTTTAGTTTTGGTAAGTGATGCTGTCCATCTGCTGAGACTTCCTGAATAGTACTTCCATCACAGAGTCAGTTGTGCTAAGGTCTTAGGGCCTAGTAAGGTCTGGGGCCCTGTTACCTACAGCCTTTTACAAAGGTAACAAATGGTACACTGGGAGAAGGAAACAGTCAGACTTCCTGGGGACTATTGGATACTGATTCTGAATTGATGCTGATTCCAGTAGATGCCACAAAACACTGTAGCCCTCCAGTTAAAGTAGAGACTTATGGAGGTCAGGTGATTAATGGAATCTGGGGGAACATCCAATTCAAAATAAGTCCAGTGGATCTCTGGATTCATCCCATGATTACTTCCCCAATTCCAGAAAGTATAAATGGAATAGATGTTTTTAGAAATTGGCAGAATTCTCACATTGGTTGCCTGACCTGTGGAGTGAAGAATATTATGGTTGGAAAGGCTAAATTGAAGCCTTTAGAGTTATGTCAACCAAGGAAAATGGTGAATCAAAAATACTATTGAATTCCTAGAGGAATTGTAGAAATTAGTGTCACCATTGAGGGCTTAAAAGATGCAAGGGAGGTGGTTCCTACCTCATCTTCCCTTAACTCTCCTATCTGCTAGTGCAGAAGACAGATGGATCATGGAGAATGACAATGGGCGATTGAAAACTCTGGCAAATAATGGTTGTAATCACAGCTTCTGCACCATATGTGGTGTTCAGACCATCAGACTAACAATCTCCTGGTCCATGGTGTACAGTAATTGACTTAGCAAATTACATCTTCTCAGTACCTGTCCATAAGCAATTTGCCTTCAGTTGGCAAGGCCAGCAGTATACCTTTACTGTTTTACCTCAAGGAGCCACATTGTAAATTAGTTAGAAGGGGTCTTGTTTGTCTGTCTCTTCCACAAATATCTATTGGTTCACTGTATTGATGACATTATGCTAACTGGACCGAGTGAACAGGAGGTAGCAACCTTGAAGTCATTGATAACATATATATGCATCAGAGGATGGGAAATAAATTCAACCAAAATTCAAGGGCCTTCTACTTCAATGAAATTCTTAGGGGTCCTGCGATATGAGACATGCAGACATATTCCTTCTAAGATGAAAGATAAGTTATCATACCTGGCCCCTCTCACCATTAAAAAGAGGGACATGGTGTTTAATGGGCCTATTTGCATTCTCGAGACAGTACATTCCTCACTTGAATATGTTACTCCCACTCATACACCAAATGACTTGGAAAGTTGCTAGCTTTGTGTGGGGCCTGGAACAGGAGAAGGCTATTCAGCAGGTCCAGGCTGCTGTCCAGGCTGCTCTACGGTGGACCCTGTAATCCAGCAGAGCTGATGGTAGCTGCCCTATCAGTGGCAGATAGGGATGCTGTTTAGAGCCTGTGGCAGGCTTCTAGATAAATCAGAAAAGAGACCTTTGGGATTTTGGAGTAAGGCGCTACCATCATTTGCAGACAACTATTTTCCCTTTTAGAGACAGCTCTTTGGCTGCAATTGGGCCTTAGTAGAAATTGAACATTTGACAATGAGCCACCAAGTTAGCATGCAACCTGAGGTACCCATCATGAACTGGGTGTTATTTGATCCACCAAATCATAAAGTAGAATATGTATACCAACAATCTGTTGTCAAATAGCTACGGTATAAATGTGATCTGATCTGAGCAGGTCCTGAGGGCACAAGCTATTTAAATGCTTATTTTTTTTCTGTTTTCAACTCCTGTGATCATGCCATTTGCCGCAAGCATGCACTTATAGCATTGTGGCATGTTCCCTATGATCAGTTGAGTGAGGAAGAAAAGACTAGGACCTGGTTTACTGATGGCTCTGCATGTTATGCAGTCACTACCCAGAAATAGGTGGTTGCAGCATTGCAAACCTTTATGGGACATTGAAAGACACCAACAAAGAGAAATCTTCATAGCGGGCAGAATTACAGGCAGTAAACATGGTCATACATTTTGTTTAGAAAGAGAAATAACCAGATGTGCAATTGTTCCCTGAATCCATTTGCTTTTGTAGCCATGTAGACAGCCAAAGGATGGGCTGGATGGTTAGGGACTTGGAAAGAACATGATTGGAAAATTGGTAAGAATGACATCCGGGGGAAAAACATGTGGATAGATCTCTCCAAATGGACAAAAGATGTGAAGATAGTGCTGCTCATCAGCTCAGGAGGAGTTCAGGAATCAAGTAGATAGAATGGCCCATTTAGTGGACAGTCAACTCTTTTCCTCAGCCATTCCCGTCAATGGGTCAATGAATAAAGTGACCATGATGGCAGATATGAGGTTTATAAATGGGCTCAACAACATAGACTTCCACTTACTGAATGCCAGATCTGCCAAAGGCAGAGATCAACACTGAGCCCCAGATGTGTCACTGTTCATCAGAGTGACCACCCAGTGACCAGGTGGCAGATATTAACTACATTGGACCACTTTTATGGAAACCACAAAACTTACTCCTTACTAGAGTGGATATTTACAGGTTATAGATGTGCCTTTTCTGTGTGTAATGCTTCTGCCAAAACCACCAAACATGGATTTACAGAATGCTTTAACCACCATTATGGTATTCCACACAGTATTGCTTCTAATCAAGAAACTTATTTTACAGCCAGAGAAGTGCAACACTTGGCCCAGGATTGTAGAATCCTGGTCTTAGTATGTTCTTCACCATCCTATAGTAGCTGGCCAGATAGAAACATGGAATGGCCTTTTGAAGGCTACCATGCCAACTAGGTACTCCAGAAGGCAGTGTATCTTTTGAATCCGTGTGTAATATAAGGTACAGTTTCCCCCATAGCCAGGATCTATGGGGTGAAAAGGAAAGATTCAGCTCATTATGACCCCTAGTGACTCAGTAGGAACATTTTCGCTTATTGTTTCCTTGACCTTACATTGTGCTGGCCTAGAAGTTTTGGTTCTAGAGTGGGGAACACTCTCGTTAGGAAGCCACAACAAACATTCTATCGAACTGGAAGCTCAGACTCCCCCCTGGACATGTTGGGTTTCTGATGCTTTAAGCCAACAGGCTAAGAAAGGAATGACATTGTTAGGAGGGGTGATTGATCCAGATGGGGAAATTGGATTGCTTCCACAATGGTGGTAAGAAAGATTATGTCTAGAGTATAAGATATCCCTTAAGGTATTTCTGTGGCTACCATGTCCTGTGATTAAAGTTGATGGGAAACTACAACAACCTAATCTAGGAAGGATGAAAAGGGTACAAATCCATCAGGAATAATGTAGAGCCACAACTTGTTGATGGGTGGCCCCACTGGAGGACGTAGGTACCTAAGGGACAGGCTTTCACACTCAGCCTGGACCCAGTTCCCGTTTTTATCATTATTATTTTTTCCAGAGTGCTAATGCAATATATCAGACTGTATTCAAATATAAAGACTGTATCCTTTGAAATGTAAGTTCACATAAGCCCATCCCTTAAGTTGCTTCTTGTCAGGTATTTTGTTACAACAAAAAGTAGGGAGAGAGGGGCAGTATCAATACACTGGATATCAGAACCTAAGAGTGTTTGATTCCTTTACAGAAAACAGCACTTTTGTGCTCATCCTCTTGCACACATCATACCATCTCTAAATGACTCCTAGGACACCTAACACAGTGTAAGTGCTGTCCAGACCAACTTTGTGCTGAATTGCTTAGAGAATGATGACAGGAATGGTCCCCCGTGTGCAGCACAGATGCCCGTTTTCCCCCTTGAATATTTTAATCTGCAGTTTGTTGGATCCACAGATGTACATCTTATGGACACAGATGGTGATAAAATCTGAGGTTGGAATGAAAATTAGAGTTCTGAAAATCTGTGTCCATTACTCTAAACATGGCGGTTTCCCTAGCAGAAAGACTTTCTTGAGGAGAAGCGTGATGGTATTCACAATTGGGATTCAGGGATATTGTTGTTGTTGTTGGTGGTGGTGGTGGTGGTGGTGGTGGTGGTGGTTTGGTGGTGGTGGTGGTGGTTTTGGTGCTGGTGGTGGTGGTGGTGGTGTTATGGTGATGATGATGATGATGTTGACTTCTTTTAAAAATTTTAAAAGAATTTTAAAATTTTAAAATTTTATTGTTTGGTAATCCCATATATACATGCCGTTCCATGCTTTTTATCATATTTGTCTCTGCTTCTCTATCTTCTCCCAGCTTCACCCATCATTATTACCCCACTCTTTTTTTTTTCAATAAACCATTGAGTCATTTTATACTGCCCATATATTCATGGATGTTGAGCAATTCACTACTAGTGTGGGCAACACCCTTAAAGAAAACTGACTCTCTCCAACTTAAAGCCACCAAGTTGTCAATAGCTCCTTAGTTATGAACCCTGTCCCCCTTTATCCAATGCAGTGTTTCTGATATTCTGATAGAATAAAATGCATCCACATTTGGAAGATACTTTTAACTCAATGAACCAATGTTTTGCCAGATTATCAATGCTTAATGTCATAATATCATGCGTGGGTAAAAGACTCAACCAAACTACAGGATGGACAAGTAGATTTTAGTGTAACAGAGTACAAAACTATTAATATTGCCTGTTGTTACTACCCCTTACTGAGTTTTCATGTACTATCCATGAAGAATATGCATAATTATCAAGGATATTTTGACAATAATCCTCCTTTTCCAACTATATAATCTCTGTGAGACCAGATATAACACAGCAGGTTAAGATCAGATGTGAGCCTTCAGTTTTTGTCCATGTGAACAATCACTATAGCCTATAGAAATTTGCAAAAGTTCTGTTTTAGATAATGAGATTTTTTCATAAACATATGTATTTAACGTACTAATGGTTTAATATTTTTAAGTGAGTTGGTGATTATTTCTCAGTTAGTTGCCAAATGGCCAATATCAGTACATACAGTTTAGGCAAACAAAAATTCTTTGGGGACTTCAAGCATTTTAAGAAGAGTTAAGGGGCCCTATAAACAAAAGGTTTGAAAATTGCTGGCCCATTTTGTATTTACAGAGTGTTTATGATACTTAATTAGGTAAATCTAATGTAATTAAGCAAAAACCACCCTAACTGTGATCGTGAATGAGAGACCAAAAAGAGAATGGGTTAACTTGGTTTTTGGTAGGAGGGGCCAGTACCATTGTCAATGAGTTCAGTTCAAATTGTCAATGTGGCTTTAAGCATGTTGGTCTGTCCTCAGTATTGTCCCCATAAAAACGATGACTACCACTACTAGTTACCCCACTACAATAGTTACCATTACTAACCTCATGATGTCATTCAAAGGATTCCACAAGTACTAAAGGCCGTCGTGGGACAGCCTTGACACATAGACTAGTTACCCTTGGGTGTCCACTATTTTTATTTTAATAACAAACAATGCGTCTTGTTGGACAGCGACCGGCCCACATTATGACATACACGTGCGGCTGACCCCCTTCATTGCAGGAAGACTTAAAGCACAAATATGCAGTACTAAGCCCCGGTGACAAAATATTTTGGAACTGAGAAAGAAATCAGAATTCCCTAACCCCTTTCTTGCCCTAACATCACACTTTCTCATCCAAAATCACATCTGTTACCCCTGTGAGGTACCTGGATGTGCTCCAAGGTTTCAGAACAAACGATGTGAGGTTGGCATGGGTTCATATGCTGGGTCCCGAGCAGTTAAGATTTTTCTTGTTCCCGCAATGTGATTAATTTTCCCTTCAGCTCAGTTTGGCTGCCAGAGGATCATTCAGAATGAGGCTGATTTCAGCAAATATCCACATGGCTGCCTTCACCATCAGGAAGACAAATGCTCCCAAGAAAAGAATTTTCTAAATTTTTTTATGGTGAGAAAGGTTTGGGAGCTGGAGTAGAGGAAGAATCTATGGATCAACCCAGGGCTTCACATGTCCTGTGAAATTGCTGTGGCAACTGAAATACATCAGCAGCCCAGGAAATAATGTTCCCTAAACCATGGGGACATGGAAATATTTGTGGAATGACTTTTTAGGATGCTAAAGAGGAATCTGATTCAGAGGCTGGGGATCTTATATGAAGTTTAAAGTTACATTGTCAGTGAGGCAAACAGTAAACAAAATGTCACATCCCATGTGGCCTGGTTTCTAGATCATCCCACTTCCTTGAATCAAGCAGGATGAATTTTACTCTAATTGTTTACTCATGTTACTGAGCATGCTGAATTTCGATTATAAAAACCTTATTGATGTTGAATGTTACCTTCTCTCTGAGATGCTCCTCGTGCAGTGTTTAATATTAATTTCTCATCTTCCTGCTGCACTCGCCATCCAACACACTATGTATTTTACATAGGTATTTTGTTCACTGTCTGTCTGCTTCAGTAGATTTCCATCCTCATCCTTCCGTGATGTGTTCTAAGATGGGCCTGATATGTGACAAAGATCCCCCACTTCTATCTTCTGTCTCTAAGATGGGAATGGGCAATGTGACTGTGACACACTGCATGACATAATTCACACAGATGTGTTGTTTTCGAAAGTACCTGCATTATTAATATCACCCATGTTTCTTTGAGGAATTGAAGTTCCGGGACTTGGATATTATATTATCCTACAGACTTCTGTTGTTGTTGTTCACTGTTGTTGGCAGGAGAGAGCCAGGAGCTGCCTACGATACCTGGTGAGCCAGCTGGCTAACATGGAGCATTCATTCCACCACATTCTCCTACTGGAAATTAAGAGTCTCACAGATGCCTTCTCCTCCATCCTGGGCCCTCACAGCAGGGACATCTTCCGAATGAGCAACAGCTTCACCAACATCGCCAAGCTGCTTTCCCGACAACTGGAAAACAGCAAGGCCGAGAGCGGCAGGTGAGCATCGCTTCTGAGCAGCATCCTGGAGAGATGCTGGGAACCATGGAGACAAGCCCAGACAGTGACGTTTTCCTAGGCAGTGGTGTAGTGAGCTGTGCCCACTTATCAACCAGGAGTAACCTCTGAATGGATTAGGTAACTTTCAAGAGTTTTTCTATATCTATAGAAACCAAATACAGCAAAATTCTAAAAGAAGTTCAAAACATGATAAAGAAATAATGATGAGGTACAAACGGCAGTGTCAGGAAGTGTTATTAACTCTATAAGCATGGATACTTATTTACTCTGAACTGGGAATCTAAGCAGAGATAAACAGAATTCTGAGAATGATCCTTGTACCCAAGGAGGTCACTGCCAAGTAGATTAGATCAATATTTTAAAAATGAAGGAGTAAGAGTAGAAGCTAGGGAAGGGTGCACTAACAAAGATGGGTTCCAGGAATTTGGAGAACAATGAGATGGTGTGATCTACCTGTTTACAGGTAAAGGAGGGGTAAAATTGAGATCAAGGAATATCTCCTAGAGGAAGAGATATTTTGGGCCAAGTCTTGAGAGATAATCAGATTGTACCAGGCTGTGTTTTTGGTGGCATGTATGGCTTTCTTGAAATTGGGGCATCATTTTCTATGAGTGAATTATATGTTACAAGAAGAACATCATTTAGAGTTGAAGAAGAAGAGGACGAGGAGGAGGACGAGGAGGAGGAAGTGGCGGCAGTGATGAGAGGTGGTGAGATTGGCATACCTTTCTTAGAACTTTAAATTTTATCCTGTCACTGTAGGATTTCGTACATGGTGGAGTAAACTCAGAAAGCACTTCAAGAAGGCCATTCTAGTCTCAGTACAGAGACTCTTCCTACAAGAAAGTGACAAGACTCAGGTCAAACAAGGGAAAGACAGAACACATCCATGAGTGTTGCCCATGAGGAAATTATTGATGATGATGGTGAATGAGCTACCAAAATTTGGCTGATCTAGAAAGAAAGTAGCTGGGACTGAAGAGTGAGGGTGAATTTCCATTCCTGTGGGTGGTCCTGTGCAATGCACACAGCTGGCCCTTTCATTCCTGTGGGTGGTCCTGTGCATTATAAAATACTTCCCAGAAACCTGAACCCTTACCTACAAGATGCTGGTGTAGTGTCCTCCCTTAGTTGTGACAGTGAACTTTGCACTGTCCTCTCCAAATGTCTTTTAGGCGACAAAGAGTTCCCCAATGCCCAACCTGGGGATCCATCCCATATACAGACACCAAGCCCAGACACTACTGTGGGTGCCTGATATAGCTGTCTCCTGAGAGGCTCTGCCAGACCATGACAAATACAGAGGCAGATGCTCACAGCCAAGCATTGGACTGAGAAGGGGGTCTCCAATGGAGGAGTTAGAGAGAGGACTGAAGGAGCTGAAGGGATTTGCAATCCCATAGGAAGGACTGCAATATCAACCACCAAATCCCACAGAGCTCCCAGGAACTAAACCAACAACCAAAGGGACCCATAGCTCCAGCCCCATATGTAGCAGAGGACGGCATTGTCGGACATCAACAGGAGGAGAGGCCCTTGGTCCTGGGAAGGCTAGATGCCCCAGTGTAAGGGGAATGTCAGGCAAGAGTGGGTGGCTGAGTGGGTAGGTGGGTGGAAGAACACCCTCATAGAAGCAGAGGGAGGGAGGATGGATTAGGGGATTTCCAGAGGGGAAACCAGAAAGGGGATAACATTTGAAATGTAAATAAGTAAGATATCCTAAAAAGAACCACACACACACACAACACACACACACACACACAAACACACACTTCAAAAATAGAATTTCACATGATATCTACCAATATCATTATCATAGTAGCACCCAATAACATCTAAGAGACGCCATAATCGCAGTCAGCTAAGTTTCTTGGTATAGTTTCAAAAATGTAATTTCTCATCTCTGCAGATGGCATTAAATGTGTGCACAGCCAACCTGCTTGTGTCTTCTTCCAGCCATGATGAGCACACTTGCTGGATGAAAAGCTCACACATGTGTCCTGCCCAGGAGAGTGTTGCCCACAAACATGTCTGAGCTTGTGCATGTGAAAGCTTTATATAAAGTGAGGATCCGGTACGAGGCTGTTACACTCAATATTTTAACCATGAAATTAATCACTGATAAATAATCCCCGGTCCTATTAGCAATATTACTCCCTTTAGAAATTTTTGGAAGTAAAAGGAAAAAGAGAAGGAAGTAAAGGACATGATGGGTCAGGAAGGAAAAAGGAAGGAACAGTAGTTGGGAGGGAGGGAGGGAAAGAGAGCAGAAAGCATGCGGATGGAGCTCAGTAGTAGAGCCCTTTGCCTTGCTTGTGAGATCCTGGCTTCACTCTCCAGCAATGGAAAAGATAATATTAAATAAAATAAGTAAAGAAATAAAAGGGTCAGTGTTCATCCCACATACGGCCCTCAACTTCTTTCAATTCAAATTATTTCTCCCAGTTCAACCCTAGCTGTCAATCTCCTCTAACAGATTGTAATTATTCAGTGGGAACCTCAGAAGTGTGGTGTGGACAGCTAGCCTTTTGTGTCCAGGGCTCATCCTCTCTGGGCTGGTTGCTAAGGCTTCTGTCTCAGCATCTTTTCCCTGAATAGCCTTCCTTGTGACCATGTGGCTCTACTCATTTGAGTCCATGCCCCCAAAGCAGAAAGGTCTACACTTTTGTGTGGTGCAAAGACAAAACCCTGATTCTCACAATTAAAGAGAAAATGAACAAGTGGAGCCGTCCTGAAAGAAAATTAAGGGTGATAAAACTCAAAGCAGATGTCACCTCATTTACAAAAGTGACAACGCTCAGCAGGCCAGATTTTAGACTTCAGGCCAAAACAACACGACTATCAAAAGAAAAACAATTAGCATCCCAGAGAGGATGAGAAAATGAAGCAGACGAGCCTTCCTCTTGCCAAAGATGCTGAATGCATTGAGTGAGTTTTGTAAAGGGCAGCAGGTGAACCTATTTGCATTTTCTCTGTTCCTGTGTTTCTAAAAATGTGTTTGTATTTAAATAAAACCCAACAAAGCCTAAATGGCAGAACCAAGCAGAACAGTTAAGTTTTGAAATCAATTCTGAAGAAATAAAAGAGGAGGCATAAGGGCACCTGTGGATTGACAAGGTGAGATGTGGAGCTGGGGAAAGAGACCTTTGCAAGTGGTGTGCCCTTGTGTGGCCTTCTGGGAAGCCCTTGACAACTGGGCTGCTTGCCTGTCAGATCCAGTCAGAGCTGGGAAAGGGGAGAGTATGTTCTTCATGACTATGTGACTGGCTGAGCAGTCCCCCCAAAGTCATTGAGTCCAGTGACCATTACGGTAGATCACAGCTTTTCAAATTTTCCTACTTGCAATTTCTTTATAGGCAAGAATTTTTTGTGACCCTAGGTCTGTGTGTGTGTGTGTGTGTGTGTGTGTGTGTATGTGTGTCTGTGTGTGTGTGTAATTATACAAATCAAAGCCTTATTGACAATAAATCACAAAGACATTTAAGACAAATCTTTGTGTATATATATATGTATGTATGTTTATATATATGTATGTATATTTATATATATGTATGTATAGTTATATATATACACACATACTTCTTTACTATTTATTGGCATATTGTGTGTAATTAGCATATTGCATGCTAATGAAATAGATGCTCTTATTTACTTTTACAGAAAGAATTAAGTTTTGGCTGAATATTTAATACTGCTGGACATAAAACATCTTTAATGATCTTTAGAGTTGATCATTACTTTAAATTTATAGTCATCGCTGCCAAGATGTCACTTCACACGAACACATACTGCAAAAAGTCAGAAGTACATGTAGGGCTATTTCAGACATTGTGGAAATTCTGTCCAAATACCAAGTTAGAAGGTGTTACTGTTTTTTATGAAACTTGTCTGACTTTCCAATAGCAATTTCTAAAACCAAGCATCATAACCCAAGGCTACCCAAAGACATAGGAGTTAGATAGTTGAGGGCTGAGATGATGGTAGGAGAATACCGGAAGTCTGTTTCCATCATTAATCCATCATGTTTACATAAGAACAGGAAACTTTTCACATACAAGAAAAGCATACCAGAGTCTTGAACCTGAGCTGAAGTGTTTGAAGCAGTGTTCGCTGGCATGTGGCATGTGGCATAATGGCACACACAGTGCAAGTGCACATGGTATATGTTGAAAACCAAGGCTACCGTGCAGTTGTGCATGCGACCTTGATAAGCATTCTCAGAAGACCTCAGGTCATTACATGCTTGACTTTGAATTAATAGTTTGCCATTGAACCTTTTGCTGCTGCCAATTTTTTTCTCCCAACCCTCACATTCAGTTTAGGAAATCAGGCACCAGAAGGCACCTTCACCAAACAAGTGTGGCACCAGAGAGGTCCATCTAACACAGCACCAACAGAAGGGGGCAACCTATCACAGGCATCCTTAGCAGGAGGAAAAACTCAAGCCCTGGTTGTAAATGGAAATTCGGGGGAATAGAAATTGTTGAAAATGGGATAGGGAAGTAAATGTGGAAAAAATGAAAAAGGATGGTGAAGGTGAGGAGCAGAAGGAGAAATGACAGACACACAGTCTCCAGCCCAGGAAGGGGATTCACTGTTTCCTTAGATGTGGCTTTTGGAGCCTAGGCAAAGTCATTGGAGTCATAGAGGGGAAAAGTTGTTTGTAAGAAAAGTTCATGATGACAGGGGTCCCCAAGCCTCTTGCTTAGTTAAGTGGGCGTTTGCTCTCCTGTTGTTTTAGTGGCAATGGTGGCAGAATAGATTCTGTGTCTCTCCTCTGTTTTACAGAAGCATGCCTTAAGATTAAAAATAAGAAGGAAAACGTTAGTTAAAACAAGTTGGGTAGGCATAAAACCAGTGTAATTTCGGTACGATGGTTAATCTTTCAGGTCCATTTAACTGGATTTTAAGTCACCATGGAAACACTCTTCTGGGTAAGTCTATGAGATTGTTTTCAAAAGGTGACCCAAAAAAGTTTAACTGAAAAAAGACACTGAATGATGGATGCACGATCCCAAGAGCTAGAGTTCTGGACTGAAAAGGAAAAATTGATCCGAGGACTCAGTATTTAACTCAGAGTGACTATCTGTCTATGCTCCTTGCTGTGACATTCTCACCACAATGGACTATCTCTGAGCCAAAGTAAATCTCTCCTACCTTGAGTTGCTTTTGTTACATATTTTCATCACACCAGTGAGATGCATAACTAATGCTGAATATTGGTACCCATAAGTGAAGTTGTTGCTATGGTAACCTTACTGCAGTCTATACACTTTAGGAACTGCTTTGCAGGAGGAACATGGAAGAGTTTAACACTATAAACCAGAGAAGCCCAAGAATTCTGTAAGCAGAGTTTAATGGGTCATTTCTGTGGGGATTTGGAAGGTTAGAATGCCAAGGAGTGCAGACGGTGGGGGCCAGGCTCATGAAGACTCATAGAGTACAGGGGGTCTGCTTGGAACTGAGCTAGAGGTCTTCATGTCATATTTTAGCAAATAATGTGGCTTTATTCTGTTCCTATCACGAGAACCTATGCACAGCTAAATTCAAAAGTAATGAACAATTCTCATTTGGTGGAGAAAATTTCAGGACAGGAGAGCATTCAGGCTTTATCATGGCTACTGCTCACTACTCTTGTCTTGTGTACAACAAGAGAAAACAGCAAGTGAAGAAGAAATTGCTGAAAAAAAATACAGTTTGGCAAAACCAAAGCATGAAAGAATTTTAGTGTTAAAATAAAGGGATACAAAAATGTACTATAATTGCTAAAGAGTTTAGCATGGTGAGCTGGAAAATAGGAAGGTACCAAGAGTAAGCTCTCACTCACTAAAAGTTCTTAGGTGTGGCGGGGCAAATACATTTGAAAGGACAGAGCCAGAACCTAGATTCCTAAGTGCCCACCTAAGGAAGTATTTTCCAAGGATTAGCTTTGAAGTACACAGTCTACTGAAGCTGTGCTCTAAGATAGCCATACTACATCTTGAACTGACAACATAACCTGGCAGTATCGTTCATATGGTATTGGCTTTGTAGGCATGAAGATTACAAAAGAGAAGGGGACCATGGAAACGTTTCAATTTTTCACAAAGTGGCTGAAGCCAGACAGTGTGTAGCAGGCCTCGATTCTGTGCAGGGAAGCCTTAAGAGTGAAGCTGGGAAGGTGAGGTTTAAGTTACAGTGGAGACCACAGGATACTGAAATGCCAGGATGTTGAGATATCTGTTACAGAAAGCTGAAATGTGGCATAGAGCTAACACAGAGAGAAATTGTATGTACCACAGGAAGCAGGGCTGAGGAATGTGGCTGAGGAATGTGGCTGCCCAGATGATTCTATCATAAGCCCCAAGTGCCAGACATAGAGACACAGCATTTGCTGTTTGCCCTGCTAGGTTTTGCTCTTGCTGTAGTCTGATAGATCCTTGCTATCCTCCTGTTATTCATTTGGGCAATGGAAATGTTTATACTATGTCAGTATATGTTGAAAGTATGTTGTCCTATGTCATTATATGTTGGGTATGTCACTTTTTCTTTTTTTATTTTATAAGAAGTCAAGTTAAAACATTGTCCTGAGCCTTAAAAGAGGCTTCAAAAGGCTTCTGTCTGTGTTAAAATTGTTAAATTTTGGAGAGTTTTTAAAAATTTGACTAAATACATTTGCATTATAATATGAACATGAGATTTTAGTGGGGTGGGATGATGTTATGATTTAAAGTGATGTGTTTAAGTGAACCTGACAAGGGGTAGAGTTATGATAGTTAATCTTGTCAATTTGACTAGCTTTAGAATTGCCTTAGAGATATACCTATCAGTTTGTCTATTTGGGTATTTCCAGAAAGGTTGAATAGAGAAGTCAAAATATATCCTGAATGTGGGCACTAACTTTCCTTGACTATACTAAGGAAAAGAGGAGGAAATAAGCTGAGCCCAGAATTGATCTCTGCCAGCTTCCTGATGATTAATAGAATGTGACAAGCTGCCTCGTGCTCCTGCTTCTGCTATGGTAGACTCCAACTGAGCCAAAACGAATCCCTCCTTACTTGAGTTTATATTGCTGGGTATTTTGTCACAGCACTGAGAATAACTTAAGACAGATGTAGAGATGACACAATAGATTAAATGAAATAATCCCATAGCCTGTAGGAAAGATGAAGGGGAAACCGGAATGAGATTTAGTGCAAATGAATATGATCCTCCTTGGAGTGTCAATAACGAGATGGGCTACAGTGAACACCAGGAACTTGATTTCATGTGTTGCCCTAATATGCAACATGCCTTGTGAAGACAGGGTTTTACAATGACAGTTGGAAACCAGGGTTCATATCTTGGCATCATGAGAGCCACACCAGAACCTATCCTTGCTGTAATACACATCTCCCCAAGACATGGAGCAACAACTTAACAAAAATTCTCTACTGACTCCAGAACAGAAAGTGCAGAGAACAGAGGACCGACTCGTCAATATCTCTGTTGAGAATGCTGCTAAGAGGTCAAATCAAGCTTAAACCAACCCCTGCTGTGGCAGTTTGAATATGCTTGGCCCAGAGAGTGGCACTCTTTGGAGGTGTGGCCTTGTTGGAGGAAGTATGTCAATGTGGGTGTGGGCTTTAAAACTCTCATCCTAGCTGCCTGGAAGTCAGGCTTCTCCTATAGGCCTTCAGATGATGGCGTAGAAACGCTCAGCTCCTCCTGCACCATGCCTACCTGAAGTTTTCCATGCTCCCACCTTAATAATGGACTGAACCTCTGAACCTGTAAGCCAGCCCCAATTAAATGTTGTTCTTACAAGAGTTGCCTTGGTCATGGTGTCCGTACACAGCAGTAAAACCCTAACTAAGACACCTACCTTCAAGAGGAAGGAGTTACTTTATTCTCCATTTTTTATTTTGTGTATATGATAGTATTTTCCTGCATGTATATCTGTGCATCACATGCACACAGTGCCAACAGAGGGGAGAATTAGGCATGGATCCCGCTGGAACTGGAGTTATAGGTGGTGATAAATCAGTATGTGTGGGACCTCTAGAAGAACAGCCACTGCTCTTAACTGCTGAGTCATCTCTCCAGCCCATTTTATTTAATCCTCACAAGAAAACATTTTAATGCATTAGCATTGTAGAGGCTTCACATAAAGCATAATGGAATAAAATCCCCCCTAGGAGATGGGGAGAACTAGAGAGATGGCTCAGTAGGTAAGAGTACTTCTTGCTCTTTCAGAGGACCTGGGTTCAGTTCCCAGCACCCACAGGACAGCAAACCTTCTGTATCTCCAGTTCCAGGAGATCCAATCCTTTCTTCTTCTGGTCTCCATGCACTCACACAGGCTCACACACATACACATAAATAAAAAATAAAAATAAGCTAATAAATAACCTAGCACAAAATGGAAGCCTTGACTCAAACTCTACTCTCCTTATAGGCCTGAAGTAATTTCCATGTAAATTGCAGGCAGTAATTCATGAAGCTTCCTTTCATTTGCTCCTTTAGTCTAATCCAGTGGATCTCAGATTTTGGTGTAGGTAAGAGTTATACACAGCACTTATATAATTCAAAGAAATTGTCCAAGGTGACTTCTGCATATTCTGACCAATTCTGCTTACGTTTCCCATCACATTCTAGAATACCTTCTTCATTCCTCTCTTTCCATGGAAGACTGCTCTTCCATACGCCTACAGTTTGCTGCTACTTCTCTATGAGTTCCTACCACCACTCTTCCCTATGATCCCACTGTCCTCTAAACTTCTATAGCTCACTCCCCTGTCCAGACCTTCAGCTCCCAAATCACTATGTATCTCTTCGTGCCCTACTTGTCTCCAAACTAAAGCACCAGTATCCAAGAGAAATATATTCTTTAAGGTGCTTATAAAAAAAAGAAAAAGAAAAACCTAACTCGTGTTTTTTAAAAGCAAGGTACATTTACACAAAGAGGGAAACTGCCATTTTTTGTGGCCAACTGTTGGCTCAAGGAATGCACAACAGTAATTTCATGACATAATTAAAACCATATGACATTCTGGACAGTATTGCCTGCTTAGGAAAAGTTGAAGGTCCTTCTACCCTGCTAACTAAGGTAATATCTAAAGATAAAACTGGAGTCTCGCTAAGAAAAGAATGTATCTTTTCCACGTAGAGATGTCCTCTATCAAAAGAAAACTCCAATGACCTTTTGGGGCAGTTGTGTTGCTGCTGTGACCCTTCTGTAAATATGAAGTAATAGCTTCAGGTTTTGCCCTGCTTACCAAAGAGGTCGAAGCTAACATGTGGTAACATTTATGTCCCATCTGTTGTTCATTTTCCCCATTGGTTGTTCCTCCTTAACCAGTACTTAGGGCTAAAGGGAAGGCCTTTAAAGTATTTCAGGAATTCATTTATTAGCAAGAGACACAGGTGGGAGATACCATTATCAGCTTTGGAAGCAGTGGAGCAAGAGCAATGAAAATGAGATCCTGGCAGGGCTGGCTCTGAAGGGTGTGGACAACGTGGAATGGGAATGGTGGGCCCCTTGCCTGAAGTGTGAGCAATGCAGCTTTGCCAGGAACCCAGGAACACAGCGATATTCAACTCACAGGACACCAAAACACGGGCCTTTGAAAGCGCCTATAACGTGGTGTTCCATTTCGAACAAGGCAAGAGAACACCCAGGTTCTAACCTGGAGGAGGAACAGGCCACTTGTAGGGACTATGAGGGGAGCCTGACCTTCTCCTACCCATCTGAGATGGCGGCAGTTCTGCAGGGTCTCAGCAGACCCTGGTTACCTTGCTGCTTGCTGCTTTGCGTCAGGAAATGGCCCTTGTTTCTTTTCTCCATCCATCAGGTTTGAATTTTAAAGTTACCATTTGTGTGGTGTTTTCTGAGTCTTGAACATCTTTTCAGTTGGGGTTAAAAGAAGGCAAACACATCTTCCCAATCAGTGTGCAAGTTTCTCAGTAACGATATAGCGCACCTTCCCTGTGTCTGGCCGCTGGAGCATATGGCTCCGAGAGACTAGGATTTGATCATTCTTAGTTACCATGCTATCCAGTCTCACAATCTGTTCCTAAGATAGATTAAAACACGGCCTAAACCAAACAGCATCTAAAAGGCACTGTGCTCAGGGGGGCAGGGGAAATTAAAAGAGCTGGCTTGGAAGCAGACATTTCTGCTCAGTGTTAGCTAAGAAGCTGAGGAAGTCACTTTGTATCTCAGAGAGCTGCTTCCCTCTCTGTAAATGGAATCACTGATACTCTCTCTCTCTCTCTCTCTCTCTCTCTCTCCCCCTCTCTCCTCCCTCCCTCCCTTGCTCCTCCTTCCCTCTCCCCCCCTCATCTGTGTAAGGAGTAACTAACTCCTCTACTGTAGATTCACTGTGGGATATGTTCTAAGACCCCAAGCCTAAAATCCAAGATAGAACCAAGACATATATGAGTTTTCTAATACAAGTATACCTATAATAAAATTTACTTTAGTAATTAGCCACAGTAAGAGGCTATTAATAAAATAGGAAGATAATGATGATAAAGCATTATAGGGCTTCTCTCACCTTTTGCCTTTTCACTAAAGAAACAACATTAGTGAGCCCAAATTGTTAACACATCTTTGGCTTAGCCAAATTGCTGAAATTACTATTCCTGTGCTCTATTAGCTTAAAAAAGAGTTACTTAACTACAATCATTTTACTACTATAAGAATCTGTATTATAACTAACAGGGGGTGTTATAGCATATACTATATATAGTCATGGCTATTCTGGGCAGAAGGATGACACTTGTCCTGGATGGAAGAAAATTCATCCTACTACTCAGAAAGATGCCCTCTTTAACATGCTTCTTGAATTTTCAGTTTCATGTAACTTGTAACTGAGCCACCCTAAAACAAAACCAAAGATAAAGAGTGCAAGTACGCTGTACTCAGAACCTCAAAGCCTATGGATAGAAAACACACAATACATGTTTACTGTTAGCATTTACATTCTGTGCCAGGTGAGCACTAGGGTAGGGGACTGTAGAGTTGCTGGGGATGTGGCCCACAGAGAAGCACTCACTTGCAAACTTTTATCAGATCACAGCACGGTTAATACAGAACCTGTAGCATTTGCAGCAACATGGCATTACCTCATTAGGCAAGCACATGGCCAACAGACACTGCAAGTTTAGTTTATCCATTACATGAAAATAAAAACGGCAGTTGTTAGCCACAAGTAGTTTGAAAAGTGTTCTGATAAAACCTCAATGAAGCTACTGATATCAATCTGAGGGTGATGCTTGCTCTCCAACATTTTATTCTCCAGAACCCCAAGATAAAAGACTTACCAGGTAAAGGTTAGCACGCGCGCATACACACACACATACACATACACATACACAGACACACAGACACACAGACACACACACACACACACACACACACACACATTTTCAGCCATGGGGGTCAGGTTACACTGTGACAAAGCCAGTTAACAACATTTATATTGATGATAAGGTGAAAGAAATCCTCTTTTCTCTTAAGCTAGCAACCTAAGTCTATTACTAAACTTCTCCATAGGTAAGCACTGAGTCCTTAAATGAGCTAGAAATTGAGCCCAAAGAGTGTGTGGTGTTCTCACCCTAGCCCAGTCAATGTCATATCTTCAACTAATGACATTCCTCCAATGCTGGGCAAATGTTTGCTGTGATTTAGATCTCTGGAGGTGTGTTTAGCACCTGGTGGTGCTGTTTGGGAAGTCTATGGAACCTTTAGGAGGTGGAGCCTCCCTGGAGGAAGTGTGTCACTGCTGGGGCAGGCCCCGAAACTCTCTAGCCAGTCCCCCAAGTCACTGGCTACTCTCTGTTTCCTGAGTATGCAATGTGACGAGCTGCTCTCAGCGCCTGCCACAATGCCTTCAAAGTCATGATGGACAATCTCCTCCACAAACTTCAAGCCAAACTAAACTGCCAGTATTTGCCAACAGCAACAGGAAGTAAAACATTGTGCTTCTACCACATATGTTATGATGGAGACACATCAAGAAGGAAGTATTAAACATTTTTCTTGCTCTTGCAGTGTCACGTGCTGGACACTGACCATGTCTTCACAGCTGACAGACAGTTCATTGTCACCCCTTTACCTGCTCCAGTCCCCGAGCTAACAGTCTAGAAAAAAGACTGGTACCCTATCTCCATAGCTCCATCCTAACTCTGAGGGCTGCAGTAACAGGACTGGCCTGCACTCCTTTGGAATTTCACAACTTGTAGCACATCCAGACAGCCATCTGACAGACAGGGACCACCTTCTGTTCTGGATAGGACCCACAGCTCTCCACGTGCCCACTCTCAACTCTGGAATCTGGACCACACTGTTGGCAGTGAAAGCTGAAACAGTACCTTCACCCTGGATATTATGGAGACCCTAAATGGATCGAACACAGTAAACCCTATCAACTCTGAAGAACGAGCAGATTGTCTTACGTCAGGCCTTGATGAGCGCTCGCTGCTTCTGCCCTGGTCCACTTCCAATTCTGTTCTTTCGTGGATGGATCCGAGCTGCTCTGATCAGAAAGCCTGGAAGATAACGTGGGGGTGGTTGGTGGGCATGCGCATTAGGGTTAGTCGGTGTTCTTTCTGATTTTGTGGGTCTGGGGAAGAGTCTGTGATTCCCATGAGCTCCAAGGACTTGGGGTTCCAGGCCTCCGGATCACACTTGAAGAGCCTGTGGAAGGCTCTTGCACTTTTCCCAGAATCCTTATTTTCCTATTTCTACCTGATTGAGCAAAAGTCTAAGAGTGTATAAAAGACTGAGCGTCTATACTAAGGAGACCATAATGTCCTTGTATCGGAGCTTAATATTTTTCTTCTGATTTCAAGGAATTCTGTCTTATTGTCTGTCTACAACTGCCCAAAATCAATAATTCCTCCGCCCCCACACCTCCACACCCCCACATACATACCACACACACACACACACACACACACACACACACACACACATGTAGAGATCTAGTGCAAATCAGATCAACTGTAGCAACATTTCCTTTCCGTGAAACTGAACTGTGGACATGACCGCATTATAATCCCTGTATAACTGAGCATGCATGGTTCCTCTTCAACCCACAGAATGGCTCAAAAGCAGAAGAGACTTTCCAGGCCCCAGATCCATCTCTGCCCTTTCATACTCTGGCGGCATTAGGCAATTGAAGTCCCTAAACAGTCAATGAGACTATGGGGCCAGGGAGATATGTGACTATCCCATCTCTGTCATCCTTTTAATGGCTGGTGATGACACAAGAAATCACCAAAGAGTAAAAAATTAACATCCCCAGAGCCTAGGACTCTCATATGGATTTAGCCCATTGGGTTCTCCTTCCTCCCTTACAAGCTTAACCCCAGGAGAATATATCCTGGACACGGGATTGAAAGCCAAGATCATCAGACATGAACTAATATTATTTTTCTCTGATTTAAGGGTCTGGGAACAGAGCTTGCCCGTCTCTCTGCTCCTACCAACTTATAGTCTCAGCTCAGAGGGAGCATAGCAAGCTGCCTGGAGGCCGATTTGTTTCTTAGGAGAGTTCCAGTGCACACAAGAGGAGGCAATTAGGCCTCCCCTGGGTATCCCTAGATGCACTTCTAAAGACTTTATACTTTGGCAGCAGAGACCAGAAACTGTTCAGACAGAAACATCTGAGCCCCCTTGTAATGTGGCTTGTTGAGTTAAGGCCAAGTTAATATTTAAAAGACTACAGACTCCTGGCAAAGCGTACCGTGAATTACCTCTGGAGTTAAAGTGACAAATGGAAAAGCAATAGAAACCCCCTACAAGAGGCCAGCCCATTTCACCATCCCAGAAAACACCCACAGGATCAGAGGCCTGCCAGGCCTCTCAGCAGTCATGTTTGTGTTTTCTGCTCTTGAAGGAAGGCGGGGGGTCTGCTCATCTGGAGTGGGGCATTGTTTTTAAGACAGTTTTGTCTCACTTTTTTTATATTGTACTTTAAAGGAAAGAGAACATTAAGGAGCAAGGAATGATAGTTTAAGCCCAATCCTCCTAGCTACTGTTTCCTGGCCTTCTACCGTACTGGAATCAAATGTTCTATGGTGAAGTTGGCATGTCCAGGGAGGGTGACAGAAAGTTCTCTTTAACCCATCTTAAGGCTTTGGCAGAGTCCTCGCCATTCATCGTCCCCCTGTTCCTTAACTCGTGTGCACTCCAAGTCTGAAAACTTCCAAACAAGGGAAACTGTGTGTAGTGAAAAGTCTGTGTGGCCACAGCTCTGCCCATTGGCAACGCTCATCGGGCTCATGTATGGAGACCATTTCTTCTGTCAGAGATTTCATTACTGATCCCTGTCTTCCAGTTGCTACCATCCGAGGTCCTTGCAGTGCTCCCTCTAAACTGGGTGACAAGATGTAAAGATAGCAGAGGTGGGGGACTTTGGCTCCCATGATCTCTCTCTCTGACACTCCTCACACTTGACATTTAATAGATAAGGCTCTGCTTCCCTCCACTAAGGATGAGTCAGGAGGAGCTGCCACAATCTCATGGCTATCCCATGGGATGTGGATGGCCTGACTTCAGACCTCAGGTATTCCCAGCTCTCTTAGTCCATAAACCTTCCCCAGTTGCTACAAGTGCCCTGCATGTGAATACACGAGGGAGCGAAGCAGTGTAGCCAGGTGGCCGGGTAGCCAGCTATAATTTTTAGAAAGTACCAGGTATCTAGTTGAAAACATCCAAATAAAAACATGTTTTAGGGTTTGGGGTAGAATCAATTTAGTATAATGAAATACATTCTAGTAATGATGTACTAAAATATACATGAGTACTAATAAATAATAAATACATGTATATATTAATAAATATGGCATAAAACATTAAAAATATAAAATGCTTTCATTTTATAATGTATATGAATGTTTCATGTACTCAATATTTTAATAATAAATGCACCTTTAAAATATTTGGTGTTTATCTGAAATTCTTATTTGACCTGATGTTTTGTATTTTACTGGCAACCCTGACCTAAAGGTAGAGGACAAGCTTCTCTTGGATTGGTGGGCATCTGAGGATAATTCATAACTAAAAGTCTTGAGCCTTTTAGAGTCTCTTGAGCCTAAAGTCTCCTTTGGTAGATGATTGACCCTTGGAGAAGAAGTGCATATGTGGAAACCCTCTGACTCCATTCTCAAGTTATTCACGGTGTTATTGGCTGGGGATTCCGTACTTGAAACTGATCATCAAAGCATGAAAATCTGTGCAAACTAACGTCAAATCCAGACAGGTAGTGTTGCACTTGTAGAGAACTGTAGGACACCTGGTTAGTGGTGGAGAATTGGTGTTTATGAGAAAATGATACATATCTTATGTCAGAAGTGTGGAGATTAAAAAACATCTGATTTTACCCTGGTGAGTATATGAATTGATCGTAACAGGTTTTCATCAATAATGATTGTTAAGTAACAGTTAAAGTAGCTCAAGATGGAAAGATGGCTCGGTGTAAGAGCGCTTACTGTTCTTGCTGAGGACCAGGTACAGTCCCAGCACTGACAAAGCGCCTCACAGTGGCCTGTAATTTTAGTTCCAGAGGATCCAGTGCCCTCTTCTGACTGCTGTGGTACAAATACATACATTTAGGCACAAACCCACACACATAAAATAAGTAAATAATTTTCAAACATTAAAGTACCATAGGTCAGTTTAGTTTAAGAATACAGGCAAGAAATAGAAATATATTCTGCCTCCTGTCATCCTTGTCCAGCTCAGTGAGTGTCAAAGAGTTTGGTTTTTTTCTATGATTTATCTGCAGTTCTTATCTGCCTAGGAAGCACTTGGCCCTCAAATAATATCACACTTTTTACTTCTGCAATATAAGAGAAAGTTCAATGACCCACAGAGTGCTTCATTAAGTCTTGTAAAATGTATTTAGAGAAATGATTCGGTGGTTAACTGCCCCATGCAGTTTTTCCTGCAGAACTGAGTTTGGTTCCCAGAACTCATGTTGGGCAGTTCAGAACCACCTGCATCTTCAACTGTGAGGAGTCTTACTCCCTCTTCTGTCCTCCACAGGCCCACACACACACACACACACACACACACACACACACACACACACACACACACACACACACACACAAATAAATATGCAAAATAAACCTTGAATATATAGAGAGAGCTACTAATATCATTTATTTTACCGACACTTCTTCCATATATTAAAATTGCTAAGACATACTTCACTCTGAAAGAGAAAGAATTACAGTGAGTTGTCTAAATTAACAGAGCCACAGGTTTGCAGAAGCCATGGCATGGTCACCAATGTTTCTGACCTGGCACAACAAGCCATATAGAAGCAATATCAAAGGTCTGCGTCAACAATAGTCAATAGCGGTTTGCTACACAAGTGAGAAAATTATCCAGCAGAGTTTCATTTCCAGATAAAGGGTGGTAGAGTAAAGTCTCTCTGTTCCAAAGGGTATGGATGACGAGATGCTCACACCTTCCTCATCTCTTATCTTTTAGGAGAAGAACCGGCACTGAAGTTAGCTTTCCTGAGAAACTCAGAGAACCCAAGACCATGGAGCCTAAAAATGAAGACCACGAAAAACTCCAGGTTAAAATCCAGGCCTTCGAAGACAAAATAAATGCTGAGAGCCATACCCCTGGCTCTGTCCGGAGATACAGTTTAGACCACGTCTCTAAGGAAGAACGAAAAAACGTTCGATTTAGCAGGTATAACTTTTGTCCAGTTATCATTTTGAAGTATGAAGTTATATTTGCTATTGCTTCTGTGGTCACAGTGTTTTATGGTTTTCTTAATCCCAAAGTTCTATCCTTCAATGCATTAAATAGTACACACAGTGCCCTCATCATTCAGATAGCCTTACTCTTTACTTAGGGTGGTGGTTCTCAGCCTCCCTAGTACTGAGACTCCTTAATGCATGCTGTGGTGACCCTCAAACAGAATGTTGCTTGGCTATTGCTATTATTGGTCGTAATGTAAATATCTGATTTGCAGGATATTTGACCCTCAAAGGTGTCACAAGTCACAGAGTAAGAACAGTTGACTTAGGGGATAGAAGTAGAGGGCAAAAATCTGGTTTTGTTTTTAAAATAATGCTAATTTTCAGAACGGCTGTCAGTTGCATCTCATACAATTTAGTGAATAATCACATAAACATAAGAAAAAATAAAAACTTCTGTACCTGCTGTTTTATGGGCAACTTTGCTGTGAATTTGATTTAAATCTTTATTGGAAGGCACCTGGACGTTCTCCTCTTTCTTCTTGGTGTAGCTGAGGATAAAATCCAGGGCCTTCTGCACATCAAGCCACTGAACTGCAACTCCAGCCCTCTAGTTTCAAAGCTCTATGCATCAGGCAGTTTGGTACTCTTTGATCTATCCCACCTATTAACAGCGTCTCACTCTGGAGGAAGCCAATTTCTGTCCTAGTGCGACTGTCCTTGCCAGGAAACGAGAGCGTCTTTAACTCTCCGAACCTTTCATTACAGGTCCAGAAGTTTGGCTTTGAATACTGTGCTCACGAACAGTGTGAGTGTGGAAGATGGAGAAATCGAAGAAAAGACAGGAATGCATGCCAGCATCTCGCTTTCAGAAATAGACCCACTTGGCCACGGAATTGGCAAGTTGCCCTTTAAGACGGATACCCATGGATCACAGCTGAGAAATTCCTCAGCTTCACATCCAAGTATTATACACAGTGGACCAGAAAATATGCCTGAAACTTTTAAAGAAAACGTCCAAGAAGAAATCCCAGAGGCGGCCGTAAGTCCTGTGGAATACCAAGATAAGCTCTACTTACACTTAAAGGAAAACCTCAGCAAAGTGAAGGCGTACGCCTTGGAAATCGCAAAAAGGGTCCCAATCCCAGACCAGTGCACCATTGAAGGTAAGTGCTTTGAACTTCCCACACTCGAGAAATATCAATGACAGTGACAAAGTCTAAAGACTTGTGCCCTTCTATGAACATTTTATAAGATAGACCATTTGAAAATCTTGTCTGTTATCTTGGTTGGTCCTCTTGGAGAAAAGTTGAGCCATGTCTTGATTTTTGTCTTTTTGGTTCCACTTAAATGTTTCTACATCTCCTTATTTTGCTAACCAATTCCCACTTCCAATCTATAAAAAGCAGTGGCCTAGAAACATGCTGTAGGGTAAGGGCATTCAGAGAATGCTTCCATCCATGTAATCAAACGGAAGGGATGCACCACTGTAACTGTGAGAGATTGCTTTCTCATTCCATTGCTATGTGTCCTGCTCTGGCCCCATGGGGCTCAAGATCTTAATGCTGAACACAGTCTCTGATTTCCCGGAGATTAGACTACAGGAGGAATATAGTAAGCCATGCCAAGAGGTGTTGCAGAGAACAGGCCAGCCAGAGTAGCAGACACTGAGACAATAAGGACAGAGTAAAGACAGCTGGGAGCTAAACCTGCCACAGGAACACGGTTTAAAGTGATGCAAAAGACATGGTCAAATTGAAGCCATGGCAGGATCAGTCACAGCGTCTTGCCACACTGTACAGGATCCTTGGACGAAAGAAATAATCGCTGAGTATATTGAAGCTTTCTCTGATTATAACTTTGAAATTTTGGTCGTCACAGAGGTTTTGCATCATTTTAATCTCTTAAATGTTATTTATATCAATCATTGAATCCCCTGGCACTCTCTTTTTTTCCATCTTTATTAAATTGAGCATTTCTTATTTACATTTTAATTGTTATTCCCTTTCCCAGTTTCCAGGCCAACATCCCCCTAACCGCTCCCCCTCCCCTTCTATATGGGTGTTCCCCTCCCCAGCCTCCCCCCAGTACCAGCCTCTCCCCCAACAATCACCTTCACTGGGGGTCCAACCTTGGCAGGACTAAGGGCTTCCCCTTCCACTGGTGCTCTTACTAGGATATTCACTGCTACATATGCAGTTGGAGCCCAGGGTCAGTCCATGTATAGTCTTTGGGTAGTGGCTTAGTCCCTGGAAGCTCTGGTTGGTTGGCATTGTTGCTCATATAGGGTCTCGAGCCCCTTCAAGCTCTTTCAGTCCTTTCTCTGATTCCTTCAACAGGGGTCCCATTCTCAGTTCAGTGGTTTGCTGCTGGCGTTTGCCTATGTATTTGCCATACTCTGACTGTGTCTCTCAGGAGAGATCTACATCCCCTGGCACTCTCTTACACTTTGTGTCTTGACCCTGGCTCTGGAATGTTTGAGACACAAGTACAACACCACCAGAGCATGAGGGCTGATGGTAGACTGAACTGGCATGGGTGGCTCGAAAGCACTGTGTGGCTCTCAGAGCTTTGTTCAGCAATCATCAGACAGCAGACACCTTCTCTTGGGAATCAAATTGAGGTCTCAACATGCCATCTTCCCACAGGAAAAAAAGGCAGACAGTCCAGCCCCCAGAAAGAAGCAGCAGAAAGGTGGGGATCCCTGGAGGGTCTACTTCCTCATACTCTACTTTCCGTCCTTTTTCTTACTTCTGATAGGAAGATGGAATGTATTCTACTAAGCCAAAGAAGAGGAGGTCCAGGTATAACAAATGCACTTAGCTGCCAAGTCTGTGCAGAGGCTGATGACTTCTGTAGTAGTCTGTCTGGCCTTCCTAAATTTCTTTTCTAATGGTAAAAATGAAAGTGGTATTGTGTGCATTCGAATATGTTCTATCCAGTAAAGTATACCAGCTTGTAGGGATGCCTAAATTAGTGAAGTTCTGTCCGGGTGGCCTCTTAAGATTATTTTGCTAATAATCTATGTACACAGGTGCCAGAGGTTAATGTAAAAGATAAGTGAATTTCAGAGTGCTGTAAAGGAAATCTGTATTAACGAGAGATAAACACATTTCACTTACTAAAATAATCTTGTGTGTGTGTGTGCGTGCGTGCGTGCGTGTGTGTGTGTGTGTGTGTGTGCATGCATGTCAAACTTCACCTAAAATATGAAAGGTTTACTACATAATGAGTTTCAATCATGTTGCACTGTAGAAGAAAACCTACAGAACTACTTCAAGTGCCCAGTTACAAAGAATTAGTGTTGGAGTTAAAATTAGCTTTAGACTCTACTAACTGACTTGGGTTTTCTTTTTCAAATGTTGAATGAATCCAGTATCTGAGGAAAAGGGGGGGGAGCATATTTACTTTTGATGGTGATATTTCTGACCAAGGATAACCTGGAACTGAGTGTGTATTTTTTAAGTTGACATTTTGGAATTCATTCATATTTTAGTAATTTCCTGGGAAATTCCCATACCGGGACATGTGTAAGGGATGAAATATTTATATGACTTCCTGGAAATACATCTAGCAATGAAAGTATTTTGGCTAGGATGCTGTTGATATTTCAAAGACCATGGGAGCTCTTCAGTAGACACCAGAGTCCTCTGGCTGATGTGGTTGACCGTTTGTAAGCTCATCCACAACTGAATTCCATCTCTTTCCTTAAAAAGTTGCTGAAGGTTCAGGCCATGAAATTATGTTAATGTCGAGTGTGTTGTTAGCCTAAAAGAAACATTTGCCCTTTCCCAATTAATTCTGCAAAATAATCAGGACACACAGAAGAAAAGAAGCAAAAACAAAGGAAAACTTTCTGCAACATTTAATTAAAGAGACAAACAGTAAGAAACCTCAACGAACAGTAATCACTCCGGGGTGCTCCACAAAGTCCACACTGTAAAAACAAGCCAAGGCAACCCCTTAAGAAAACTCTCTGGACATTTTAGATTGGTTCATATAAGGAGAACAGAAAATGCAAAATGTTCAACTACTTTGATCTACAAAAAGAAATCGATGTCACCTGCTTCGACCTGATAGCTCAATAATAAATATTGGTAAAAGAATAGAAGTCCGCAAGGATGAAAATGGAGACGAGCCTGAGGAAAAGAAGGTCTGGCGACAGACCCAAAGTGGGATTCAGCTCAAGGGGAGGTCACAAGACCTGACACCATAACTGAGGCTATGGGGCGCTCACAAAAAGGGACCTACCGTGACTGCCCTCCAAAAGATCCAACAAGCAGCTGAAAGAGTCAGATGCAGATATGTGCACCCAACCAATGAACAGAAGCTGCTGACTCCTCTGGTTGAATTAGGGAAAGACTGGAGGAAGCTGAGGAGGAGGACAACCCTATAGAAGGACCAGCAGTGTCAATTAACCTGTACCCCTGAGATCTCATAGACACTGGATCACCAACCAGGCACCATAGACCAGCTGTGATGAGGCTTCCAACACATACAACAGAGGACTCCCTGGCCTGGGTTCACTCAGAGAAGAGGCACCTAACCCTCAAGAGCCTGGAAGCCCAGCGGGTGGGTGGGTTGGGGACATCCTCGTGGAGACAGGGGAGGTAGGGAGGATGTATGGGATGTGGAACAGTCGGAGGATGGGCTGGAAGTGGAAGGGAATAAAATCTAGAGTGTAATAATTAATTAATTAATTTATAATAAAAAAAATAGACGTCTCACTGGTCATAAAACTGCCAAAATCAGTCTGACTCGAGGTCACAAACAGCATTCTTAACCCTGACCTCAGTCACACTGGGGATGGGAAAAGTGGATCTGCACAAATCTAAATTATCTGTAGAAAAGACACTTGTCACATCTTAGGTCTTACTGAGGTTGACTCATTTTTTTTTTAGCCATGGCATTCTTGTTATTAGTTTGGCCGAGTTACCAGTCACTGGAAGTTATGTGCCTGTAAGCAAACGTGGCCTAAGGTCACTATTTGGTTATATTTACATACAAGATCAGAAAATTGGACTCATCTGCCAAAGAATATTTTAAAAGTTTGAAACATTGGTGTTCATTAATGTGAGCTAAATAATGAGAGGCCAAAAGCACAGATATATACACAGATGATATCAAATAAATCTTTAAAGATCTGGTTCTGGGGGGGAAATGTGAGCTTGTAAGAGCCCATCAGTGTTCTGTGGTTTATTTGAAGTGTTTCTTAAGTGGGTAAAAGTACATCCCGTCTGTATAGCACGCCTCAAGCCTGACTTGCAAAACATTTATAACCTTAGAAGATGGGCCTTCCTCCCATCAGTCCACGTGAGCTGATGTTTTTCCTTAAAGTAAGATTTAAAAAAAATTGCTGTAAAAATCAAGAAATGCTTGTATGCTTAGTTACAGAGAAAGCCTCCTAACTTAACGTGGACAGATAGTCCATGTCACAACCAGTATTATGGTCACTGAGAGGATGCTTCCAACTGGACCCTACACCCTTCCTTCTAGTACAATTGCGTAATGGTTTACATCTTGGTGAATGCAAAGCCAAAGCTAGAATCCCTGAGAGAGGAAGGGGTAAAGAGAGATGTCCTGACTGAAGCAGGAGAAGAGACCATGGGAACGAGGTGCTATCCCCATTCATATAGGAAAGCACTTTAAGTTTGGGCACCTTCCTGGGCATGCTGAGTTTTAGGGATAGATGGCAAGCCTTTTTTTTTTTTTTTTTTTTTAGCATTGGGAGCTCAAGGTCATGAAGCACGTTGAGCTAAGGTATTAAAATCCTGGTCAAGAGCACTCTGGGCATGCTCAGCTTGCACCATGAAGATGGCGGTCAGGAAAGCCTTAGGGCATGCTGGACTTTTATCACAGAGCCTAGGGTGATGCTTCGGGTTCACATTGAAACAGGCAATTAGAAGGCTCACTGATAGCCTTTTCTCCTTCAAGGTACCCGACTTGCCTAGCGGCAAACGGGCCAGCAGTGATAGTAATGTGCATTCATTTACTGGATGGAGATCTTTGCTATTTATCTAATAGATTCACTGAACTTCAGGATTAAAATCATTTCTCCATCAAGAACTTTGAGCAGACTTTGAGAATAAGGAACGGTCTCATTTCATGAAGATGCCACATTGGCCCTTTCTCTGAGACCCTGATCTAGGAACACTGATTCCAGTTTCTAGAAATGGTTTTCATAGGGCTCTCTCTGGGGCTTCTCTCAGATTATATGTGACTCTCTGAACTATTTCTCCAAGGAGTGGGTTTTAGCTAAAGGACACAGACATCATTGTGGCTTGATCTTCCTCTACGACTTTTCCAGTCAATGCACGCATGGATTCAAGCCACCTCTGATGGCCTATGAGACTTCCACACATCATGACTAAAGAAAAGTCTGGGATCTTCTGAGAAGGACCCTCTATACATTGCTCTCTTGAGTTCACATCCAACTATTGTCTTGTGCATTGTGTCCCAAAGCAAGAGTAGGCTTATGGTTCAGACAGACATATGACCACAAATCAATGATTAGGACATTACACGCTTGCATCCACTTACCACACTCCAAATTCCAATAGAGAACACTAGGTACCATCATTACCTATGTTTTCAAAAGCTTCCTCTTGAAAAGAAAATTGGCTTTTCTTTGAACGAGTAAGTCATTTCATAATCTGCCTTGCAATGTCTGTCTTACCTTAGGACATGAGGTTCAACTACAGGTGAGATGAGCATTCACCCAACTAGGAATAGCATGAAGGCAACTTTGGGACTCTCTTAAGACACTTGTGTAGAGACCCAGAAAAGCTTATCTGCCTGTTAATGAAACCAGACATCCAAAACCTGGAAACGACCAGTTCATTTGATATAGTGTTAACCTTGGACATGCTTCTGGTAGATTAGAAGGGGCCTTACTAACAAATAATTAAAGATACAAGTAAGCTTATAAGTTAGACCAAAATGTACAGAAATGTATTTCACATACCTTGCCCTGAAGATAACCCTTATTAAAAGAGGTGAGCAGAAGTAAAGGTTTCCTGGGAGCACATCTCAGTGTCTTAGGTATAGTCTTCTAAAGGCAGCATCCTTAAATTAGGCATTGTGTGGTGGGGTACTCACCGGGAGTCTGTATCTGTATCCTGAGCTTGCACTTAGGTTTGTATTGGTCATCCACTGTCATTGTTTTGGGACTGACTGCTCTAAAAGATGAGAAGTGGTCCTGAGCCCCTGTGAGTTCCCTGCAGAAGGGAGATTCCAGTCCAATGCCACAGATTACATTTCTGTAAGGCGTCCTCTGTTTTCCAACTTCCACTGCGAGGCTGCCCTGTAGAGAAGCAAACAGCCGCTGGTTGTCATCAAATCTCATTTAAACAGAACAAGAAGAGAAAAGCTGTATTTTGGTCTCTGCTGCAGTTGAAATACTGGTACCCAAGAAACTGAAAGATGGTGATCTTCCAGGGTGAAAGGGTTGATGGGCTAGAGAGAAGGTTCGGTAGCGGAAGAACATGGGTGATTTACCTCTACATCCACCAAATTTCAGATGATGGGAGATACATGTTTTCCACCAAAATTCGGGGCCATCAGGTGTGCAGGTGTCTGATAAGAGCTTACTTTCAGAAACTCAAGTGATTATACCAGTGACAGAGCCCCGAGCACCTGTCAGCAGACCTGCCTGAAGTGAGTACAGAGATGCTTAGCAAATCCCCAGGTCACTCTTTTGCACTTTTAGAACTAGCAAGAGGAAAAATATACATGAAAAAGATTTCCTTTATCTTATATAAAAATTCAACAAGCTTCTATAATTCTAGAAATAATGATTGTTTTCAGATAAATTGTTTACATAAAGCATTTCACAGGCATTAGCATATCATGTTGACATTAAGGTAAACCAGGAGTCTTCAGGAACCCTGAAAGAATGGATCTGTCCCTTTAGAAAACCAGACTCATTGGCTTCCTCTGGGGAACACTTTTCACATGACAGGGCTAGGGGCTTTTCTCCTCTGTTTTTTCTCACAGGGAGGGTTCCCATGTTAGACCTTGTTTAATTGGGGTTTGTATTGCTCTGATAAAACACCATGACCAACAAGAACTTGGAGAGAAAAGGGTATTTCAGCTTACAACTCTCAGACGACACTGAGGAAAGTCAGGGCAGGAACGTGGGACAGGAACTTGAGCTGTGGAGGAGAGCTGCTTACCAGCTTCCTCTGTGGCTTGCTCAACCCGCCTGCTTATATACCAGCACCTCCTGCCCAGAGGTAGCACTGCCCGCAGTGAGCTAAGCCCTCCCACATCAATCAGTAATCAAGAGAATAAGACGTCATAGACGTGCCTACAGGATACTCTTATGGAGGCATTTTCTCACTTAAGATTCCCCCTTCCCAGGTATGTCTATGTTTGCATCAAGTGAATAAAAACTACCCAGCAGAGATGTCGTGAGTTCTAGCCTAGCCTACTTCATCTGAGGGTGTGGTCCTGTTTCTCATCTATAAAACTTAAGTTAAAATATGTTTCACATATGATCACATGAATTTATATTTTTAAAGAAATGCTAATCTAGAAAGTAACATCTTACCTGCATGGTTAGCAACAAAAGTGGGTGACTGTGTTCCCTCCCCACAAGATTCTCAAGGCCCCAAGACCCACGAACCTTGTCATCTAACTCTTTAGCTTTGTATACACAAGACGTGGTGCTGGAGTAGACAGGGAGACTCAAACAGAGAGGCCCAGGGTGTCCTGCTCTATCACTGTAAAATGCTTGGTGACGACTGACAGATCCTTCCTTATTTGCTCTGGGAAAAAAAAAAAAGTCATGCTTATTCACAAATAGAGATTCTAGTGAGTACCAGCCACTGCTATTCTCAAGAAGATGTAAATCACAGTCAACTGGGATGAAGTGAACCAATAATTTTTTTTTTTTTGGTTCTTTTTTTTGGTTCTTTTTTTTCGGAGCTGGGGACCGAACCCAGGGCCTTGCGCTGAACCAATAATTTTTAAGAAAAAAGACATATAACATAATACACAGTCGTGACAGGTACTATAAAACAGAGTGTAGCCAAGGGAGAGAGATGCTTGTGGAGTGGGACTGCTGTTAGACCAAGGGGCTGAGGAAGGCTCTCCAATGTGTGACAACATATGGTGGCCTGAAGAGGTGAGAAGAGGCAGACAGCAAACTCAAACTCTGAGACAGAGGGATGTTTCATTCCGAAAATGTGGACCAGGGCAGCTGAGCTGCAGGTAGCAAGCAGTGTTCCCTCTTTGTTTATTGCAAAGCAAAGCTGTCAGCAGTGATGGGTGTGGTGTGGTCTGGAGATGGAGGACAGGGAGGCTTGGTCTGTTCACCCAAAGGATAAAAGTGTCTTTATCAAGACAACTGTAGCTACAGAAAGAGAGAACATAAAAAAAAATAGGAATTAAACTTTGGTTTTATCCATGTGAATTTTGAGATGGCTTTTTTAAGAAAATAATAAACCTTATGTTTTTTAAAGTATCTTTAGATTCATAGCAAAATTAAGTAAAAGGTGCAGAGTTTCACTGGTCATGGTGGTACCTGACTTTAATCCCAGGACTTGGGAAGCAGAGGCAGGAGGATCCCTCTGAGTTCGAGGCCAGCCTCATGACACAGCAAGTTCCAGGACAGCCAAGACTACATAGAGAAGCCCTGTTTCAAAACTTAAAATAAAATTTTAATAAAAGAAAGAAATGTGTGTAGTATCTAATATCCTGCCCCAACCCAGAGGCACCCATCTGCCCTACCTCCATCTGCCGAAACAGTAGAACAAGTGTGCAATCAATGAAACTGTTTTGACATATCTCTCGGTGCACAGTTTACATGAGGATTCATTCTTGGCCTGCACCTTTAAAAGTGATTCACTAAGTCCAATTAGTTCTGTGCACGTGTTCATGTCATACACTGGGGCATGAGAAACCTACCAATGTCCCTCCCCAAAGGAAAGTGACTCTTTCTTCCTCAGCAGCCATCAGCCACCATTAGCTCCTCACCTGAGGGAGGGCCATCAGGATCTCCTCCCACCTCCACTCTGTAGTAGCTCACTATCTTGATTTATGGCGGTCTTGAGTGAGAAACACTGCTGTGTGACAACCATGTCATGTAAAGAACAAACGGCCTTTTACAGCACCTGTCCCCTTCATCTGGCTCTTACATTATTCCTGCCCCATCTTCCATAATGTCCCCTGAGCCTAGAATTGGGACTGGGGAGAGGTGGGGATTGATATAGAGGTGTCATTCACAGCTGAAGTTTATTTTCAATACTTTGAACAGTCCTAGTATTAAGGACCACCAGGTACAGCAACCAACCAAAGAAGCTTTGCCAACCAAAGTTGGGTGGAACACAAATCTATGGCAAGAAATAAATATTTAGAAGGTAATTTGGCAATATGATCATTTAGTAAAACAGCATCAGTAGGTTTCCCTCTAGGCCCTATGCCAAAATTGTACCAGGCATGAATTCCCTCCTGTGGAGCACGCATCAAAGAGAGCCATTGGTCACCCATGAATAGTCTTGACACTGTGACACCAGTGAGCACATCTTGTATGGCAGATCATTATGACAGCATGCACGATTCAGTGCTAGGTAAGACCAGTGGTGTTTTTCCTCCCCCATGCAGCTAGCATAGCACCTTCTGGCACTGTGAAAGCTAGCCAGCAGGGAGAGAGTTTCTTAGTTCATGATTAGTTTCTCTATATCCTACAACTGACAATATCTTCTATAATAGTGTCTTACCATCTACTTATGGGGTACTATAAGCAACACAGTTTTCTTAATGAACAGTGATGACCTATGCCAGGGATATTGCCTTGCAGAGGAAGAATACCAACAGCTAGGTGTGCCCTATACTGAACTATGGGAACTGTAGATTACATCAGATGAAAATAGGTTCATTTAAAAAAGGATGACAAAATTTGTGTTGCAGTTCCATGACCTTACTTTCCTCTGATTCTTCCTACCTACTTAAACTTAAGGATTACTTTTAAAATAATTACTTTATTATCTGAGGATTCTATCCATGAGTACGATATTTACATCATTTCCTACCCACACTCTTCCCCTTAAAACTTCTATGTCTCTCTAACTCCCTCTGAAATCCATCACTTCTATCTCCACATGTGTGGTTTTGTGTGTGTGTGTGTGTGTGTGTGTGTGTGTGTGTGTTCTTGTACAATTCTCAAGTGCACAGAATTAATCTTAACATGCTGAAAATTCCATGTCTTACTTATTTTTCTCATTCATTCTTCATTTATGTATCCATTCATAAATATTCTTGAGCGCCTGCTACATGACAGAACCACTCTAGTGCCTGAAAAACTTCAATGCAATAACCTTGACTTCATGAATACTGTCCTACTGGGAAAAGGCAGGAAATAAATAATACAAATGAGAAATAAGTTGCCCCGGTTGATTTTATATCAACTTGACACACGATAGAGTTACCTGAAAGAAGGGAACCTTAACTGAAAAAAAAATGACTATGTAAGATCTGGATGTAGGGCATTGTCTTAATTAGAGATTGATGGGGGGTGACTTGTGAGTGGTGCCATCCCTGGGCTGATAGGCTTGGGTTCTATAAGAAAGCAGGCTGACCAACCCATGGGAAGCAAGCCAGTAAACAGCACCTCCATGGTCTCTGCCTCCAGGTTCCTGCCCAGTTTGAGATCTTGTCCTGATTTCTTTCAATGATGAACAGCAATGTAGAAATGTAAGCCAAAAAAACTCCTCTAGAGTTGCTTTTGGTCATGGTATTTCATCACAGCAATAGAAACCTGAACTAAGACATGAGTACAGTATGGAAGATGTTAGACTGTGGTAAGTGCTTGGGGAAAAGAAAAAAGAAAGAAAAGAAGCAAAACGAAGGGAAGGAAAGGGTCCTTGTGTGGTGTTCTATGGAGAGATGGGAATTTCAAGGATGAATCAAAATGCTCACATTATTTTTCTGTGAAGAATCAGATTGAGGTGCACATTGAAGAGAAAGGGCAATGGACAGAGAAGCTTGAGCACTGTACCTTTCTTCAAGGATTGGACTCTTTGGGAACTTGGTATGTGAAGTAGACAGACCTCCAGCTCACAATGATCCTGCTACCTCTGCCTCCCAAGTGCTGGGGTTAAGGTGTGCACCACCATGCCCGGCCCAAGGTATAGAATTTCTAGTGAGAATAATCTACTTTAGTACTAGAGATTCTGGCAACCAGAGCTCTGATAGACTCCAGGCTCTGAAGCATCCTGTGTGAACTGTGTTCTGCTCGACTTCCAGGACTTGAATAGGTGGCTTCATTTCTTTTGCTGTCATAGCCTTCTGTTTCTTGCAAAAGTACACTCAGAGTTTGTGGATTTTCAGGCTGTTGTTTAAAAAGCTTTGGGGCCATTTACAGGATTTCACAGCAATGAAGCAGTGATTTAAATTAGAGACAAGTGTAAGAGACAACTTAGTAATGTTTGAGGACATTTTTATTTGCCACAGTTTGGGACTGGTTGCTACGGGTGTCTGTCTATTGGCTTTAGTCTGTAGCTGATCAGTGTCTAATGCATAATTTCTGTCTTCTTTCCTCCCTCCTGCCCTCAGTCAGGGCAGTTCTGATGTAGGTGATTTTAAACACTGGCTTTCTCATAGATGCTTAAACCAAGAATCCCACAGCTTAAGGTAATGTCACAAACCCTGGACTGGATTACGTCACTACTTTTTATGTTCTCAATGCAATTAAATCTAAAGGTCTCGGCAGCCAAAGTATGAGGCTAATGATATTTGATTTTTTTTTAAATTCAGCTTCAACTCTATAACTAATTTTATATCTCTAATAAGCACACACCAGAAGAACCTTCGCTTCCTGTTAGTTCTCTGTTCTTTTTCTTCAGTGATTTTGATTCTGTTAGGAGAAAACAGGCTATATATTAAGTATTTTGAGGTTTTCTCGCTATTTGCTTAAATTTATTAATTAATATACATCAAATAGCAAACCCTGTTAGGGAAGGTTCTGTCGCTAAGGTCTTGTTTCCCAATTGGTTCTTGACTTGAAGGCAGAGGAGGTGGAATTGGGGGGTGGGGGGATTGCTGGATGGAAGGTACAGGTGGGACTTTCCCGTCCCAAGAGGAAAAGGAGACGCAGGAAAGAGAGAGGGCCTTTCTGCCATGCTGGGGGAAAGAGGACACTGCAATCACGTAATGGCTTGGAGCAGCTAGGGCCTGCGGCCAACCACTATGGGTGGGTGGCCAAGGACGTTGGCGAGATGGGGGTTGGGGGTTAATTAATGCAAACCACTAAGTTTAGAGTGGAGGGAGAGATGGAGATGATAAGTTGACAAAGGCACGGATTTCCAGGCAGGAGGTATCTGCGCCCAGCAATTGTGCCTAGTTGGCAAGTTCTAAAATAATAAAGCTGTCTGTGTATCCTTTATCAGCAGATTCTAGGGTCTCGGGAGTGGATTGGTAATGAGCAAAACCGGGTAGAAAGAGAGGCCAGAGCCAAGCAGAGCAAAGGTGGTTAGAAAAGGAGACTGGGTTGGGGTTGATTGTGATAGATCCCAGAGCTAAGCCTGGTGGGACAAACGGGAGTTGGGAGGGGCCAGAGCATGGCAGCTCCTGGGCAAGGCAGTATCGCAGTACGGTGCATTTAAAACTGCATGCAACAAACTCTGATTAGCAAATCAGTGCATCGTGTCTGTATTTACCGTTCCTATTCCAATAGATTCTTTTACGTTCCTCAATTGTACCAAATCTACAAAATAAATTTTAAAAGAGACAGATGATTCATTCTATGTAAAAGAAAAAGCACATAAAATTAAATTAATTCATTAGTAGAGTTATTCTTCAGACATTTATATCTGAAAAGTTTTACAATTGCTGAATTATAAATTAACCACTGGTTACCCTAGTGGTGATAGAACGGAGGGAAACAGTATCCATTATAAAGTCTATATTGTCCATAAATTAGCGGACCCTAATAGCTTGAGGAAGAGTGGAAAGAAAGCTATATTGCCCTGAAGCCAGGAATGAAAGACTCCTGGAAATTCAGAAAAGAATTTTTGTGTTAAAGGAAAAAGTATGTGGTTTGATTGAGTCCATTCTTTTTCCTATGAGACCAGGCTTAGCTCACAACACTGAGTTTGTGGTTCCAGGCATCCTCCGATGTGCATTTTAAGAAAAATGAATGGGCCTAGAAAGCAGGAAGCTCACACTTGGAAATGCGCTTAAATTTGCTTTGTGCCCTGATTCTCTATAAACATGGAATTTATTTCTTTGTGGATAAAAGTTTCCAAGGCTTAAATGATGCCTGACTAAGTTGCCTAAATAAGGTAGAAGATGTGGATGACATTTTCTTAAAGTATGCAGAGAGTTAAATTTAAGCTAAAGTGTGTTAGGGGCAATGTATTCTCCTAAACTCAAAATACTGAACAGTGAGTGAGAAAAATACAAATTCCCCTTCACTGATATTTAGTGATTAATCCAATTAGCCCTCATTCCTCTTCCTGAGAACTGTCATGCTTGCCTGTAAATCACCATGTTTTGCATTGAATGGACATGTTCTTTTCTGAGTTCTTTCATAAAGAACCTTAAACGCACTTAAACAAAAGCTATCTTTTCAGTAAATATTGATGATTAAACCCAGGCCTACATCCTTGTTTAGTTTCATTCTGTTGCTGTACAACACTGACCGAAACAACTTGGAAAAGTTTTTGTTTTTCCTGTTAACTGATTTATTCACTTTACATCCAGATTGTAGTCCCCCTCTTTTCCCAGTCTCCTGCTCACAGGTCCTTGCCCCATTCCCCCCTTGTCTTCTCCTTTGAGAAGGTGGAGGTTCCCCCTGGTTACAAACCCACCATGGCACCTCAAGTCACTACAGAACTAGGCACATTCTCTCCCACTGAGGCCAGACATGGCAGCCCAGTTAGGGAAATAGGCAACAGGGTAAGCTCCTGCTCCAGTTGTTGGGGGACCCTCATGAAGACCAAGCTTCACATCTGCTATTGCTAGGTCCAGCCCATGCATGCTCTTTGGTTAGTGGTTCAGTCTCTGGGAACTCCCAAGGGTCCAAGCTAGTCGACTCTGTTGGTCTTCTTGTGGAGTCTATCCCCTCTGGGTTCCCCAACTTTCCCCCCAACTCATCCACAACTTCCCAAGCTCCATCTAATGTTTGGCTATGGGACTCTGCATCTGTTTCAGTCAGCTGCTGGCTGAAGCCTCTCAGAGGACAGTTATGCTAGGCTCCTGTCTGCAAGCATAACAGACTATCAGTAATAGTGTCAGGGATTGGTTCTTGCCCATCAAATGGATCTCAAGTTGAGGCAGTTGTTGGTTATCCATTCCCTCAGACTCTTCTCCAATTTTGTCTCTGCACTTCTTGTAAACAGAACAAATTTTGGGTCTAAGGTTTTGTGGGTGGATTGATGTCCTTATCCCTCCATATCCCTACAGGAGGTGGCTATTTCAGGTTCCAGATCTCCCACTGCTAAAAGTCTCAGCTAGGGCCACCCTCATGGACTTCCTGGAGCCTCCCCAGCAGGCTAATGGATGGAATTAGAAAATATCATCCTGAATGCGGTAACCCAGACCCGAAAGGACATGCATGGTAGGGACTCACTTATAACTGGATATTAGCCATAAAGTACAGGATGGCCATGATACAATCCACGGACCCAAAGAAGCTAAATAACTAGGGTCCAAGAGAGGATGCTTAAATCTCACTCGGGAAATAAAACAGTCATCAGAGGTGATGGAGGGAGGGAACTGGATGGGGGAGGGGATGGGAGAGGAACAGGGATGAGGGGACATCTCGAGGATGTGCCAAAAAAGGGTTTGTTTTTATCTTTAACTTCCAGATCGTAGTCCATCAGCGAGGGAAGTCAAGGCAGGAATTCGAGGCAGGGATCTGAAGGCAGGACTGCTTGTTATTCTGACAAAATAAGAGAGTACAGCAGAAAACATGGAAGATGATACTTGTTAACTGACTCTCTGGGTCACAAATTAGCTTGTGCTTGGCTAGCTGTATTAGTCTAGAACCACCTACATAAGGAATAGTGGGACACACAGTGGGCTGGGCCCCCTACATCCATTACTAATACACCACAGACATACCCACATGTCAAGCTAATCTAGGCAGTACCTCAGTGAAGGCTTTTCCTCTCAAATGCCTCTGGGCTGTGTCAAGTTGGCAATTAGGCCTAGCCAGGACAGTCCCTGTCAAATCTTACTTACAAGATTTCATTTTACAATTACACCAATCCATAAATACAATCATACCAAGAGAGTTTTTATTTGTTCTCTTCTTAGCAAAGCCTTCAAACCTGTATAAATAATTGAGTCTGTTGTAAAAAGCTCAAGACTGAAATTCTTCACATTCATGCAGTATTGATATTGTCTAATCTCGATAGTTAAGTATCAAATATGTACTGGCTATTTAAGATGTGTGATACCATTTTTAGAAATCATGTCACGTTTGACTTTAAGTTCTCTGGTCAGCTGTGTATTTTAAATTTATGTGCAACAGGAACAATTTTAATTCTTTAGAAATAACATGAATAAGACTGAGAATTTAAATACTAAAATATGAGGAAGTATACAAACAAAATAAGAGCAAGAATGGCATGTTTGCACCGTGACTCATTAAAGCACTAACTGTAAATACATTTAACATACATGATGATGCTCTAATGGCAAAGGAACTGTCTGATTTCAGGAAAGAAACCGAATTCTCAAACATCTGAAGCTTAAGAAATTCCCAAACGTTTTCCACCAAGTATTACTTTTGTTAACTTTTGAACTCAAGCATATTTTTAAAGCATGCAATCCATGTGTTTCAAATTCATTTTCACTTTATGCATCAAGACATGGCTTGGGCAGCTCCTCTGATCTCCATGGGGTGTCCCCCAGAGCAGAAATCTTACCAAGGAATGAGCTTCCCCCATGTTAAGAAGCGGCCTGACACATCTCAGAATGCAACCATGCTGACTTCTGAGGCAAAGAGAATTTCTTTAGTTTTGATCACAGTCCTTTCCCTCCATTCAAGACAAAGTAGAATAATAAGAACTTGACATAGACCCAGCTGGTCATGAGCAAAGTTTGCACAGGGAGATGTGACTGCTCATTCATTATAGGTGAGGCTGTCTTGGGATGCCTGCAATAACATAGGAAGGGCGTTGAAGACAATAAACGAGTTTAAACATCGTAGAAAACTTCTCACTACCCACTTCCAGTCCACCCCATTACTTCTACTTCATCGGAAGCCCAAGTAAGTTCTGTTCGCAATGCTGCCTTTGTCTCCTCCAGACATAGAGGCTGATGTTTTCCAGACAGGTGACGGTGTTTCTAGGTGCCGGTTGAATAAATGAACTCCATCAGTTATTCATAAAATTGAAGGAGAAACTGAGGGTGAGGGTGAGCATGAGAACACAGGTTCCGCGCCCATGCTAGATCCAGAGGCCTCGGCTGAGGCTTCACTCCTGCATCCCTGCACCCTCTTCTACAATAAGAGAGAGAAATTGAGGTGCAAACTCAGAAAGTCATATCCCCAGGACACTCATACATACTTTATTAGCTAATTCTTTAAAGTGGGAGCTGCTAATTTACATGCAACCGATAATTTTCTCCACACAATTTTTCTATATAATTTTTCTCATTATTTATTTTTTGAGTATGTGTGCTTTCCCTGCATGTATGTCTGTATACCGCATGGGTGCATGGTGTTCCTGGAGGCCAAGAGAGGGTTTTAGAAAAGAGTTGTGGGCTACCAGGTGGGTACTGGAATCCAAACCTGCGTCCTCTGGGAAGAACAGCCAGTGATTTAGCTGCTGAGAAAGCTCTGTGGCCCCCATAGAGTTAGTCTGAGTCTTCTGCATTTCTAATGTTAGCATTCCTTGAGATCATTTTATGCATTCAGTGCAACCACTTAACTCTGAGACGTCAAGTCCAAGGGGATAATAACGTATGGTAGCCCAATTCTCATCTATTTCCTGGTGGGAAAAATCCATTAAATATATTTTTATTACCATAAAAGTATAATGTTTGCTGTAAATTTTTGAAAATCATAGAAAAGGCTTAAAAATTACTTTATTCTTACCAGTTTACCAAGGTTAGAAATTTTACTTATTTCTTTCTGAGCTTTTTATTTTTATTTTTGTTGTTTTAGTTTTTCTTTGGTAATTTCATATACAGATAAAATGTATTTCGAATATACATATTCCCCTCCCCCCCTCCAACTTCTCCCAAACCCAATCCCCTGTCTTCATCCCTTCCCATTCATCCAAACAAGGGATATTTAAAAAGTGTGTGCTACAGTGTTCACTGACTTGGGACATGCTTCTGGGTGATTCCACCTGTGGTTCATGAAAAGGGTTTGAAAGAGTTTTGTTGAAGCCTTCTGGTGATCAGTAGAGGGGCAGGCAGCTGGATCCTGACCTCATGCCACATTTAGCTCATCCACAAAGCTCTGGGTATGTAATTGAATTGAGGGTGGGGGCATGTCTGACACTAACTAAATATTTTGGTATTCATGGCATATGTAGAAAGAGTGCCAACAGTAACCAACACATTTGTACTGCCTTTAATTGCCCCGAGCACATCTCTTTTCTTTTCCCCCTAATGCCCGAGGAAAATACTTGTGCACTGAATCAGTATCACTGATGAGAGTTCTTTCAAGGGAGGAGGGGCAGAAGACAAGAGAAAGGAGGTTTCTAGGATGCTGATTTGCATGTCTGGCCCTCAGTCCACAGAGGAACTGAGCGGATGGAGGGTCGCTGGTAACTATGGGGCCTGGTGGGCTATGCCTCAAAGAAAGGGCTGTGTTAGGGAGCTGCGTGCTTGGTAGGGACAGATGCAAACTTCAAGGGTCACTGGGGTCTTCCCTAACTGAAACTTTCCTGACCCGCTTCACTGGAACTCTCCTCCCCGTTTCCTAGCAGCAAGTTTACAGAACAGATGAGAGAAAAAAGAAGTATGCAAAGCTGGCTGGCTGTTCTGTAGAGACTATACTTTCTGTGCTGTTTCCTCTTTTACCCCAAAACAGACACTGGTTCCATTCAGTATGCACAACTCAGAGGAAAACATTTCATTTTCCGGGTTCTTACGACCTCCGGGCCATGCTTGTCTTCCCTTAGTTTGACTTCTTCCCTTGCAATAAATCTTCAGTATTTTCCCTCTCTTCCCTGGGTTTCAGTTCGTTGTATTTGGAGATCTTTGTCACATGCACTTTACCATCATTCTTCACTTGGTACCTGTACTCCTTTGAGAATGTCAATGAGACAACATAACCCAGTATTTGACTGCCCACAGACCCTGACTTTTCCACAGCCAGGTCTCGGAGATCAGCTCACTGACTTTGTGGGAAACAGTATTCATCAAAGTTTGTAACAAACCCAGGTTCCCATCAGGCTAGACACAGCCACCGTCCCAGTATGCCGACTGAAGAGTAGAGTAATAGTGAAAAGTGAAGACGGGAAATTGGAGCAATGCGGCTCCATCGGGAAGAACCGATGAAGGAGCTCAGTGCCTCAGTCCACATTCAGGACACCGTATGAGCTTTAAATAGAGAGGACAGGGACAAGGACTGTGCATAGATGAGCAGCCTTTGGCATTGTCTGGTTGAGTTTCTGGTTCCCGGTGTGGTTGTAAGCAGCCCTCGTTGCTCAAAGGGAGCAGCGATCCAGTCCCCATCAGCTGACACTGCCAACTCCAGAACGCAGCCTTGATTGATATCATAGAGACTCGCCCTCATTTGGAAGGTGACCAATCTGATAGCTCATCCTTGTTTTGGAAATGCCACATGTGTTTGGGGGATGCAGGGAAATTTCAGTCTCTTCTGGTAAAGATGTCTACTAATCTGACCTATGATCAGTACCATCCAATGAAGCTGCAGGCTTGGATTCCACTGGGAGAGTCTCAGAAGAAGAAAAAAAGACGCTATAAAATGGTGCTATTGAGATAATAAAGATTCTAGGTACACAATGAAGGCAGAGATGTCAAACTTTTGTAAGGCTTTTAGTTACTCTGTGGGCTCCAGGGAGTCACTATCATTTAACAAAGCAGCTTATAAATGCCTATTATAATAACATTGGCAATGTGATTAGATGAGGACACTGGTAACTGACTCGTCAGGGTGTGTTTGTGTGTGTCAGGGTGTGTCAGGGTGTGTTTGTGTGTCAGAGTGTGTGTGTGTGTGTGTGTGTGTGTGTGTGTGTGTGTGTGTGTGCGCGCGCGCGCACATGCGCATGCACACGCGCATAAGTGCAGGTGTCTGAGGAAGCCAGAGGCATCAGACGCCCCTGGAGCAGAGTTAGAGACAGTCGGTACTGGGAACGGAACATGGACCCACTGAGAGGAGCGCGCACTCCTTTATAACCTACTGACCCGTCTCTCCAGGCCTCTGGTTTCAGTTCCGATGGAACATCAAATCAAATCAAACCCAGCAGCCCTTGTTCCCCAAACAGATTAGAGAAGGCGGAGACTAAAGGAACCTGTGCCACTCCTGAGTGGAATACTTGTGCAGTTACTCCTCCACAGATGTTACTGTTCGTGACGACTCCTCAGGCTCCAGCCAGAGGGACTTTATATCAGTGGAGATGATGGAGGGAGCAGCACACCCTGGGCCCTCTTTAAGGACATCCACAGCCAGTCTCAGTTGTTAATCTTTGTGTTTATATTACATGATACTTAAATTGGGGGAATGTGGACTCTTCAAGTCAATCAGGATGCACCTAATCCTGTAGAGACCCGACGCCCCAGGGAAGGGGGATGCTGAGTGACTGAAGTAGGGGTGCATGGGTGGCTGGGTGAGTGGAGGAGCACCCTCAAAGGCAAAGGGGTGGGGGATGGGGTGAAGAACTCTGGGAGAGGGGACCAGGAAGAGGGCAGCATTTAGAATGTAAATAAATAAAATAATTTAATAAGAAAAATCATGGGCACTTGCTGTGGGACCTGCAGGAAGAGCTTTAACCACCTCCCTCAGAATAAGGACCCTATGATTCAAGCAGACAAATAAAATCTTAAAACAGAAATAAAATTAGTTTACATTGCTCTCTTCATAAAAACTTAAAAATAGAACTACCATGTGACCCTGTGATATCACTCCTGGGTTTCTACTCGAAGGACTTTAGAGCAAACCAGAGATCCCTGCATATCCATGTTTATTGCTGCCCTACGCACAAGGAATCCTCAGAGGAAGTGGAACTAACCCAGACATCCATCAGCAGATGAGTGGATAATAAACATATGACACGTTTGTGTACATAACTAAATATTATTTAGTTATAAAAAATTAAATCATGAAATACACAGGAAAGGCGGGTAGAACTGGACAGAATTGTATTGTGAGATAACTCAGAAAGTCAAAAATCACACATCCTATCACATATGTGGGTTCTGTATCATGCTTACATGTGCGTGTGTATGAGTAAAGGTTGGTGTAGTCTAGGCTATGACACCAGAAAGGAGACCACTATGGAGGTGACAGGTCACCTGAGGCCTGAGGGTAAGGAAAAAGAAGTATAGGGTGCAGAAGGATACAAGGGACTTGGGGAACTGGCAGGGATAATAGGGGAAGAGAATCAACAAAACTAAATTGTATTTGAAAATTCTATAATGAAACCTAATACTCTGTATTCCAATTACAATAAGATTTATTTTTAAAAAGAAAGACAATTAAGACTATGAGGTTTTGCTCCCTTCTTTACTGCCCTTTTGTTCTTAGCATACAGCATAGACCCATGGTTGCCAGAATTTGTCGGTTTTGGCTGCATTTTGGCGACTGTGACATCTGAAAGCTGGAAAGTCTTTTGCTTTGTAGGCAGGCTGACCTTGAGCTCAGAGACTCACCTGCCTCTGCTCCTGAGTCCTAGGCCTAAGGCACGCACCATCACCAACTAGCTTGGGGAGTTCCTTGCATCAAGGCTGGGACATAGCCTACACTGTCACCAGAGATAGTTTTCAGTGTTCTATTCTTCAAGATGCCAAAATTCCTTATAGCAGTCACCTGGCCTAACTTCACTTGAAAGTCACCCAACATAGAGATGAAGGGGGTGAAGGAAGAAAAGAGAGAATGAAAGAGAGAAATGAAGGCCAGTAGGTCTGAGATAGTCATTAAGGGCTGCATATCCGATGACCTTTTGTTTGAGACAGAAGTTCCAAATTTGGCGTCCAAATCCACAGTATGTCTGCAGAATCAGCCGCACAGGGTTAGCTCCTTTCTATGCAGTGAACCTTAGTTAGCAGCCTTGGCTTGAACAAGATGCCTCCTAACTGTCTCATGACAGTCACACACCTCTTCAGCCAACACAGACATGGTAACTGTCTTAGGAAAGCCAGGCTCAATTAGGACTAAAGGGGCAAGCTCTAACCGGAGCCTCGGGGTTTGATATGCACTTTGGAGAGGTCCCCTGGCCAAGATGCCACTGGAAGCACCCGGGATATGAAGTCTCAATTCAGAATGTCCAGCTGGAGACGGAGGAAACAAATAAGTCACATGCAGACTATCGTATGCTTGTCCTGTACACTCTTTGGAGAGCTGGGAGATGTCAGTAAGCTCATTTGAGTGGAATTTAATCGTAAAGTTTCCTAAAATGTTCTCTTCCTCAAATCTGGTTGCAGTTATGTAGTGTGCACAATTGTAAAGTAATTGATAGCACGTGGTTCGGAGCCTGCAGGAGTCCCAGTGGGAGCCGGTGCCTGCAAGGATCCCTACTTGCTGGCCTCATTTGCCTCTGCACAACATTTGATAAATCTGAGCCTCGTAGAGCCAAATGTTTATTTATAACATATGGCCTCCCACTGACTCAGGGTAACCACAGCATGACTCTGTATCATTGCCAGAAATCAACTGTATTAGCATTATGGGGGGGGAGGCATGTATTTGATTTAAAGTCCATATAAATTCCAGAAATACTTTCATGTCTACAAACTCTGGGAGCTCCTATGAAAATATCCTAAGGTTCACCTCTGATTGTGTTTGGTGTTGACTTTTCTCTTGCGTCCTTTTGGTTGGAGAGCTAACTCGTATTTGGCAAACGCCAGGAGGTTATGGTGGGGAAATGTTGCATCCTTCCAAATGCTCTTCCCTGAAGGGTTTGATGACTGGGTAAGGACTATGCCAGGGTCTGCACAGTGGTAAATGTGACTGGGCTTGGAAGATGCATGTGTGCTTTCTCTAGCGTATATTAAAAACAAGACCAATGCAGTCATTGAATCACAAAGTCAATTAGAAATAAATTTCATACTTATAGCTTAATTAATCATGTTTGGGGAAGTTATTAACCACATTCCTGAAATCAGTCTAAAAATGTAAATAATGTTGCCACAATAACCCTTTCCTGTAAGGATCAGTGGTTAAATCGCCTCATCAGAAAAGATCCTGCTCTGAGAGCTATTTGCCTAAGACTGTTCTCCATCTGTATAATCTGAAAACCAGGGAAGTCACAGCAGGATCCACTGTTCAAACACATCTCCTTCACAGTAGGATAGCCTTATTTCCAAATTTGGATATTATAAGAATAAGAAAATCATTATTTGAAAACATATGAGTACTCCTCAATATAAAATTACCATGTGGTTCAGAAATTCCACAACTGTATATGTGTATATATACATCCAAATGTGTATGTATGTATATATATACACACACTCTATAATAACATAGAATGGTCTAGGTTAACACTTTTACACTAAGGGTAGCTGTAGGTGCCATGTGCTAGATTAAATTCTTTTCTGGAAAGTCTTATTCAAGGAAAATAGCTATTTTGTTGCATATAGTATGTTATATTATATATAAGTACATATATGTATATTTATATTATATATAATTCTATGTTATATAGTTATATATTGTATTTAATAAAATGTCTATCTTCCTGGAATGTATTTATATCCAAAGAACTGTTTTATTTGAAAACAAACATTCAAATAAAAGTGCTTATCAATGCTCACAGAAGTACTACTGCTCATCACCACCAACGGGTAGAAACTACCAGATTCCCATAGATAGTTAAATGGAGTAAATCCACACAATGGGATATTGTTTAGCATTAAAAAGAAAGTATTGATCTGTACTTCCATGCAGACGACTTTGAACATATGTTAAATACAGAAGCAATACACAAAAGGACAATATATGATTCCATTTATATGAAGTATCTAGAATAGGCAAATCTATAGAGAAAAAATTTAGATTTGTGGTTGCAAAGAACTAGTGGGCATATTGAGAATGAGTAATAGTTAATTAATGGATATAAGGTTTCCATTTGAAATAATGAGAAACTTCTGGTACTAGACATCAAACACAGTCACACATAATAAGACATAAATAATCCTACTCAATTTTATCCTTTTACATAGTTAAAATAGAAACTTTATGCTATTGTATTTTTAGCATAATAAAAATAGCTAAATGTATGGGCATTCTGCAACAAACTATATTTAGTAGGAAACAGATACTGTACAAATAAATACTCTAGAATAACTTATGGAGTGGACCTGTTAATCCTTCTACATTAAGAGTGGCAGTAAATGTCCTAAGTACAATGCCTAAATCAAAGTCCCAGGGAACAAGAGGTTCCAGGGGCATGGGATATGTACCAGAGAGAGTTTCAGGCTCACTTGAATCAGCGCACTCAGAACGTAAGAAAGGCCATGTGGGCTGTAAACATCGAAGCCACGTGGGCTCAGATGATGCATCCTGTTCGCTGGGCACTAGAGAAGGAACCACAGAATTGAACGTCTGTCCTGCTAGGGTTCAGTCTTGCTTGCCTTCATCTTTCCTTGCTATATTCCTATTCTTTCTTTTAAGATGGGACATTCTCTCTGTGCCATTATGTTAGAAGTACTTCACTTAGAAAGAAATTGAAGAAGATCTCAGAAGATGAAAAGATCTCCCATGCTCATGGGTTGGCAGGATTAATATAGTAAAAACAAATGGCCATTTTGCCAAAAGCAATCTACAGATTCAATGCAATCCCCATGAAAATTCCTACTCAATTCTTTATAGGGATAGAAAGAGCAATTTGCAAATTCATTTGGAATAACAAAAAAACCCAGGATAGCGAAAACTATACTCAACAATAAAAGAACTTCTGGAGGAATCACCATACCTGACCTCCAGCAGTATTACAGAGCAATAGTCATAAAATCTTTATGGTATTGGTACAGAGACAGGTAGATGGATCAGTGGAAGAGAATTGAAGACCCAGAAATGAACCCACACATCTATGGTCACTTGATCATTGACAAAGGAGCTAAAACCATCCAATGGAAGCATTTTCAAAAAAAATGGTGCCGGTTTGACTGGAGGTCAGCATGTAGAAGAATACAAATCAATCCATTCTTATCACCCTGTACAAAGCTTAAGTCCAAGTGGATCAAGGACCTCCACATCAAACCAAATACACTCAAACTAATAGAAAAAAATGGGAAGAGTCTTGAACACATGGGCACTGGGGGAAATTTTCTAAACAAAACACCAATGTCTTATGCTCTAAGATCAAGAATCAACAAATGGGACCTCATAAAACTGCAAAGCTTCTGTAAGTCAAAGGAAACTGTCATTAGGACAAAACAGCAACCAACAGATTGGGAAAATATCTTTACCAATCCTACATCTGATAGAGGGCTAATATCTGAAATATGCAAAGAAGTCAAGAAGTTAGACTCCAGAGAGCCAAATAACCCTATTAAAAAATGGGATGCAGAGCTAAACAAATTCTCAGGTGAGGAATACCCAATGGCTGAAAAGCACCTAAAGAAATGTTCAACATCCTTAGTCATAAGGGAAATGCAAATCAAAACAACCCTGAGATTCCACCTCACACCAGTCAGAATTGCTAAAATAAAAAAACTCAGGTAACAGCAGATGCTGGCAAGGATATAGAGAAAGAGGAACACTTCTCCATTGTTGGTGGGATTGCAAAATGGTACAACCACTCTGGAAATCAGTCTGGAGGTTCCTCAGACAATTGGACATTCCACTACCTGAGGACCCAGCTATACCTCTCCTGGGCATATACCCAAAAAAATGCTCCAACATACAACAAAGACACATGCTCCACTATGTTCATATCAGCCTTATTTACAATAGCCAGAAGCTGGAAAGAATCCAGATGCCCTTCAACAGAGGAATGAATTAAAAAATTTTGGTACATCTATATAATGGAGCACTACTTAGCTATCAATAACTTCATGAAATTCATAGGCAAATGGAATGAACTGGAAAATGTCATCCTCAGTGAGGTAACCCAATCACAGAAAAACACACATGGTATGCACTCATCAATAAGTGGATATTAGCCCAAAAGCTCGAATTACCCAAGATGCAATCCACAGACCACAGGAAGCTCAACAAGAAGGAAGACCAAAATGCAGATGCTCCCACCCCTTCTTAAAAGGGGGAACAAAA